>NW_008751674.1:141777-366945 GCF_000715545.1 Opisthorchis viverrini | reverse complement strand
AGAAAGCCCGGAGAAGATAGCAAATCGATCTTAGTTTGCGACGCACACCTGGGTACAACACGTGGTAACGCAAATAGGTCAAAAAGCCCGCGTAAAGAATGGCCGACCAAACTGGTTCGACAAACAAAGGGTTAAAGTTCGTGAGGAGTTAAAAAATGTAAATAGAGTCCATGAGATAGACGTAGCAGACAGCAGCAGATAAGAGAAGAGTTTGACTGGGGGGAAGAAAGTACAGCTGCAATGAGGGTGATGACAGGTGAATATATGGAGTAGGAGATAGAAAGATTTGTACTTAGCAGGCTAGCGACCAGGGGTTATGTTTGCTAACCTACGACATTACATTACAAGGGATCCAGTAAAAGCTGATAAAAGCGCGTAGAAACGTGGTATGGGAATCAGATGCATAAGGGTTGGCGGAAGTGGACTTCTAAGATAACTGGATAATCTGGTGTTTATTACATGAGTTGGGCTATACCAGTAGAGAAATTGTGTGCAAGAGAGAGAGTCACTAGTCCCCGAAGTACTGCTATCAGCTCTAATCTGTAGATGGTGCGCAGCAGGTGTTGACCACTGGGAGCGGCGAGTAGATGTATTCTGTGGTTGGATGACGAAATGAGCTTTGGTGCGGTGTAGCATCTCTTCTGACGAAAGCAGATACAGCTATGCTCGCCAATGTTGGCCATGGGCACTTGCAGAGTATCTTTGGGCTATCTCGAGTGAACTTCTACATTTTGTTTTTGTTTTTCTTTACAGATGAGAGGCCAGTTTTTTCATCTGTGGTTTATGGCATTGCCAGGTGCATAACTCAACCGAGGCGAGCCCAACACCAGCAGCAACAAACAGAAGTCAGCAGTACTTTTTTGGTTTCCTGAATTTAAAGGCCAGACTCTGAACAACCGGCAATGAGCAATGCATCCGTGCTACTGAAGGGGTGGTGGGTATACGAACGCACCATGGTGCAACGTAACAGGGCGACCCTCCCTGCAGGGCGTGCTCGTCCACCACACGAGGTTTTTATCCCTGGTGCATGCCACCGGATCTGCAAGGTGGAAAACAATCCAAGCAGTCATAAGTCCGGTTTGTGCATTAATAAATACTCCAGCAACCATTTTTGTAGGGGGAAAGCCAGGCCAGTAAAGACAGCTCAGTCAATTCGAACAAGCGAACAGCATTCAGACGCTGGTAGAGGCAAGTCGCCGAGTAGAAGTGGAATGACACTTGTCAATGAGACAGTAGGACTGGAACACTGATACTCACGGCGATTGCACCATGGCTAAATGGCTTTGGAGCGTTGATCTGGGCTGCCATGTCGAACAGAAGCTTTCCGCGATGTTGTGTGGGAGTGTTTCGTGGGGGAAATCATCAAATGGATATATATATACATATATAGATAATGTAAGCGCAGAATGCGCTCTGATGATGAAGTGAAAAAAATAGACTTTGGTTTGGTATTTATCAGCTAGAGTTAGACTGTGAGCACCAGTTACTAGACACAGCTGATAGAGTAATCCGAGGTATGGACTTAACAAGGACGTGGTATACGTTCACTGGGGAAATAAAAAACAACAACATTGCATATTTAGATCAAGTTGGCATTTAAGTCCTTTATTAGCTTAAAGCGGGTCAAGAGGATAGGAAGAAATGATAATAGAATCTTTTACTTGCCCACTAACTGTAACGACGCTAAACTCATGTGCGCGCTGGACCTGATTAATAATAATAATAATAATGTTTATTCCCAACTTGTGGGTGGCATACCGTCTGGCATGATCATAGTTTTACAGTCAGAATGGAGCATGACTGAGGGATTTGTGGGGACACGGATTGCACAAAAAGAGGACAATGTCACAAACAGTGGGGAACACCTGATGATATAGCAATAATAGGTAATTTCCCAACTTTTTGGAAAAAATGGGCATGAGGTTCGACTAGATCAAAGCCAGTCAGGTGGCATGAACTAAAACTGAAAACCACTGCTGGCCATGAGTGACCTTGGGCGGTTAGGTAAATGGCCGAAGTCACAACGAGCAACAGTGGAGATGGAGATGTGATGATTCAAATTGGGAGCACATGTTAAGTTTTGTCTCAAAAATGTGGTTTAATCTGAAAGCAAGCAGACTCACTGGTTGCACTGTTGAAGGGATGTCAGGTGCAGGGGAATAGGTTGGATGGGGGCAAGTTGGGATGAGTTCATCCCAGACGTGGCCGGATGGGAACTGCTCGAAGTTGTGGCTACAGACTTGAGCAGGCGAGGGGTTGCGGTCGAGATTCTGGAGAGGTCATAGGTTATTCTAGTCCTGAGTAGGGCGGCAGCTGTTTCACAGGCAAGAAATTTGCCCACGGAATGAGAAAGGGTATCATGATGCGTGATGCTTCGCAGCTGCTCAGGAAGGCTGTTCCAGATGCGAGCGTAATAAACTAGAAAGAAGTTTTGGCGTAAGTTTGTACAAGCTGGGGGACACACTAAGAGTTTGCAGGAGTTACGGAGTCTGTAGCGAGGTTTTGAGGTTACACTTGGTCTAGCCTCTGCTATAAAAGCGTTCTTATGCAACAGACGGTGTAACAGAGCTAGGTTCAATTTTAACCGTCTAAGTCATAGTGGTTCGAGGCCTAGGATTTGACAGCGGGAACGGTAAGAGAGGAGGTTTCACCAAGGAAAGAGCTTTTTCGTAAATGAATATTGGACACCTTTAATTGCGAGTCTGCAGTTTTGGATGTAAAGGGAGGAGAATGCATGACAGAATTCCACGATTGGTCGTACGCACAGCTTATATATTGCAACCTTTGTGTCGAAGAGTTGTCAGGAGCGCAGTATTAAAGAATTGAGCCTGCGTGCTCTTGCAAACTGAAACTGCACCTGGTGGGAAAAGCCAAAAGTACAGGAGTATCTGATACCCAGATCTTTGATCTCCGTGGAATAGGCGATAGCATTTCCAGTAATTGTGAAAGCGTCAGTCGGAAGAGAGCAGCGACAGGAAGTTATACAGGATTTTGTGGAGAAGCTTAGGCCAGCTTCGTTTGACCAGCGAGTCAGTGAATCTAAGTCTTGCTTAATCTGGCTAAAAGCAAGGGCTTTTTCAGAGGAAGGGAATGTGTACGCGATTTCTATATCGTCCGCGAAGAGGAAAGCCTTACTATGGGATATGGCGCCGAAGATGTCATTGATGTACAGTAAGAAAAGGATGGGGCCAAGAACGCTTCCTTGGATGACTCCGCTAGTGATCGGTAGTGGAGATGATTGTGTGTCCCCGATTTGCGTTATTTGCCTCCTGTCTGATAAGCAGGAGGTGAACCACTGAAATAAGTTTCCATTGATGCCCACGGTACTAAGTTTGTGTAAAAGGGAGGCGTGAAGGACCTGGTCGAAGGCGTTTTGGATGTCCAGATAGACTGTTGCAATGGAGTATCCAGCGTCGTAGGCTGCTGTGACGGTCTCAAAGAAGTGAATCTGGCAGCCATTTATAGGTCTTTGAGACAGGAATCCGTACTGTTGGTCATCTATGGCGTTTGCAACTAGGAGAAATCCGATTAACGGGCCTTTGACCAGACGTTCAAGGGTCCGCATTAGGAGGGAGGTATGGTGGATTCCCCGTAGTTTGAGGGAGTTTGTCTACTACCGGATTCATAATGCGGGTGGATTATAGATTTCTTCCACTGGGAGGGGACAATTCCATAGTTTATAGAGTGGGTGAAAATATTTAATACAGGGATTCCGATATCTCGGCCGCCTTGTTTCAGATTACGGGCTAGAAGGCCGTCGACTCCTGGCACAACAGAGTCATTAATCTTTAGAAGAAGGGAAGAAACGTCAGCTAGGAGATGGTTATGTTACTGAGAGTCGGGTGGTTACCCTGACCATTCACACTTTGGAGGTAGACAGCAGTGGGCATAGGTTTGGAGTTGGAAGTAAAGGGTGAGTAGCAGCTGGCGAAGTAAGCGTTCAGATGGTCTGCAATGTTGACAGGATCAGTGATGGGGCCACTGTCTGTGGAACGCAAAGATGCAATTGAATGGTTGTTTAGGGCACAACGCCTACGGAACAGTCGGCTGAGTAATTTGGATTGGGAAGGGGAACTAAGGACGAGGTTCTCTTCTCGGCGCTCGAGAGATGCCCGCAACGGTTCTCGGTCAGCAAAGAGTTTGTTGATGAGAATTAGTGGTGAGAAATCCTGAGATTTCCGATATTCTCTACCAGTCCGGTATAATTTGGCATCCAAGGTTTTTAATAACCTATCGTGACCGGGTTTATTGGCGTAAAAGCGCCTTACAGGAGAAACAAGGTGAAGAGCAGTCAGTTGATTTTAGTAAAAGATGTCACTGACGCGGTGTGTATTTCTCGACAGGAAGAAGGCGTCCCAATCCTGGAAACCCAGCGTGGACGAAAATGCTTGTAAAATAACCGGTGAGAGGAGATGAAACATGGATGGACTCAGAGGAGCAGTTTGGCCATAACTGCCCACGTTGCAAGAGACGACGCAGTGGTCACTTCCCCGGAAGCGTGGGCCAACTGCAGCTGTAACCAAATGGCCAGCATTGGAGAATATTAGGTCCAGAGTTTGTAGGCCAGGAGTAAGACTACGTACAATTTAGGACCAGCCCTCCACACAAAGTTGTGCAAGCAGCGCGGTGTAACGGGCGGGGCCCATGGCGGGGGAACAGGAGATGTCCGGCAGGTTGAAGTCACCCAACAGAAATTTTGACGGATTAGGAAGGCATGCGCAGTGGAAATGATACGGGAAAGGTCAGCAATAGAGGCGGAGGTGGGGGCAGGTGGTAAATAGATACAACCCACTAGTACAGGTCGTTTGGTCTGTTCTACTGATACCCAAATGTTCTCTGGAATCATTTCCAGAGAAGAATCGTCAAACAGGGTTGGACGAAGTTCAGACTTGGAATAGATGGCACAGCCACCGCCCCTCGAGTTTTTCCTATTGGAGCGGTATGTATCATAGCCAGGGATTGAGATAGCTGTGCTAGAAGTTTCATCTGTGAGCCATGTTTCAGTCACACCGATAATACCTGGTCGTGCAATGGTTCCAATTGCTCGGAGATTATGGATTTTGGGCAGTAATGAGCGGGCATTGAACGACATTATTGACAAGCTCATTGGCGAGCAGACGGTACCAAGTAGAAACTTTGTAACCTCACTCACGATGGGGTTCTGTACTGGGGGGACTGAGTGCATGGTGATGAGGTTATATGAAACAGGGTCCGGAGTCGGGAGGGAGCATTCAGTACTGGTTGTAGATGGGTGAATCGTCGTTGAAATAGGTTTTTACCCACGGCAGGAGGTACTGTATCAGGCTCAGCATAGGGTACGGAATGATTTTTGGAGGAGGGCATGCAGTTGAATGTAGAGCTGTCGGCCGTGTCATCTTCTGAATCGGTAGGTATGGAGGGGTATAGGGTGCGAAAAGGGGTGGCAGCTGTGGAGAGATGGGTGGTTGCCGGAAATGGTGTTCAGGCGGTGTTCAGGGCTGGTGGCTTGGGTAGTGGAAACGGAAGCTGGTCATGGTCGTTGTGGATACGAGCTTCTTCCAGGCACGTGGTGTGTATGGCTTGATGTGCTTTTTAAAGGTTGCAAAGGTGGGGCCTCGCATGGCTTCGGAGGAGGCAGAGGAAGTAGCTTCCGAATAGGAATTTCAGGCAGGTGAAGAGTGGGAATTCGTGGATTTTGCACAGGCAGGGGCCTTAAAATACCAAGCTTTGATAGCAGGTGTTTGAGCCCGAGGACGCGCTTTGGTGGGAAGGGGCGAAGTGTCATTAGGTCGGGGGTCTGGAGCGAGAGACTGCTTTCTCATCTTCGATTGTAGCACCGGGTAAAGGCTGGTAAGATACTGCATCTGACATCACAGGGGTGGATATTTTGCTGCAGTTTAGGTCAGAGAAGGCTCAGGTGGGTGTCTAAGGGTGGAAGTGGAGGGCTCAGGGTCATGAAAAAGAGATGCAGGGCTAGAGGCCGTTGTGGGGGTTTTATGTGCCATTTGGCCGCAAGTTGACATCACAGTATGGCGGGCTTAAGCGAGCAGCGATTTCAGGATAATGGGAGTAAGCGAGAGGGTCTGTGCTGCATCTTCGAGCTTTGAAGGATAAGGCGTCAGCTCCGGCATTTGGAAGGGTGGCTGCGATTCCAATCGGTTTAGACCAGGCTACGCTGATGTCGGGTACGTGGAGAGTGTCCAACGGAACTGGTGGGAGTTGTAGAGGAGGCCGGATTAGTTGACAGGATCGGTAAATCGGTTAAATCTTGTGTTCTTCGACGGCTATGTGCAGATGTATCATCGGCGCTATGACTTGCACAACCTCCCGAGGGGTTGGTTCCATGTGTAGTCTGCGACTGAGTCGCATCGGGAGCATTTAGTGGTACGGATTGTTGAACGGAATATGGATTCGTTTGATGTTTATCAGTAGTCGGCTGTAAAAGCCTGGAGAGTGAGTTTTTTGTGAGCTGTCTTTGTAGTCTATGGCGAGCAGCCTTAACCCTTACGGTCAGGAATGTCTGGGTCGAGGACAGGAGGGCCTGAGATGTTAACAGGCGCGTTGTATTGTCTTAATCTCTGAATTACAGTAGCATTGGACAACACAAAGAGGGTTTTGATTTTCGCAACCGTCGGGCTGCACAGATTGTGTCATGCATGTTACACACTGTCAAGATGGCGGCTCTTCTGCGTTCTATCGGGATGCGGTCGGGGACATTATATATTAAGACCTGTTTATGGCATTCCATGCGCCGACTAATTTTCGAGGCGAGCGTGTCAATAAATACTGACGCTTTTGCAAGATCCGATGAATCACACTTTGCATCAGGATTTAGAAGGCAGGCAAGTGGTTGTATGATGCAATAGGATATCAGTTCTTTCTACATCTTATGCACATGAGCACTGAGATTCGCCGGGTCGGTGTGAAGCTTAGATTTTTTTGGTGAAGAAGAGAAAAGACAGCTAACAAGTGCAGCAGGAAGGAAAATGTCGGTTAGTACAACTGAGCAGGTTGAATTTAACTGGGACAATCTATCGATCGGCCTTGAAGTATGATGGGTTTTAGTGTTTTGCCTTTTGCCTGCAAGGCGCTTCTTTGGACATAATGAGGGGAAGGATGATGGGGAATCAGGGTCTAGCAAGCGTTTGGTGGGAGATGGGACTGGTGACATTGTTTAATTCAAACCAGGTAATAATAAGCCTCGGTGGGATTATGCTAGCAAGCTTATACTCAGTGGGTCTAATCAAGCTAGAAAGAGTTGAAAGTGGTTGGGTGCGATTGAAAATGAGATATCTAAAATAGGTAGCTAAATGCTATACTAGAGTAAGTGAAACGGTAGTTGGGACTAGGGTCCCAAAATATTTTTACAACACCTGACCTTAAAAATTCAACCCATGGACCTCATACACATAACTGTAAGCCTACCTTGACTATATTTGAGGCCGATGTCTACATTCGATGCTGATTATCAGGCATCAGCTATGCACAATGTCCTAATAAAAAGGGCAGCGCTGACCCGTCATGCCCATAACTTTGCACGCTCTCGCTTATGTCTGCTACCTATAATAAACACCAGGCCAGTACCCATGTGGGCCGATAAATACGAGGCTCCAGCAGTGCGTGATATCTTAATGTGACGGCCAACGACGGTCCGTCATACCCGTAACTGTGGTCGATATCGTCTACCTTGGCTGCTTATCGCAATTGCAAGACCTGTGTCTATGTGCAACGCAAAGTATGGGGCCTCAACCATGTCCAGTGGCCCAGTCCAGTGGCCAACGACGGCCCATCCTACTCATAACTATACTGGATGTCACCTGCGGAGGCTATTCATAGTAACTGCCTGGTCCATGCACATGCTCCTAGCTGACTATATCGACCCAATTATACACAACAGACTGATCCAACGATGAATGGGGGTCCTTCATATTCATATGTCGTCCACCTGCGAATACAAACACCTTTAGAAAATCATGTTTCACTTTATCGGTTGCATCGGTGAAAACATAATGTTTGGTTAATCCACTTTCCAGTTTTTGCACGATAGGGTTTCGATGAACTGTAAAATCATTCATGCTTCTCTTCCGCGTTACCATCTAAAACACATAATTGAACAAAGTTGTAGTGTCTTTACTCACCACGTGCTCATCAAACCCCGTGGTCCACAATGCCCGGTTGGTGTCTTCGCTGTACCTGGGGACTTACTGTCACAAAGGCAAATTCACTACTTGCTCGATTAGTCCAATTGGCAATAACGAGGGAGCCGTGTGCACATTGATGATTCGACAGCTTGATTCGACACAGCGAAGTTAAAGCATAATTGTCAGCATAATTGTCAGACCAAACAGTGTAGACTTGAGCTTTGGGATCCCGGGTCCACACGCGTTCTCAAACTGGCACCCATGGATTTAGCCGTAACGAAGATCTTCTGAGTGGGCGGGGGCCTGATGTCGAACACGCTCTTTTAGAGCACTGAATCCTAGCTTCACTCAGTTGCTGCTCACTGATTCCGATACAATGTAGCATCGTAAAATCGACAGTTCGGTCTTCCACATCAAAACTCGAAAATATCACATACAACCACAGTAGCAATGTAACCAACAAAGGGCATCCTCCTGAGTTTCATCCAACTCATCGTTCGTGTCGAAGTATTGCAGCCCACCTTTACTTCCGAAATCATGTCGACTATATTCAAATAAATAAACTAATAGGATAGCGAAAGCTGCCTCAGGTGATGATAAGCATCTAGCTATAGACTGCAAGGACACATTCCTCAGTGTAATTTCCCGGTTCATAACCAAAAACCGCTATCTGGATGTTGCCTTGCGGATTCGCCTACACCGACACGTACGAGTTGTGGTTTTGAGAAAACCATTGTCACACCTGAGAACGCCCTGGTTCCGCTTCTCAAGCACGCCAGGTCTCTTAACCATGCAGCAGAAAGGCTTGTACAACAGCCTGATAAACACGTTGCTTTACATTCACGGATATCTTGCCTTGATGCCATATATGTTTCAAATTGTCAAACACCACCCGAGCACTCCATGTTCGCGCATTGACCTCATCTGTCACACTACAATCAGAACTAGTACAACTTCGAATGTACATGAAACGCTGCACAACACTTCCCATCCAGCGGGATCCTATCCAACGCGATCTCATCTAGGCTTAGCTCTACCCCTGATGATTTACTTGGCCAACGAGAAACATATCTCTCAACACAAAATTGTACATCCCGGCCCAATCATTTCAAAAAATGACGTCTGCTACGGTGCTCTTCAGCACCCGATGTATTCCAGTGCAATGATGGCATGGTACTGCTATACCTAGTCTGATAGCATATCATGGACTGTGCTTGTAGTTCTTTTGACTGTAATCTACCGCGCAGTTGATCGATTACCTGCAAAAACGTACAAACTCACGATTTATTCTGACTGTAATCTTGTGTTAATGCCTGGCGGTACGCAACTTACCTGTTGGTATAAACATCGTTATGATAACGTGAGACTTTGCGGGTACAAAGTGCACACTAAAGGACAGGATGACTTTAGTCAGTTCATCCGAAATTCATCCGGCCTGAGCTTGCTCTGGTCGTGGCATGTACTCCGAGAAATCCGCCTATGAATCGAAAAGTGCACTGATGGAAGAGCAAAAGATGCTAACAGAGACTCACCAGGTAAACTTGATATGGCGCAATAAACGCTACTGTTTTTTAAAGCTCCCCGCTGTTCTTTAGGCTGTAACGGCTCCATTCTGAGACCAACTCATCGTACAAACGCACAGCAACACAAGATATCTCTGATCTCATGTCTCTACAAGCTGTGAGCTACATTAGTTGCGCATAATCTAACCGATGCACGTCCTTCATAGTCACATACGCCAAATTCAGTTTGCATTGGCCGCATACCTAATATATGCACCCGAATATCGATTATTGTTTTTGTAATCGAGAGTGTCGTCTCACTGAAGTAGTTGGAAATTGTTACATCGTTTGATTGTCTGCTTTTTCGGGCGGAATTCTAGCTTGCATTTAAGTGCTTTTTGGCTGACCTTTTCGACACTTTCATATTTTGGGTCCCCAATGTACACACGGCTGCCTTGTTACCTCGTTTGAGTGGCGGCAATGAACCACCATGAACACTCGATGGACCAAAGAATATCCCAACCCCAGTGACGACCACAAACGACTCATCCAAGTTGTTCATGTACGGGAGCGTCTACGGACCAAAGTAAGGCGTCGCGATGACGACCGTGTTACCTACAAGACCTATTTAGTCCCTTCAATTTGTGTGAGGACTTGAAGGCAGTAGCCATCTTATTGTGCCGTCTGCTTGTTCTGCCCGCAAACTCAATAGTTCATCCAACGGTACTACTGGCGGCTCGCTATATCACTGGACATCAAACCTTGTCTTAAGCCAGATATAGCGTACGCTGACCATCGTGAGAGAACTAACCAGGTTTGCCGAATTCTTCGGCTTCGTCGGTACGCTTGCCGCAACCACAGGAGAACTTTTTATATCCGGGTCGCGTACGCACGGCCCAGTTTCAGTTTGCGTGAACCTAACAGGCGTGATCATTGTCTAATTTCAGGCAGGTGAAGAGTGGGAATTCGTGGATTTTGCACAGGCAGGGGCCTTAAAATACCAAGCTTTGATAGCAGGTGTTTGAGCCCGAGGACGCGCTTTGGTGGGAAGGGGCGAAGTGTCATTAGGTCGGGGGTCTGGAGCGAGAGACTGCTTTCTCATCTTCGATTGTAGCACCGGGTAAAGGCTGGTAAGATACTGCATCTGACATCACAGGGGTGGATATTTTGCTGCAGTTTAGGTCAGAGAAGGCTCAGGTGGGTGTCTAAGGGTGGAAGTGGAGGGCTCAGGGTCATGAAAAAGAGATGCAGGGCTAGAGGCCGTTGTGGGGGTTTTATGTGCCATTTGGCCGCAAGTTGACATCACAGTATGGCGGGCTTAAGCGAGCAGCGATTTCAGGATAATGGGAGTAAGCGAGAGGGTCTGTGCTGCATCTTCGAGCTTTGAAGGATAAGGCGTCAGCTCCGGCATTTGGAAGGGTGGCTGCGATTCCAATCGGTTTAGACCAGGCTACGCTGATGTCGGGTACGTGGAGAGTGTCCAACGGAACTGGTGGGAGTTGTAGAGGAGGCCGGATTAGTTGACAGGATCGGTAAATCGGTTAAATCTTGTGTTCTTCGACGGCTATGTGCAGATGTATCATCGGCGCTATGACTTGCACAACCTCCCGAGGGGTTGGTTCCATGTGTAGTCTGCGACTGAGTCGCATCGGGAGCATTTAGTGGTACGGATTGTTGAACGGAATATGGATTCGTTTGATGTTTATCAGTAGTCGGCTGTAAAAGCCTGGAGAGTGAGTTTTTTGTGAGCTGCCTTTGTAGTCTATGGCGAGCAGCCTTAACCCTTACGGTCAGGAATGTCTGGGTCGAGGACAGGAGGGCCTGAGATGTTAACAGGCGCGTTGTATTGTCTTAATCTCTGAATTACAGTAGCATTGGACAACACAAAGAGGGTTTTGATTTTCGCAACCGTCGGGCTGCACAGATTGTGTCATGCATGTTACACACTGTCAAGATGGCGGCTCTTCTGCGTTCTATCGGGATGCGGTCGGGGACATTATATATTAAGACCTGTTTATGGCATTCCATGCGCCGACTAATTTTCGAGGCGAGCGTGTCAATAAATACTGACGCTTTTGCAAGATCCGATGAATCACACTTTGCATCAGGATTTAGAAGGCAGGCAAGTGGTTGTATGATGCAATAGGATATCAGTTCTTTCTACATCTTATGCACATGAGCACTGAGATTCGCCGGGTCGGTGTGAAGCTTAGATTTTTTTGGTGAAGAAGAGAAAAGACAGCTAACAAGTGCAGCAGGAAGGAAAATGTCGGTTAGTACAACTGAGCAGGTTGAATTTAACTGGGACAATCTATCGATCGGCCTTGAAGTATGATGGGTTTTAGTGTTTTGCCTTTTGCCTGCAAGGCGCTTCTTTGGACATAATGAGGGGAAGGATGATGGGGAATCAGGGTCTAGCAAGCGTTTGGTGGGAGATGGGACTGGTGACATTGTTTAATTCAAACCAGGTAATAATAAGCCTCGGTGGGATTATGCTAGCAAGCTTATACTCAGTGGGTCTAATCAAGCTAGAAAGAGTTGAAAGTGGTTGGGTGCGATTGAAAATGAGATATCTAAAATAGGTAGCTAAATGCTATACTAGAGTAAGTGAAACGGTAGTTGGGACTAGGGTCCCAAAATATTTTTACAACACCTGACCTTAAAAATTCAACCCATGGACCTCATACACATAACTGTAAGCCTACCTTGACTATATTTGAGGCCGATGTCTACATTCGATGCTGATTATCAGGCATCAGCTATGCACAATGTCCTAATAAAAAGGGCAGCGCTGACCCGTCATGCCCATAACTTTGCACGCTCTCGCTTATGTCTGCTACCTATAATAAACACCAGGCCAGTACCCATGTGGGCCGATAAATACGAGGCTCCAGCAGTGCGTGATATCTTAATGTGACGGCCAACGACGGTCCGTCATACCCGTAACTGTGGTCGATATCGTCTACCTTGGCTGCTTATCGCAATTGCAAGACCTGTGTCTATGTGCAACGCAAAGTATGGGGCCTCAACCATGTCCAGTGGCCCAGTCCAGTGGCCAACGACGGCCCATCCTACTCATAACTATACTGGATGTCACCTGCGGAGGCTATTCATAGTAACTGCCTGGTCCATGCACATGCTCCTAGCTGACTATATCGACCCAATTATACACAACAGACTGATCCAACGATGAATGGGGGTCCTTCATATTCATATGTCGTCCACCTGCGAATACAAACACCTTTAGAAAATCATGTTTCACTTTATCGGTTGCATCGGTGAAAACATAATGTTTGGTTAATCCACTTTCCAGTTTTTGCACGATAGGGTTTCGATGAACTGTAAAATCATTCATGCTTCTCTTCCGCGTTACCATCTAAAACACATAATTGAACAAAGTTGTAGTGTCTTTACTCACCACGTGCTCATCAAACCCCGTGGTCCACAATGCCCGGTTGGTGTCTTCGCTGTACCTGGGGACTTACTGTCACAAAGGCAAATTCACTACTTGCTCGATTAGTCCAATTGGCAATAACGAGGGAGCCGTGTGCACATTGATGATTCGACAGCTTGATTCGACACAGCGAAGTTAAAGCATAATTGTCAGCATAATTGTCAGACCAAACAGTGTAGACTTGAGCTTTGGGATCCCGGGTCCACACGCGTTCTCAAACTGGCACCCATGGATTTAGCCGTAACGAAGATCTTCTGAGTGGGCGGGGGCCTGATGTCGAACACGCTCTTTTAGAGCACTGAATCCTAGCTTCACTCAGTTGCTGCTCACTGATTCCGATACAATGTAGCATCGTAAAATCGACAGTTCGGTCTTCCACATCAAAACTCGAAAATATCACATACAACCACAGTAGCAATGTAACCAACAAAGGGCATCCTCCTGAGTTTCATCCAACTCATCGTTCGTGTCGAAGTATTGCAGCCCACCTTTACTTCCGAAATCATGTCGACTATATTCAAATAAATAAACTAATAGGATAGCGAAAGCTGCCTCAGGTGATGATAAGCATCTAGCTATAGACTGCAAGGACACATTCCTCAGTGTAATTTCCCGGTTCATAACCAAAAACCGCTATCTGGATGTTGCCTTGCGGATTCGCCTACACCGACACGCACGAGTTGTGGTTTTGAGAAAACCATTGTCACACCTGAGAACGCCCTGGTTCCGCTTCTCAAGCACGCCAGGTCTCTTAACCATGCAGCAGAAAGGCTTGTACAACAGCCTGATACACACGTTGCTTTACATTCACGGATATCTTGCCTTGATGCCATATATGTTTCAAATTGTCAAACACCACCCGAGCACTCCATGTTCGCGCATTGACCTCATCTGTCACACTACAATCAGAACTAGTACAACTTCGAATGTACATGAAACGCTGCACAACACTTCCCATCCAGCGGGATCCTATCCAACGCGATCTCATCTAGGCTTAGCTCTACCCCTGATGATTTACTTGGCCAACGAGAAACATATCTCTCAACACAAAATTGTACATCCCGGCCCAATCATTTCAAAAAATGACGTCTGCTACGGTGCTCTTCAGCACCCGATGTATTCCAGTGCAATGATGGCATGGTACTGCTATACCTAGTCTGATAGCATATCATGGACTGTGCTTGTAGTTCTTTTGACTGTAATCTACCGCGCAGTTGATCGATTACCTGCAAAAACGTACAAACTCACGATTTATTCTGACTGTAATCTTGTGTTAATGCCTGGCGGTACGCAACTTACCTGTTGGTATAAACATCGTTATGATAACGTGAGACTTTGCGGGTACAAAGTGCACACTAAAGGACAGGATGACTTTAGTCAGTTCATCCGAAATTCATCCGGCCTGAGCTTGCTCTGGTCGTGGCATGTACTCCGAGAAATCCGCCTATGAATCGAAAAGTGCACTGATGGAAGAGCAAAAGATGCTAACAGAGACTCACCAGGTAAACTTGATATGGCGCAATAAACGCTACTGTTTTTTAAAGCTCCCCGCTGTTCTTTAGGCTGTAACGGCTCCATTCTGAGACCAACTCATCGTACAAACGCACAGCAACACAAGATATCTCTGATCTCATGTCTCTACAAGCTGTGAGCTACATTAGTTGCGCATAATCTAACCGATGCACGTCCTTCATAGTCACATACGCCAAATTCAGTTTGCATTGGCCGCATACCTAATATATGCACCCGAATATCGATTATTGTTTTTGTAATCGAGAGTGTCGTCTCACTGAAGTAGTTGGAAATTGTTACATCGTTTGATTGTCTGCTTTTTCGGGCGGAATTCTAGCTTGCATTTAAGTGCTTTTTGGCTGACCTTTTCGACACTTTCATATTTTGGGTCCCCAATGTACACACGGCTGCCTTGTTACCTCGTTTGAGTGGCGGCAATGAACCACCATGAACACTCGATGGACCAAAGAATATCCCAACCCCAGTGACGACCACAAACGACTCATCCAAGTTGTTCATGTACGGGAGCGTCTACGGACCAAAGTAAGGCGTCGCGATGACGACCGTGTTACCTACAAGACCTATTTAGTCCCTTCAATTTGTGTGAGGACTTGAAGGCAGTAGCCATCTTATTGTGCCGTCTGCTTGTTCTGCCCGCAAACTCAATAGTTCATCCAACGGTACTACTGGCGGCTCGCTATATCACTGGACATCAAACCTTGTCTTAAGCCAGATATAGCGTACGCTGACCATCGTGAGAGAACTAACCAGGTTTGCCAAATTCTTCGGCTTCGTCGGTACGCTTGCCGCAACCACAGGAGAACTTTTTATATCCGGGTCGCGTACGCACGGCCCAGTTTCAGTTTGCGTGAACCTAACAGGCGTGATCATTGTCTAAGTCGTTTTGAGATTATTTCCGATCCCAACACGTAGAAGACACGCCAGGAAATCAGCTGTTACACAAAATTTCTCACCTTTTTTATAAGGACAGTGCTCGGAGTCACCAGGAGCCATTAAAATACGAATACCGCGCGAGTGTGGAGACCTTGCGGGCCCGAATAATCACCATTAAATGCTAAAACTTTCTGTTAAAGTTTCCCTTTTTGAACCACAGTTTCAGAGGAATTTTGAGTGTGCGCCTAGGACGCGGTTATTCGCCCAGTCAACATATTTTGCGGACTCACACATCCACCGATCGATACACAGTGTTGAGGCCTTCGGTGAATTTCCCCAGTCGATCGTTCTTGCCCCTCAGTGACTTTGCAGCGTGCTTGTAATATCTTCTTGGGCAGGCTCAATGGAGTTAACCTCTGTCTTGCTTCCTAAATAGGTGACTTGGTTGACGCATTCAGGAAACGATGTGAGCATTTAAAATTCCATGTGATAATGGAGAAGTGCGTCCACAAATAGTGGACGACAAAGAGTGGGCTTGAGAACGCATCGGAACTCCGTTGGTGCATGTCATAAAACGGAAGATGTCCTTAGACATAATCGTAAACATCCAAAAAGGATCCCGGAGCGTAAGCATAGTCCATTGATGCATCTTCCAGGCGAAACGTTCTACTTCAAAAAACAGCCTTAGCAGTAGATCTCACTTTTGAATCCCAAAGTCCTCGAGGTTATGGAGCATTAAAATGTTTCTCGGATTTAAGGTTTTCCCTGCCATCGAACGCACTTCGCCCCACCATGGACAAAATCCGATCAATATTATTTGCAGCGAGTGGAACGCCATACGCTGTACTCTTAGTTTGGTCATCGCTCAAATATTTCTTTAGTCTTCCGAACACGACGTGGCCACCAATGCACCTCTGGCACTGTGGCGGACCCATTGATTTTTGAATCGGAACTTCAGGACAGTCACAGGTAGTTTTCCGTGGCCCCTGCATCCCAGATTCTGCGACCAGCACTCCGACTTGTTGAGTTTGACAGCTTCCGCCTATGTTTCGCGCCCACACTGAGTCCCAGCTCGTTCGCGATTAGGGCGGACAGCTCGATGTACGTAGGATTTTCAGGTACACTGCTGTTGGATTTGCGGCCTGGGACATCGTGGCCACGAATGACAACTACATCCCCAGGCAGTCCGACTGTTACTGTCCGAGCAGAGCAGGTGTCTTGTAGTTCCGGACTTTCGGAAAAAATGTAATTGTCTATTCTACGCTTATTTTCCAAAGCATAAGTGTCAAAGCCAGTTTCGTTTCCACTGGCAGCGGTTGTGCGACTCTTGCAGCGTTCGTTGACGTCGAGGTAAACATTTTCGGCTGATAGCCAGCAGACTCCTCTGAATGTTCCTGTACATAGTACACTTGTGTTTCTTGTCCGTTGAAGAAACGTGACGACAATTTCACGTCGGTTGCTCCGTGCCCATCGTTTACCTCAACGTGAGTGTCATCGTCGTCGGTAGCCAATGGGTCCGCAGCGGTCTAGTAAGTGATGCAATTAGTGGTTGTGATCAATTGGATGAATATGTTTCCAAGAGCAGAATCCTAGCTATCGTCGGTCGACTTCCCGACACCATGAGGTTTTGCTGATTGGATCTTGGATTGCCTCGGATGTGCAAGAGTTCGAAAGCATACCAGCCAGATTACATCGTGCAACATTTTAACCCATTTGGTCTTCGACTCTTATTAGCGGGGGCTCAGTGGTTCCTCTAGCTGGTAGTTGGGAATCCTGTAAGATATGGCACGCAACCGATCCCATTGTTGCGTGTGGTGTCATTCTTTATCCGGAATATTTAACTAAATTTCACCTGCCGTGCTCTGGTCTTGTGTCGGCTGAGGTGCGCAAAGGAAGATGGGGAGATTCCGCCTGCGATACACCAATTCGGTATGATGCCCAGCTAAATTCATTTTAGTGTGTCCAAACACGCGGGTATCTTATCCTTGCTTATTTTCCCTAAGGATATGTAGCTTTCTATGAGGTTCTCCTATTTCACTTTCCTCCAACTGTATACAAAAAATTTTCTGCTTTATGGCTGTATGGTCTAATGGTAACATTGCTAGTACCACTACATAATGACGGCTCAGCTACTGAATGCCTCAAAGCGTCAAAAGACGGTTGAATGCGGACGGGGATTTCGAATATAGAGACCACCAGCCGGACACAGCTGAGTGTCCACGCGCGAACTTGAAGTGTACCTTGACAGAAAAAGAACCGGTGTCAAGAAGTGGACCGGTAATTTGGGGAGTGTACTCACTATGCATGGTGACACGGAAGCGAAAAAATTCACAAATAACTGCCGTGACAATTAAACGCCACTTGGCATTGCTGGTCTATTACTGCCATTGATGATGATATACCTGGGAGAAATAGTTCCTTGTATCGGGTTGATCAGTCGGGATTCTAACGAACGCAGATTTTTGGCCTTCCGGGTGAGGGTTGGAATAAACCTCCTGAAAAAACTCGTACCGGCACTTTTTTACGGCCTTATTTTCAGGCTTTTGAGACAACGGCATTGGTTGAGGGACCTAGTCGTCCTGCTTTATAGGAATAAGAACTCGGACAGTGTCCTAGCCCATATACTACAATAAATATCAACGAAAACTACTTTTTTCACATAGACCGCCATGTGATGCCATATAGCAGGATGAGCAGGTGAAACATGCTACGACAGAAGCCTCTCTTACGTTTTTGCCTATTCTGCCCTCCCTCTAAATAATCATGATACGACCCCTCCGCGGGTCTCTGTGATAGAGTCGGCCGATGTGTTCGGCATGCATTGCGCTCACCGCGGCTCCTGCACCTCCGTTTTTAGTAACGAACCTAGGCATCTCTAAACCAGTTTTCAAGCTATAAAGTCCGGTCCACATAGCTGTCTTCAGTATTCACACACTGAAGCAAACAGGACAAAAGGCGCACCTGTCTCGTAATCATCATCGTCGTCGACATCATACTATCAGCGCTAGACACTGATGCTTTAGTGCGTTCCTCTGATTCGATGTATACTATCTGTGAAAAATCATAAGTCCAGGGAGCAAGCACTGGGCGCGCCCCCGCCATTCTTTTCAGGCCGCTTGTTTCTGGTGATGTGAGCAGGTTAGTACATAGATGGGTATGCCGAGCTGAAAATTATGACGGGCCACCGAGAAGCTCAACCTGTTAAAACAAGCCACTTAAGAGTCAACCTACATCGCTGTATTTAGGCACTAAGTTACCAGCTCCTGCCTCCAGTGCGCAGCTACTTACCCCATCTCCCAGAACTATCGGTGAACAAAACTCCGGCAGTTACAACCACTGTGGGACCAGCTCCTCCTCCAGTGCGCAGCTACTTACCCCATCTCCCAGAACTATCGGTGAACAAAACTCCGGCAGTTACAACCACTGTGGGACAGTTACGCGGTTGTTAACCCTAACAATGAGGGTGATGATGAGTTACTGGTGATAAGAGTCGATCACGTTCTGTTGCTGCCGGAATTTCCGTGCGGATTCTGATCGTGCGCCTTCATGTTGCTGCTTTATATTGCGTTTATCAGGTATACACCAAACGTAGATGACTTGCTTCGCCGTTGGCAAGCTCATGGTCCCTAAAGCCAGAGAAATTTGCAATAACTTACTTCATTGCCGGCCTGTTGATTCTATTTTCGGTACTGACCATCACTGGAGCGAGATATTCAGGGCTTAACCTGATGTCAGGATTCTCACCACTTTTAAATCACTGATTTCATTTCTATGACGGTATTAATTTTTTTCTCTTCTGCGAGTAGATAAGTAAAGATTTCGTCATTGTATCCACGGCATGTGTGGAACCCCACCTGGTTTCTACGACTCTGCTTCTGGGAACTGCCGATAAACTAGCGGAGAATGACACCTGTGAACATTTCAGAGCCTAATGTGAATGGGCTGATTTCTCGATGACGGTCACACCTAGATCTCCCATCTTTCTTAGGGACAGGAACTGAATAGATGCAATTCCTTTGGAGTTTCATTTGCCTTCCAAGTGCTGTGGACATGTTTTGTAGGGCTATGAATGAGCCGACTCTCACGTCCTTAAACAAACCAGAGAGAAACCAAGCCAAAACCGGTTCTTCGTCCAGGCCCTGCAGTGTGTAGCTACCCTTTCGCCACATACATGACAGGTCACCGCCAGTCGCTGGATCACGAGATCTATTTTTTTGCACTCACAAATCACGCTACAATCGTGACTAACTTGACTACACAGCTCACAGTCAAGTCCTTCATCCCAAAACAAACCACGAAACACATCCGATATCGACTGCCTACCGTCTGATACGGTAGCAAAAGTCATGTGCTGACACCCACACACACGCAAACGTCCTACAAATGGGATGCCAGCACAACAACACGACACAACTCAAGAGAGCTTCGCACGTCGCCCAGCTCGGAGCAGAGCCGCTCAGGATTTTTACGGCGTTTCACCCACGGATATCCAGGACTACGTGTGGCTGTTACAACAGCGAAGAAGACACGAAACCTGCATCCGGATTTACAACAGGATTTATCAAACTGAACCTGCAAAACTATAAGTCCCTTCTTGCATATATATCTATTGTAATAATTTTACTCAACAAGCGGACATTGTTAGTGCTCCCTGTTTTCTCGTTCGTATAACTAGTTTTCGGGTTCCGTTAGAGCTGATCGCTATGCTGGTCGCCTCAGACCGGCGTTAACAGAAATTGGAATATATTTCTGAGCAACTTCATTTCTCGGCGATTTCCTCGATGTGGTGTTGAAGGTATGCTGGAAATGAATACGAAATTTCAGTCGCCACCGGTTTTCCAGTTTTTGTGGCTTTCCTAGTTACTCCCTCTATGATAGGCCTTGTTTTAGGCGGAATTCCACACGGATCCCGCTTTGTTGCTCGCAATCAGGTGCTGCTACGTCCGAAAAGCTCATTCCACGCAAGATTGGCCAAAAATTCGGATGTTTGCCTTTCCGGCACCATACCGAGATCTCATTGGTCGAAAGTCTGGACCCAACACTCAATCATGTCCCGGTATTAGCCGAATACCGGTTGCCGATACCGCATCCGGAGCACGTCAGGATTCCCAGAAAGTCATTTCTACTGACGCTTTATATATGGAGCGCTGTAAAAGTGCTCCTGACTTCGTTTTGGGCGTTAATATACCTTGGGCACCTTTGGTGGTTGTTTCTGATGCGAACGCTAGCTTGGGAGGCTCAGATCGAGAACTAAGCCGAGAAAAATACCGTTACTACACCTTGAAACTGCGTTCCGGAGGTCTCACTTGATCGTGTTTTCGTCCTTGTGAGATGGGACTTCACGCATCATTCAGAAACACAGATCCTCGTGGGGTCAGACTTTATCGTGCTGGTTGTCATCTATGGCTTAATTACCATGTCAGTGCGGGGTATCGCTGCGGTTTGTGCTGAAAGCTCGCGTGTGAGAAGTAGATAACAATCAGTGCACAGTTGCACAAATGATTTTCGTTGTCGTCTCAAGGGACATCTGCACCGAATTTTTCGCCGAAGTGTCTTTCGTGCTCATCTGTTCTCACATGGACACTCAGGTCGCCCGATAGATTAGTAACGTGCTTGCACTTGGCTGTCTGTAGGAGTCTCGGAAGCTCTCCGTACAATTGTCTTCGATAGTGTCACTGCAGTAGGGAGCTAGGATCTGACGCTGGATTTCTAGGGCCACAAACAGATGGGTTAGTATCCATGTGGGTAGTATTTAGAGTTGGAGTTAATTGTAAAGCCTAACTACTGCTCCCAAACTTTTAGGGGACGCATGTTACTTCCCAGCCACTCAGACCGGAAAAGAGAGTTTTTTCAGGTACTTTGGGTCATTGAGTAAGAATGCTGGTTTAACACGAAAGGCAATGGCAAAAGGTAGGCTTTTGTTCTAGTTTGCTGCCCATAGCATGTGAATCAGCAGTCTCGCAGTCGAACTATCTCACGTTTATGAACTTGTAAGACGTATACTGACGGCCTGGAGCAGGCCTCCGGCTTTGGAAAATTCATCAGCTGCTCTGGCAGGGATGTTTGTGCAAGGATGTGTTGTTCTATCTTGGCTAACTTGCTGAGTTGTATGAATCTCTTAGGGTTTGTGGAGGCTTTGTGCGTCTGACAACACAGACCGGATTGGTGCGTATATTGCTAATCCTCACCTACGCCCCGTACGTTTTTCAGTTTACGTAAAACAAAGCTCTGAATGCTTTCTGTTTCTCGATCACCGTTTCTTAGCACCAGATGTTAGTTAGTTTGACGAAATTACATTTGTTTTCGCACTCTTTTCATGTTCACTCATTCGTGGCATCAATTTCGCCTGTGGCTTCTTGGTGTGCACTCAGTGTACGAATTTAAGCCGAGTGAAAATGGACTGTTCTTGCTTGTCCGTGCCCTGTAATTTTACCGGGTCAGGCATAATCCACACTTCACCGTAGCCAGATTCCCGGGTACCCCGAAGAATTTATTAGCACCTTATTCGCAATGCTTCATCAACGCTGGCCTCAATGCTGTTCAGGAATTCCAACCATTCGCATCAAAAGTCAGAACATTCTTAGGTACTTGTGAATGTATGAGCTAGAATCTTGTCTCATCATCATATCGTCGTGCGTATTGTTGTGTGTGATAGTAACGTCATGATCCACAAATTTTCGCCATATTACTGTTGAGGTTTCCGATGCGGAACCTTGAGTAACACGGAGGTTTGAAGATCCCGTATATGAAAATGAAGAATTGGGTTCTGTTGGGTACTGTTTACACAAAAGTGAAAAAAAATGTACAACAAACCACATTTGTCCTCGTTCGTGGCGTCAACAACTGCGCAAGTCTATCACTGACTAGCACAGTGCATTGTGTAGGTTCGCATACGGGGGGCGGAGTATTAGAATGATAGTGTGGTATTTAGGCGAGTCACCTGGCACTAATGGTTGTTGTTCCTCCGGTCGGTTACAGGTTGGTCCAATAAGAAAACAGTAATGTTTTGAAGACAAGGTGACCGAAGGATCCAGTTTCTCTATCCTGATAGAATGTGGTTCACACAGAAACATTGCACGCAGACTCCTTCAGCAATAAACCGATACCTCGCCGATGTGAGGGTTTACGGTGGCTTTATCTGATATACGTGTCGCAAGTGTGCAGACGCTCTCTTGAGCTAAATAGGTTTGAACATTGTCTTATTCGCTGCTGTTCCGATGCGAACTACTTTCTCGTTTGGAGAAAACGACATGCAGTGATTCGCTGATACGCTGATATCCCACTTCCTCTGGATTGTTTTCTCTATTATCCCCTTTTATGTCCTATGCCTGCTAGTTGTTGTTGTTTTCTCTTGTTTACCACATCAAGTGCGTGTATCAGCCGTATTAGTTTACTCTCTAGCCTTACTCGGCCTCGACTCCTTGAATAGTGGCTCATATTTCCAACCGTAAAGTTCCTCACAAAGTCTGTAAAACTGACATGATAATCCATGAAGATAGAAGCATCTAATTTGGTCCAGGGTATCGATATTCTGTCGGTGGGAACCCTCATCTCCCCTCTATGTGAGTAACTTATTGCTCCTGACTAGCACTGATTTCCCTAATTTTTATCGGAGTGCCCGTAGGCACCCTCGCCCTCAAGTCAACCATGGTCACAAACCAATCTCATTGAGGTTAGTTTTTGTTAGTGATGTGTACAAAAATGCAGGTCACACGTAGACTGACCCATTTCACTCTCTATTTCGCGCGGGAATCATCTCCGCATCATGGTATTCGACTCAGATCACTTAGCGCAGCCATAGTTTCTCACCGATAATCAATCCAGTTGGTTTGCCTCGTCAGAGAAGAGGGCAGAGAAAAAGCAGGGTTCGACTCAACTAGCTTGTTTGGTAATAACTTCTCAGTTCACATCGATAGCTGAACCAATGCTCTCCGTGTTTCTTGACATCGAAACTGCTTCTGGTGCCGTTGGTAGTGCTATATCGTGTAGATGTCTGACAAACAACGGTGCCCCGGTAACATTTGTTTCCACTTTGAAAGTTTATTTTGCGCACACGTTCAGACATGCTTCATGTCAATTAGGTCCACTGTCCTACCTTCGATTCACTTTTGTTACCCATCGCATTATCAAGGATCTCTCACAGTCTCCAACGTAGTGGTGTGGGATTACTTCCAAGGAAACCACTTTAAATGAAAGAAGTTAGAAATGAAGTTATACAGAAATATGTATATGGGACGTTGCCTCAACGCTGTTTGTCCCAAGGATGAAATAACCGACCTTGTTGCCAAAGTCAGAGCGCCGTTTTGTAGAATTTTCCCCTCATACCGGCGAGATATCGGTTTATTGCTGAAGGATTCTGCGTGCAATGTTTCTGTGTGAACCACATTCCCATCAGGATGAGAAACTGGATCATTCGGTCACCTCGTCTTCAAAACATTACTGTTTTCTTATTGGACCAACCTGTAATCGACGAAATATAAAGTTATGCGAATCATGTTCACTTGTTTGTGGACAAGAATATCACACTTTATGCTAGAATTCGCCTCAGCAACTGCTGGAGGAAAAATGTCATACAGGGATCGACTTCGGAAATTCGGGTGCCTTGGGCGGAAGAGGAGCATTGGCGGGGAGCGAACAGCATTTCTACCCCATGGCCGTAAACTGAGTTCGAACGGCTATATGTGGGTTGTATTACTTCCTCACAAGTTTGTGATTGCTTTTTCTTTTTCGACAGCCTGCACGCGTACGATAGTGCCTTCTATGGATCCGCAGTATATTCGGCATGCCCAGTTCAGTTCTTTGCCGGAGCACGTCACCGAGTACATTGAGAGGGCGGTTCCCCAGCGTGATCACAGACGGGCGGTTTTGGAAATTTTCCAAGTTCCAACTCCACAGGAGGCCGATCTAGAAGGAATATGGTCCGACGATAGACCCCTTCGGGCTTGCTTCCAAGCTCTACGTGGAAGATCTTCAAGTGGTCCCTGTGTAAAATTCTGTACAGATCCGGAGTACCATTTTCTCAAGAAAAGGTGTGTTCTGACTACATTGAGGAGTATTTTACCACCTGCCATATGGCCCCATCTTTGATTGGTTGTTACTCTTGGTTTTCCTAAACCTAGTGGTAGCTAAAATATATAGGTTAATGGGCAAGCTCTGCGAACAGACAAAGAGCCGTCCGATCAATAACCAAGGATTTTATCTATTTGTTCTGGCTGTTGGGATAGGTCTCCAGAGCACCCAGTTTCGGGCACATGCACCTAACGGAATCGGAAAAGGTCCACCTTCTCGTGTCGGCAGTCAGCGGTATCTTTTACTGCCTTAGGGGTCATGTTGATGATCATCGACAAGCAGGTTGCTTTCGCCTACCACGCGGAACTATTGCCGACAACATGGTTTATGCGTTTTGAAAGTGGGCGATAGATTCGCACCATCCGCTAAATCTGAGACAGTTCATGGTATGAAATTCCTTAGGGCCGGACGACAATTTAACTCCACATTTTCTCGATCATTCATTTGGATGGTGTGTTTTTCGTCCAAGGCAGACAGTATGCTACGTATCTCCCATTGTTATCACATTAGCTTAGCTCTTCCTGTTGAATTCACCACGGACGTGCAACGGATTGTTTCTGGGGTGATTCGAAAATACGGCGTAAAGTGCAATCAGAAAGCGCGGTTGGTCTACACAGGATTAAGCGGGTGAACGAGGACTACCAATTGGACTATCTTGTGTATCGCATGGGCCCTCCGGTAGGCAAGATGTCATTAGTGCTCTACCGCACCACGCACCCTACGCTGTTTGGAGCGGGTGAGTACATGATCAAGGTATAGTTTGTCGTGTGAGTGCGCAGCGTGTGAGCTTTCTGGGTGGTACATGAAATGACCTTCGGTCGGGAACCGCTAAACGTCACATGATTTTCTCGCCCATCAGTTTGTTGGAGGCTTTCTCAGTTCAGATGAAATCATAGACCTTTGTTGGATGTGCTGAATGTATGTCTCGAGATGGGTGTATCCAGTGCGGAACTACGGCAACGGATATGAAAGAGTGGTCATGTAACCGTGTGTCCTAATCTCTGCAACCCCCCCAATCGAATACTTGTATGTAGCAGAGTGATATTGCTGTCAATGATGGTGACGGTTCGTCAGCTATCAGCGAAACTGTCGTGGAGGTGGAATGGGTAGACAATCTATTGAGTGTAGATAGAGAAAGTACTACAGGGCTCTAATATGATCACGTATCACGGAGAATAAAGCAAGAGCGAAACTGTAGACTGCTAGAAAAGCTGGAACCTTTACGTTTTGGTGCACGGTGGGCTGAACAACTCAACTAACCGAAGTAAATGGCACACATACTAAACTCTCACACAAATACCAAGGCCTGGATGGCGAACATAGCTACTTCGGGTCTCACTGCAAGAGAGTGAAAAAACGTTCGAAACAGCCATCCGGATTAGCAGGTCAGTCATACAAATTCCTGGGAGAATCTCGTGCTGTGTCAAGCAAAAAATACGAGTGCTTGCAGTTGCAATTATCTGAACCTTGAGGATGGAACAGTGCAAACTGACAGCAAAATAGAGGAGCAACTGCGAAAGTTCTTCCTATATCTGACTAGACAAAGGTGCCTGGTTGATGTTATCTCAAGAGTGTCGTGATGTAAAATTCCGCTATCATAGAAGGCTGTGCCACCCGCAAACTTATTTCCACACTTCACTCCTAATTGCATGTACAAGATAAGGTTGGTGACGAAGACCTGCAGGCACACAGCAGTTATATGACTGGAGGATGGTGACTAACCAATATTTCTTATTCACTCGAGCGTGGTTCAGTGGCTTGCGCAGTAAGACATGCACTTTTTTGTAGAAAAGAAAGGGCTACCATCCTGATGACCGATATAAACGCCTTCATCAGATTTTAATTTTCTGCCGTATAGTTAGAAAGTGGCACGACCACTCTTGAAAAAGGTCCAGGGATGTTCACCAGATGCGTATAACCACCTTGTGTCCCGTAAGAGAAACGTCCAAAACAACTGAATCTGTATAGCCTAGAGTGTTGTTCGAAAAGTAACTGGTGCTTCAGAAATCCCTTAGTTTAGATGGGGGACTAAGTCGACGTGAGTGCCGTAAGCTATAGCAGAAGATGATGTGCAGTGATGCAGTGCGATGGTTGTCGTTCTCTCACAGGGTGACAATCCTGAGAACAAATCAATGAAGCAAAGCCTTCTCCGTGCCGTTGTGGATGAGTTCGCCTAATCCGTCCTATAGGTCAGTGAACATTTTTCTGACTGGTTGTTGCGAACGAACTATGTTAATCTGTTCCAGAGGTTCACTGAATTGTTGGTTATTTCTGTGACAGCTCATACATCTGATTAAGGGTCCGTACTTGTGACTGTCACTGCAGCAGTTTTGGGTACTCAAGGAAATTACTTTCTTCCATAGGTCAACTGCTGAGGTGGGATGATGTGTTTACCCTCGGCAGTTTCCGTGGCAAGCCATTTTAACCGCTGGTGGGATCAAGTGTTTGATCCAACTACGAGGCTGAACTCCCCGTAGGACTTTCTTGGTCCCCCTGGCTTGTCTTTGGATTTATACTTGTTTCTGTCGAGCTGATGAGTTGTGGTACCGTTTGGTACGTGAACAAGGTGTACTGAGGATGCAGTGGAATCGCTGTGCGAGTAAATCCTCAAGGATATTCTGTTTAACCACATTCTGTGTAAATGAATATCAGGGGAACCACACACCTTAAAGCCCAGTAAGCGAGTTAGAACAAATTAGCACTACCAATGCAGAATTAATGCAGTGATGCTCATGTCGACAGTTGGTCATCATATAGGCAGCTTTGACCTAGCTGTTCGATGTTCGAGTGTGCCACTGGGTTCCTTCTCAACTGTTTCGACTACCTACTGGTTCCAGTGGGAGTGGCGAGTTGAAAAACAACTTACACACTTTAAATATTGCGCATAAGTTTCTCCATTCCCCCTTCAGCTTCGTGAGAGCTATTCACCCAAATCACTTTGGTTTTCCACGTGAATTAGTTGTTTTAAGTTAACTCCACAGTAACTCTTCCCTAACCGTAGCTTGTTAACGTGATTGTCGAGTTTCCCTTTGCTCCTTTTCTCTGTGTGTCGTATTCTGCGTGATGGCTAAATTGATTGCGTTGAAAGATACCGTTTCCCGTACTGTCATAAATTGGGTCGGATACCTGATCGCTTCTGCCTTCTTGCGAATATATTCCAGACACTGCCTGAATTTGATGGTTGGATGAGGTCGATAACGCTCAAGTGTAAAAAACAAATTTGAAAAGAATTCACTAACACGGCGTAGTCTGTCCGGTTACATCCCACGATCAATCACGTTTTAGAATATCAGTATACTTATTTCTGAATGGAGATCTTCAAACCATGTGTTGGATAGAACTCTTTCAAGTCCAATTAGAATTAGGCTCCATAGCTGCTCGTTAATGAATAACTGCAATTGTGATGACAACTGCTGTAACTGTGATTTAGGACCCTTGAACTGGAGAAAAGAATATTTCGGCGGCAAAATTGGGCTTATCCCCATAATCGATTATCCTGCGTCAGGTGAACTCCATTTAGTGCCAATCTGGGTCATCTAGATCCGTAACCAGTAAGGCAATAAGAGCTGTAATGTCAGCACCATACTATACGGTATTAACAGCTGTCTTACCGAAATCATCTGACCATCCATCAGATGTGCACCGATTGGAATGGTGCTCCAGCAACTTAGGAATGTGGTTCATGACATCGAGGAACAACTGAAACAAGTATTGGTCCAAAGTGCGCACGCAACGGAGACACCCATTGAAGTAGATACGCACTTGTGGGATATGCGCTTTCCTCTCGAAGAAAGTGAGTTTACTCTCTTTTGTCGTATGACAGTTTGGTTGATATTCAGTCGGTTGATTGACCTGGTCTTGATTTTCTCGATCGTGTGGGACCAGATAACTTTTTTTGCTTGGCATTGTTCGCCGTTCCCTTCTTAAACAATGCAGGGACTCTGAGACGAACCGGTTCTCCTACGGGAAAATCACACTTTACAAATCGGCTTATTGTGATGTTATCAAGACGGCGCGTTTTTGTGTCTTACGAATACACAAGGTATAATTTGTAAATACAGCCAGCCAGTGATTAGAGGTTGTGGGAATAAAAGAAAAAAGTGCCAAAATACCGGGGACTACCGGTCCAAACAATGACATGGTTTCGCCGCTTGATTTGAGACGTTTGCTGACTTAACCATATGCTACTCACTAAGTTTAAGTAACCCAAACCATCTTTCGGATTTTACTCCATTATCTGGTATAACATGTTGGTTTGGGCAGGTAATATCTTTGTGTGTGCTAACGAACTTCCGGCATTTTCAAGGTCAAAGTATATATATATATATATATATATGCATCGCTTGTTGTTGGGTGCATTACAGTTGTGTCCAACGTTTCGTCTTCTCACTATCCTGCTGTACTAGGGGTCGGGATCAGGCAACATAACTGGGGATAGAATATCGTCGCAGTCCGCTCATATTATTGTGTGCTCGCTGCGTTATCGCAACCGCAACAAATTCTTATATTTTTATCTCGTCAACCAAATAGATAGATTTATGGAGTAACTGAATGTTATCGAAGGTCTTGTTCTCCTCGGTAACTTCTAGTTATCTTTTCCTACATCCATATCTTATTTTTCCTTTAAAGGACGGGTGTTTTGAGGTGTAGTTTCTGCTATTTTTCCATGTGTAAACTTTGGAAACAGCAGCTGAAAATAGAAAAAAATGGAGCTAGGGATAGCTCGGTAATCAAGATTTACTGATCGAAGTGTCAGTGGACAGTTCAGCTCGTGAATTCATTTTTTAGGGGATAGCTCCTTCCCGGCACAACTCTTGGTCTACAAACCTGAAAGGAGTGTCCATCTAATCGAATTTTTCACTCTTGATCTGTTTTGAGCTCAATGGCGTTTTCGAATTTGTTTGGTGTTCTAATCAGTTCAGAACGAAATGACTGCATTGGTTAATTGGTTGATCGAGTTTTACTAGGTCAGTGTTCGGTGGCAGTGATATTTTGTTGCCGCGGTAATAGCTTCAGATCAGAAGGAGCAGTCTTACACCTATCCTGGTTCGGCCTTTTGCTTAAATCTGTACTTATTTGAATTCCCAGGTAATAAGGTAATCGTCTAGCCTTTCAGTGCCTAGCTGCCATGTTACCCAAAGTGAGGACGAGGGCTGGGATACTGCCAGGTTGTCCAAGCCTAGACAGTGGAAGTCGAGAGACAGAGGTCGGGTTCGAACCACGGACCTTCCGGTCAGTAAATTAGCCGCTCTAACCCTTGAGCCATCTCGCCCCCGAATTCCTGAGTGACATCATGCCTTTCTACAAGCAGAACACTTCCTTTGATTCTGAAGGGACCGCCTGCAAACGATCTGACAAGCCCATTACACCCAAACTAAGTTGATATTTCACCGGCCAAAGTCGTGTTGCAACCCTGTGATAGCATCTTAATTCCTTGCCTTTACCAACGATGTGTGGTTGATTCTTTTCATGATTACTTATGACCATCATTCCAGTTTTGTTTTTTTTGGTACCGTGAGTAGTACTATTAACTCCGTTTTTTTCCAATGTCCCATGAAGGCCTTCCTAAATGTTTCCAAGACTTCAAGTCCGAATGGGATCAAACGCAGAAACGGTCTGTCTTTAGACGACATGGATTGGGCGGTAACCGCATTTTCAAAGATCCCCTCTTGTTGCGTATGTGCGAGGTCTATTAAAAGCATTATTTCACGGACACTGTGGATCGCTGAATCCTTGTGATCGGTCCAAGGAGGTTTTTACGAAACATGTAACTGACTGATACTAACACAACATCGATGACAATACCGTGGTTCAGCTGTTGCTGTTCATAGCTCTGAAGCCATGAAAGTTCTGCTCGATTTCAATCGTAGCACTCCACCCAACACTGCGTGAAAAAACGATTGAGTGAGGCCACCCGCTTATTTTGAAGCGGACGCCAATTGGTTTTACTATTCCTTTTGCCTACGAATGCAGAGTGTTTGACATTTAGGACTGATGAAGATAATTGAAATGTCAACATCTCGCGTTCTGTTTTGATGAATTGGATGAAGGAAACGTATAATTTGAGTTCTTTTCGGGGATTGCTTTCTGTTTCACTCGTGTTTAACTGCCGTGCGTCCACTTACTATGCTTGTGCGCGTGTGGAAGCAAACCATTGCTGTGTCTTACCATTCTCAGAGCCGTGTGTTCTGTCGTGTCAGTGAATCTGTACACTGACTTGTTTGCAGGGTTGGGGTTTGTGGTATCGTCCGTTCTAATTGCTCGTTCTAAGGTCGAAAAACAACGAAATGGCTTTATTGTAAACGCGGTTCCAGTGTGCATACATTTCTCCTTTCCCCAGGCCGCCGCGTATTTCTGTGGCCTGACTCCATGCAGTCTGACGATGCTGGTGAACTTATGCCTCTGTGGTACATTTTGATGGAAAATTTGGCGCACAACTTTGAGCTTGTCATGCCACCAACCGACTCGCATTTTTCCTATTGGTGCGATTTCGTCCTTCTCCAGCTGGAACAAGTGGTGAGTGTTTCAACACTATCTATCTTTTTCCTATTGGAAACCCAAAGTACGAAGAATGAGTAGCTTTTTCTTATGTTATCTGGATTCGGTCAAGTAAACCAACACACGTCACCCAACAACAAACGTCGTGGTTTGATGAAATTTCTTGTGGAGTTTGAAATGCATCAGTCGTCCTCATAAGCCCCCCTGTAAGATGGATAATCTTATTGTGCTGTTTTTTGAGACCCGGTTTGAAATAGATATCTGGCTGTTTAAACCATGTTACAGTTTTCGGTCTTCACATTACGGAATACACTAGTCCTAGGACAAACTGAGGCACACACACACAAAAGTTATGGTCGTTCGTTTGTTCCACATGTTGCCTTCGTTGAGGATGACAATATGGATGAGCCTATGGGTCTTTTATCCAGGAGCGGTGACACCGGTTTCGAAACGTTACAAGTATGCTCATAATCACAGACGGGTAATGTGTGCTTCGTGCATAGATTCTGTTGGGCAGTGTGCTCGAAGTTGGCTGCATTAAGGCTGTATGACAAGCTCTGTACTTGAAAAAGGCGTGTAGATGTTTGCTAAACTGTGGGAGTAAAATGATTTGTGAGCGAATGTAGCACTGACCTCGACTAAAGTCCCGGTTTACGGCGATTTTTAAGCGCACCGAACACTATGGTAATGAATTTCGTGGACTGTGTGTATATTTTATCAGGAGGTAATCGTTGGAGTTCCAAGCGCTAAAAGGAGGGGGGGCGCTGGGTAGGGTCGCCAAGTTTCCTACTTTTCCAGTGCTTCATTGCCGTCCAACAAACTGGTTTATTCGTTCCTGTGTTTGTTCATTTGTCGGCAAAGGTTTTCTCTCTGAAATAACTGTCCTGTCCTTGGACCTTCTCCGTGGTCGGTCTCTTTTCGTGGGAACTACGATCACCACCTTGTATCTTATCCAATTTTAACCGAAGATCTGCTGCAGGCGTTTTCTGCATGAAGATAACGTGTTTGCTATTCGGAAAAATCTGCAGCTGTTTTGTATTGTATTCAGGCGGACCGTGGTTGATGTTCCATTCGTGACTATGCGGCAATATCTTGAGCGTCTTACTTGATCGCCTCTTAAGGGGCTTGTACTTCGCGTGTAATTACCAGCGAGTTTAACATATATTTCAATTAGTTCTTTCGCTTACACATTGTTGTACTGTTTCGGACTGCATAACGATATAAACTCCTTGGGTAGACTGCCAACATTATCGAGGGACGTGACTGTATTCTTGATTGTCCAAGAGGGAGCGCAAACAGAGGTAGGGTTTGCGGAAGCCTAGGCCAGCTATCTGTTGAGCTGAATTCATCGACGGTGTGTGTACTTACTAAGTAATGGTCATGCATAACGCTACTTCTGCTAGGTCTTTGTTAGTCGCCTTCCACAATGTTACCGGTTTCAGATTGATTGGTTCTTCCAGTACCAGATAGGATCAGTGTTGCTGTATGTATGGGCTAACCTGTCCGGTTTTCCTTTACACCGCATTGGTGCACCTCACAATAACTTTTAGGGAGAGAACAATAGCGTGGCGGGATACGGCGATCATGATCCCTCGGAAACTAGCGTGTTTTCGAGGTCGCTGGTGCTAGCCTGCCAAACGAACCTGGCTCAAGTGCATGACCAACGTGCGACGCGGGATGCGTGATGTTCAGTCAACTTACGTCGCTCGTACCAAGCAGCTGAACGAACCTACCTGTTCATAATTAACATGTGGCACGAGGTCCATGATGATAAGCCAACTTTCATGATAAGGTTTACGTCACTCACACTATGTATTTAAGGTAACGTAGCTAAATGGCGCGACTAACATGTGACGTGGGGTCCATAATGCCCAGTCAACTTGCGAGATGCGTACGACCCATTCTGTTAAGCAACCACCGGTGCAACTGGAGCGAGATGAAATGTTGCATTTTATCAAGCTTTTTGTTGATTACGTATGTTCTGACAGGAAATTGGTTTGTTGGTTTGTTGGTTTCTGGACTGCCTTTTGTTCACAGTGGTATTGGCGCTTTGACATGAATTACAGAAACTGAGCATCCAAAAACCACTGTCACGTCGATGTGGCTGACAACATCCTGATTGCATTGCTTTATAACTCACGCATTTGAGAGGCCATATTCTCCTAGGGCTCTGCGATTACGGTGTTAGTTCCTAGCAAGACGTGATATGTTTGATATTTTGATATTATGCTCCAATGAATACGAGACTTACTTGAGTGTATCTCCTATTGGTTTGTTACCTACGATTCCATCCGCGTAAACCTTCCGGTTGATGATTGTGAGTCTTTTGCTACAAAGCCTGAAAATGCAAAAAAGATGGGAATCTACTCCCTTACTTCACGCGCTCTGCGTGAAGTCAGTCGTTGTGCATCATCAACAGGATTGCGACATCGGAGGAATTCAGCCCACGATTCGTCATTCGTGCCTTTCAGAAACCACAGCCATGTGTGAACTCCTAGCACACTTTGAAGCTTTCACGCTTAGTTAAGACTGTCTTTGAGAGTAGCGCACCTACAGGCTGTGGGGGGGTTCAACAAATTTAAGAAGCAGGTGGCAATTATGGGTGTGTGTACGGAATACTATCAAACGTTGCCGAACGAACCACTTTTAATGGGTAACCACCCAGTGGGATGTCTTAAAATAATGCCAGTGTGAACAGAGCGCACCTCGACGGTTCCTGGATCACAAGAGTTGCTCAACACGATGCGAGAGGAAACCGATGTGGATGTCAGTTCAACAAGCAGAGTTTGGTCTTGAACCCGCATCAGACACATTAATAGTAATCGAATCCGGCATAACACTTGTTTCAGAATGTGACCATTGAGCCTCGTCAGATGATCTGGGTGTTTGGATCTGCGAATTGATTACGAAGTATTGCAGATGAACCAACGGGCGAAGGGATGACCTGCCAAGAAAAGGCTCACGATAGCAAGGGGGTGAACACGTGAAAAAGGAATGAAAGTGAGAAACAACAGCAGCGGTCTTTTTGATTGCTCATTGGGCTGTATGCAACACGTAAGCGGCTGTCGCGCGTTCGAGTCTCGATAGAAATGATCTTTCTTGGCCTCATAACTGCCATCCATCAGGGCGTATGAATAAACAAATAAATAAATAAATACCCTTTACTGTATCGAGATGCATTGATATTGATCGATCCAGTCGACCGAACAGCGCAAAGGATTCAGTCGAGTAAAGTGCACTCTAGCTTGAGGTTACACACAGCTCTCACATAGTGGATACCATTGGACCAGGGTCACCCGAAAAGTACATTTTGGGGAAGTCTGGGTTCATCACGAATGGTTTGATGTATGTGTCCAAACTTGGGTCTTGTACGCATGTTTGGGAGACACAACGTTCATTGATTGAACGAGGGCAACAGTTCTGTAATAGCGCTACCTGTCGCCCATTTTGACATAGAGTGCGGACTTTGGAGCAAGTGTCCTGAATTCAACAATTCTGTTTGTATTTGCATTGCTTAGCAGAAGATTAAATACAGAGAACAAGTTAGAGGATTGACAGCTGAAAGAAAGGCTTGGGTGAGGGACACGCGGTGATGGGTTAATTAATAAAGGAGTGTAGGATTGACTGATGTCTTCCGGGTATCCAAGCTTAAGAAGATTTTTTCCAGCTTGTCCACCCTAAACATTTGACTAAGAAATTGGACCCGTGAGACGAATAGAGGGACATAGTGTTTTTGTTCGTGGGTGCTTCCCCCATGCTCTGACTCCAAATCCTGAACCGCGAGGTAACTCTGTTGGGGGTATTCTTGGGGGACCCGTACCGGGGTCGATGACGGCCTGGAACGGGCTGGCTTGGCCAGAGGTCTCAGAGAGTATGACACGGATTCTTCACTCTTGTTGCTGTTACGCACACTTTGTGTGTTTGAAGACGCATCGGATTCGTGACAAAGTTTGCTGGGCTAGGTAATTCACCTATGGTCACGGCAAAAGTGTATGGCGCTCAGTGTGTGGTTTTTAGGGCCGAACTTTTCTGACCCGCCCGTCATTGGTTGAAGGCAGCACCGCTGCTTTCATAATTATACAGCTCGCACTTTTGTCGCAGGGGACATTGTGATCTAACCTTAAGACCAATTGGTATCCTGATTCTGCACAATACCGTTCTCCATCGGAGTGCTTCTCGTAGGCCCTCCTGGCATGCTTGAACCTTAGGGAACTTATTTCCAGCTGCGGGATAACTTCAGCACTGAAGGCCAACCACTACGACAAGTTGAGGGCTTTAGGTTTTTGTTGTTGGAACTTCATAGAATGATCCTGAGACAGCTTCAACGTGTAAGGTCGCTGCGATCGACACTGGAGTTGACCTGCCGTGTGTCGCTGTGCGCGTATGCTTCGTTTGATCCATATATGAACGCACACAACTTATGTTTTACTTTTTTTCCGTTTCATACAGGATGCTGTCGTTGTTACTCCCACGCCAAAACTATTCGAAGAAATCAAGGATGCCTTGAATGGTTGCCAGCCAATCGGTCAGACACAATCTTCGCGCTTTCTAGCCAATTTTCTCTGCCCACAGTTGTGTTGCAAGACTGATCCATTCCAGCAGGTTCGCCGAACGCTTGCACTCACAGTCATCGGATTAGCGGGTCTTGGTTTAGACGATGCCTACTACTTTTCTGGTTTCGTTTTCACTCTCAGCTCGGACATTCGCCTTCTAATGAGCACGTTGCGTGAACTTATCTTGACAAAAAGGCGAACTTGATAAGACTGCGGTCGGTCACCTTCAGTATGCTCAATCAATCCAGTCAGCTGACTGATGACCAAACTGTGATTTCATTTCCTACCACAATCTTTTTAAAAATTTTTTCTATACCTACTGTTTGGACTTATGCAGTTTTGCTTACTACCAGACATCGGGAGAGAGTGGATGGGCGGAACTAGAGGCCACATAGTACACAGGATAAGTACACGGCCGTCTCCATGCGTTTGGTGCAAATTACATGACTTTTGTTGATGACGTATTTTCGGCTGCGGCGGCATAACCGCCTTCCAATCCTGGTTATGTTGTTATCCCTGTCTACTTCCACCAATCTAAATCGTCTGCAGGTGGTAGCATAGACCGGACCGTTTTAGGTTAGCGTGGGTATACGAAAAAACACCAGCAAAGTATCCATACTTCCTCTGCCAAATACGAATTTTCCATCGCACGCCTCATTTAGAGTCATCTTTTCAAAAACCCAAAGACAGGAGACGATATCTCCACTCGCCTTGTATTCCTTCTGTCATCTGCCGCGCTTAATGCGGTCTACAGGGAAACTCCAACTCTTAACTCGAACTTATTTCCAGCTGCGGGATAACTTCAGCACTGAAGGCCAACCACTACGACAAGTTGAGGGCTTTAGGTTTTTGTTGTTGGAACTTCATAGAATGATCCTGAGACAGCTTCAACGTGTAAGGTCGCTGCGATCGACACTGGAGTTGACCTGCCGTGTGTCGCTGTGCGCGTATGCTTCGTTTGATCCATATATGAACGCACACAACTTATGTTTTACTTTTTTTCCGTTTCATACAGGATGCTGTCGTTGTTACTCCCACGCCAAAACTATTCGAAGAAATCAAGGATGCCTTGAATGGTTGCCAGCCAATCGGTCAGACACAATCTTCGCGCTTTCTAGCCAATTTTCTCTGCCCACAGTTGTGTTGCAAGACTGATCCATTCCAGCAGGTTCGCCGAACGCTTGCACCCACAGTCATCGGATTAGCGGGTCTTGGTTTAGACGATGCCTACTACTTTTCTGGTTTCGTTTTCACTCTCAGCTCGGACATTCGCCTTCTAATGAGCACGTTGCGTGAACTTATCTTGACAAAAAGGCGAACTTGATAAGACTGCGGTCGGTCACCTTCAGTATGCTCAATCAATCCAGTCAGCTGACTGATGACCAAACTGTGATTTCATTTCCTACCACAATCTTTTTAAAAATTTTTTCTATACCTACTGTTTGGACTTATGCAGTTTTGCTTACTACCAGACATCGGGAGAGAGTGGATGGGCGGAACTAGAGGCCACATAGTACACAGGATAAGTACACGGCCGTCTCCATGCGTTTGGTGCAAATTACATGACTTTTGTTGATGACGTATTTTCGGCTGCGGCGGCATAACCGCCTTCCAATCCTGGTTATGTTGTTATCCCTGTCTACTTCCACCAATCTAAATCGTCTGCAGGTGGTAGCATAGACCGGACCGTTTTAGGTTAGCGTGGGTATACGAAAAAACACCAGCAAAGTATCCATACTTCCTCTGCCAAATACGAATTTTCCATCGCACGCCTCATTTAGAGTCATCTTTTCAAAAACCCAAAGACAGGAGACGATATCTCCACTCGCCTTGTATTCCTTCTGTCATCTGCCGCGCTTAATGCGGTCTACAGGGAAACTCCAACTCTTAACTCGTTGGCTTCCGTATCCACCCTGCACTGGCAATGGCAGCCAACAAAAATCTGAAACGGCTTGAAAGTGGCGTGGTCAGGTTTCTCAAATTGTGGCTCAGTATAAAAGTCAACTAAACAGTGCGGAGAGATTTCGGTATCGTACGGCTGTCCTCATTAATTCATGGCATCGGGATGTGTGCGGATACAAGCAGAAGTGTGTGAATTGTATATAGCTTGAGCTTCAACGTTAGCCACAATTAGCGACTGCCCACATAGCGTTCACGTTGGCAGAACTAGCCTTCGGAACAATCGGCAGAAATTCCCGACGGAAGACCGGGGGCTTCGTGCGGACTTACCAACCTACCTGTCGTGTTCAAAAAAATGGGAATCGTTCAGCTGGGGTACACTGTCGACGAAAGTTCACTTTGTAGCTCGAAGGAAACAGGTAGCGTCTGTTGGGATTCGCCGGGGCGAGATGGACCAAGTGGTTAGAGCGCGAATTTACTGACCGGAAGGTCCGTGGTTCGAACCCGACCTCTGCCTCTCCTCTTTCTTTAGGTTTGGGCGACCTGGCAGCATCCCAGCTCTCGTGCCTCCTTCGTGTAGCATGGCAGCCAGGCACCGAAAGGGTGCTGCAGCTGAACGATATTTGTTGGGATTCGCTGACCTAGACGAAAGCAGTGGAAACGCCAGGGCTGCTAGTGAGCAACGGAACGTGTGGTCAGCAGTTTCAGTCCGCAACGGCTAGGCGGTCTTGCACTCGAAGACCTGAGGATGAAAGGTCAGTTTTAACATGCTAGATCACTGGTCTCCCTTCCCTCAGATGGCCTGATGTATCTCGGCTGAAAGTGAAATTGCCTGCGGGCCCGTGAGACAATTATCAGTTGTTCGCACTCATTGTTTACTCTATGATGGCGTCTCATTCCAGGTAGTCCGGTGGCGGCAACCCAGAATAAATATGCCACATTGGAATGGAATTGCGACCCTAATCCAAATGTGTGGGTTATTCCGGTGTCAGTTGGTTCACGGGTCATTAAGATGCTCACCGTGGAAAGTCTCGCGAAAAAATGGCTCTAATAAACCAATTGATTACCTCAAGCAAGTAGACTTTAGGGTCTTGGGACAATTCGGTGGCGTGAGTTGTTTGAATTCCTAGCTAAAGAGCATTTCTCAGTAAGCGCATCACTGCTGACGTACGGTTGGGATCTTGAAATCAATGCAGGGGACTGTATGTGGACGTTGCATTCATAGACATATTATTATATAAAAGTATGTGGATCATGATGGGTTATGGGACGGTCAGCAAGTGTTTCTCTTCTCTGTGTTGGCCTACAAGACGATTGGTGTGAAGAGATTTGCCCTACGCCACATGTTCTCGGAGGAAATAATAAAATTAGTCATCTAAAGGGACATTTATTACTTCTGAAATCCAAGAGCAGTCGCTGTGAACGGGATCTACTGGTTTTTCTTTTATTTATGTAGGATTTTAACAGGTTTTAGAAGGTGCGTTTCATGGCATGCTGTTCATGACTTTGGTTCAGTGGTTAAGGCGCGAACTGACTGACCAGGATGTCCGTGTTCCAAACCTGACATGTGCATCTACACTGCTCGTGTCTAGGTTCGGGAAACCTGGCATTATATCGGCCCTCGTACTTGTTTCGGGTGAAATCACAGCAAGGCACCGAAGGAGTGCTACAGCTGAACTATGATCATTATTTGAAAAGTAACTCATGTTCATCAAGCGCAGAAGATTATCTCTGCAGGGAATGTCGGAAATTTGAGTACCCTACAATGATCCTCATCTAGCGTTATTCTCACCAAATCTGGTAATGTATTCCAATAAGCACCATATTTGAACTGAATGTATCGCTTTAACGTGGATGCCGGTCTTTTAGTTCAAATACGCGATTTCTGGAAGAATGCTATTTTTCTGAATATCGGTTACATGTTAATTCTTTCTGAAGTATGACAGGTCGCCACAATTCCCCTCCATCTGACACTTGGAGAGCACAAGTAGCATTAATTGAAAGCTCATTTCGGCCTGGCTCAGGGCTACGACCTGCGTACCGTCCTGCGACCTGTACCGTCACGAAGAGACTGGACCTTACCGTGGTGTGACGGTTTGCGCATCTCAGCGATCCATTGAGCTATACTGGAGAGTGTCCCGCGACACACAGAGTCTCTCATACCGGGTTGGTCAATGGTTAGAGGTCTGACGAACACAGTCTCCTGGCCCTCCAGGTTGGGGGTTGGAACATGTGGCGACTTGTTCCGTAGAAATGGTAATACATTTGCATTTCCCGCCAAAACCGCTGCCTTGCGGTTAGGCTTTTGAGCCAAAGGCTTTGGTTGAGGACCCTGATCGTCCTCCTGTCTAGGTGTGGGCGCCCTGGCAGTATCCCAACCCACGTACAACTGTACGGCAGTGAAGCATTGGTGTTGAACACTGATATCATGCTGTCGACGATGATGATGATGATGATGATGACGACCTGCGTATTCCATCGGTTTTCTCTGGACAGGAATTAATTTCACATTCTAGTACTCAGCTAAAAAAAATCCGTTTCAGGGGCCTCAATATTCGGAAATCGGCGCTCTTCGTGGTCTCTCTCCATCTCCGTAGAACTTTGTGTGTGACTTCCCCGATCACCTTTATCAGGTCGGCCATGTTTTTTAAAGAAAGACTCACCCTTAATCCCATCCCGGTCTTTGGATCTTCCCTAGCAGGTATAGGCTCGATTTCATCGGGTTCTGTTTTTACACCATCAACCGCGAATGAGTGCTCATGATAAGTAACGGTGGTCGCGAAATGTTCTGCCTTCTCTTTCAGGCATGTGTCTTGTCCCATAACGCTTTTATACAATCAGTCAGCCACTCCTGAGTTGTTTTATACGGGAACACCATCAGCCATTACGTCTGGTAGTTCATCAAGCGCTTGAGTAAACAGAGATTTCACTTAAAGCCCTGAACACGAATCGGAAGCACGGCAACTGAGGTCTCGAAAACGGTACGACCAAAATCATCTGGTAGCTAAACTTATTCAATTCACTTGTCACCGTAATGGTGAACAATCTAAATTTGCTCAAAATGGCAGACAGAATTCCGACAGAATCTTCCAGTAATCTTCGGATGAACCTTAGTTAATAGCTAATTTGTGCTTTGTAGGGGAGCTTCGGTGAACTCCGTGATTCAGATGAGGACTTAATGCTGGAAGGTCTGTGGCCCGAACCCGCTTCCAAAATGTTGGCTATTTCTGTTTAGACTTGAGCAACTTGAGAGTAGCTCAGTCCCCTCGTTTCCTTCTGGTGGCCGCGCAAAACTGTTGCAAGTGAACCGGAAAACATTGGATATATCAAACACCATGCCAACTGATATAGGAGGCGAAACTGCACTCAGATGAACAGTAGCAGTAACGGTGGGTTTATTATATCCTCTAGTTAAGATGAAGTTGGCTTGCAGAATGAATCGACTTTGAAAATTATGTGGGATTTATTGCTCAGGTTGAACGCAAATTAGTTATTCCAACTTATGAACCCAGAGAATAGAAAACCCGGTAGTGGGATATTGAAGAGCTCCAGCAACTATTTGAGTAGGGCGTTCTGTCCATAAAATCATAGTTCTTCAATAATCTTGAGACGTAAAGCATACTTACATTCTAATGCTCCTTAGGAGAAAGAAAGTCCCCTGTGAAGTCATAAAATTTTAGTCTCACCTAACCTCAACCTTTCCCACAAAACAAGCTAACATTTTCACTATCCTAAGCACATAAACGATACATTGCTATGCTTTCGATGACTGTCACTCTATTTTTTGCCGATTTCGGGTCGTGCTGCACCATTTTCCGTGCAAAGGATGTTTTTTGGGAGGTAGCGTTTTAAACATAACCCCAGTCATAAACCTTTAGAATACTTAACGTCCTACGTAAGCATTGGTCGGCGTTTTCATGGAGAACTCTCATAGCCCACGCACAACTTCGTATCTACTAAATGTTGCATGATATGAATCATCTCAAATAGGATATCTCATGACAAAATTTGGAAGTAAAGTGTACTTTGAAGAACAAAAGTAATGGGGATTTGATGATTGAGATGTCATAGTTCTTTCGAATGGTTCCGGAAATCAGAAACACTTTATTGTCACAGGTAAATAGGTGATCGATAGTTTTATCTGGCGTGAGAGGTGATAGGGCTGACTAAGTTAAAAACAAATGAAATTTTACTTAATTACCAAGTCAAAATGACCAAATTAATAACCAACTAACCAATAAACTGCACGTAGCAAATTGCCAAAACAAATTTTTGTTAACTCTGAATGCTGCTTTTGAAACAGAGATCACGTGGATAAACTGAAGGTGATAAACTGAGAAGTTAAAAACCAGTTGGTTATCTTATAAGTTTATTTGAATACCACAAAGGTGAATTGTAAGGTATCGCACAGATATTTTTTCATATTTTCTTGCTGACAAGGTGCGGCCGTCATCGACTTACACATGTAGAAATACGTTGCACGAAGTTACCAAAATATTTTTGTACCGTTTTTAGTTCCAGAAAAATATGTGGATTGCACGGAGCCGATCTGTCGGGGGGTTTTAGCGGGCGGAGCTCCGATAATTACAAAGAAAACCGGCGCCATTATGTGAATTAATAAGCTTGCCAAGGGTTGCAATGTTTTTCTGTGTGATCAGCGTGGATAGCGTCATAGATTAGTATTTTCCAAGTGGATGCGCTGCGTCGCAAAATCTGCATAACTCAAGCCTCTTGAGCTATCATTCTCATGTTTAGCGCCATTGCGTTGTTGGGGGGTTATGTACACAAGCGCCTGCAACGATATACAGTGAGAGAGGTAGGTGGATCTAAACTTTTTACTACCTTGACCGGATCAAGTGAAGGATTGCACGGAAAACATTACTTTTCATGGTCTCTGTGTTCTATTTTGTTAAAAACGGAAAATGTCAAAGTTTATGCTGATCATCGCTCTTTCGTTCGTTCGGTTTTATTTCACCTTTCTTCAGTTACAGCCAGCTCACCTGAACAGGCCGCCTTCAAACTATTTGTGCAAGGAATCAGAGAAAATCATTTTTCGCCTCCAGTGCTTAAATTTTCACATGTGGACTTGATTCAACTGTTGGTGGGTGCGCCACAAAATCGCGATTGTCCCTGCATTGTAAGCTTACACAACAGATGTCTATTTCATGAGAAAAGTTGTGACTTCGACCTCAAAAGTTTGGAATTACGATGGCCTGCTTTGCCGACTCTCGGTTGCCAGGTGAAGTCAACGCATGTCAGATCATATCAGCGGATTCATCGACCGAATCTAAGTTCGATACCTTGGCGGCCAAAGCCTGTATCAGCTATAAATAGAGCCAAAGGAACAATCGAATGCAACAGATCCAGTTGATACATGCGAAAGGGATATGTGGCCCAAATACTTGCATGAGCAACTGCAAAAGTGTACACATTTCCGCATGACAATTCAAGTGTTTTTGAGGACGTGTTGCACATGCAAATTTACTACTCAGAGAAATGAGTTTTTACGACATTTTTGTGTTCACAGCGATTTCGACCCAGTTGGATTAACATGAGTCCTTGGGATAAATTTGCCAGGGGGCACCAGTTTTCCAAAATTTAATATCTCGTCCAAACGAATTCCTGTGTCATCGACCTAGGATGCGTTCCATGCATGTCGCACCTGGAATTCTAATGAATTCGTTGTCGAAACCGGATGATCTAACTATGTAGGGGTTCCATACGTGTGCGCACGATATATCTCTGGTGAAATGGTATGGGCTGATTTAGAAAGTTTTCCCATCAGTGAATGTTCATGGCAAAGAAGGAATATCTGTAGTGTAACTTTGAGTGCTTCCAGTCTGGATAGTTTCGGTGAGCTGGCACCGTTAGCCCAAACAAACTACTCGTGTCGAACGTCTAAATCCAGAAATACAGCAGCCTTTCTCGTTCGATGAGTCGGGCACACCAATCACATCGCTCAAGTGTGAACGCATTCGCCTGTTCAGACGTGATCATTCAGATGCGTCCAACGTGCGTTGGTGGATTAGTGGTTACACGCTCGCCTCGCATGTCAGGTGTCCGGGGTTCAAATCCCGACACGGCCAATGGATATGCACTGCTGGTGAGCTCTAATAAGAGCGAAACTCGAGTCCAGTGCTTCCCTTTGGTGTGGACTCACCGGAATAATTACGCCAGAACAGGAACACAACCGTTCAAACGAGAGTTGTGTGACTATGAGCAAAATACCTATCCCGCAAAACCCCAAAATTGCAACCAAAAAGCTGCCCAGTCGGTTTTAAGCGTGTGCCACGCTACCTGACTGGCGAGTCAATCGATTGTCACAACCAGGACAGTTACTGGGTCGTCGTTCGATGAGTCGGGCATTTACCTCATAATCAGCAGTAATTTGTGCAGGACCATATATTTGCTATGGAATCCCACTAACAGAAAATAGATCCGTCGAGGAAAGAAAATCATTTCAATCATAGCTATCTGCGTAATCGTAACCTACCTGACCCCAGAAGCATCGGCTCTGTGTCCTCTAATTCTGGTTTATGCAGCTTATGAAGAGAACCAATCACATATTCTTTCCTTCAGCAAAGAGAGATCTAGTAGAGTAAGAGGTAATCGGAAATTCTCTCCTTCAGCTCTTCAGTATGTGGTAAATATTTCTCGTGGAATACACCAGATATTTGCCACCTAATAATGATGATCAGACACCACCAAGAATCACTTCATGTGTAAATCTGTCGTAAGGTAAATTTCACGGAAGTGCAGAAAATAACCTCAACGACGAGTAAGCAGTCCATTAAACTAAGGCTTTATATTTGGTTGTATGGTAAGGTCAGTCGTAGGAAACAAATAGAAATTTGGAGAATGTAGGGAGAAATCTCTAATCTTGTCCAAAGTACGAAGATCCTGGCATTCGTCATCACCCACTCACAACCAGTTAGCTTTTTCACAAGTCTCCACAACTACCGTACAATCGGAGGTCGGACTAGTTTTGAACGAAAAAATCACCACTGGTCACTTTCCAATTCGGTTGGTGCACCAGTTTCTCGAGGATTGAATTGTTCCGTTTCTGATGGGCTCTGAGAGTAAGCGAATTAAAAAGCTTCCCAACCCAATTAATCTGCCCAGACATCTTCGTTCTCTAACCAGCTAACCAGTGGGGTGGCTGGTTTGCTTCTTGGGTGAAGAAAACTGGGTGTTCTCTTATAATCCTCAGACGGGAGCTCGTAAGAGGAAGCATGTTGGCTTCCATGATGCTCGTGCTATTGCTGGATAATTCTTTGTAAGTTTGGAAGAATTTATTTCGGAATACTAATTACTCTTCATTATCAAGTCTGTCTTCCAACTGCTTACGTTGCAATGCACTCACAGTGGACCTATTTAGTGACAAAGGCGTAAGTTGCAAATATACTGCCACCGAATTTACAATGTATTTTTTTACAAGGGCTATCCATTTGGTCTGGTTCACGTTGGAGAGCAGCAATTTCGGATTTTATTCGATACGGGGGGCTTTACAAGGTGGCTTCTATCCAGTATGCTGCCAACATCTTGTCACCCAACCAAGCAAAGATATGATGTAACATCAAAAACTTGCCACTCAAGTGGACTAACCTATACTTTTTCTTATCTTGATGGTGTGCAAACTGGCAACGTCGTGACAGATAACCTTGTGGTAAGTGTGCCCATGACAATGATGTTACTTCGCAGCTCGGAGGACATCTCATTCCGGAATTTCTGTTTGTTGAAGTACTGCATTCGACTTGTCAGTCGTCGCCTGGAGAAGAATATGACGGATTATTTGGGATGCGCAAACCGCCTGGTGATAGTCGAACAAGAATTTTCGACCCAACGTTGGTAAAGCTTGCTGTACTTGCTGGACTGGCTGACAAAGAAGTGTTTACGTTTCAGTTCTGTGGGTAAGTTCTGAAATCATGCCCCCTAGAAATGTTGACATTATACACTCAGGGTTTATTATTTTTCTAAAGAACTTGCCGGGTAAACTTCTACAGTTAACTCCCTGTGACTGCTTGCGCTGATTTTTTCATCAAATCTTTAGAGCCGCAAAACTTGAAGCCTTCTTAAAACAGAAAAATACTCACAACACCACCTAAAATTCTTTGATTACCGGCAGCCGGTTTTGCCCTTCTAGGGGCTCATAAGTTGGGCACAGTTCCCGTCAAGCGCATGTTCTAAGGGAACTCAAGAGATTCGTTTGAATTTCTCGATAAAGTCAAATTAATGTGCAAATGAGTGTGGTACAGACAGTTACATAGATTTGACCAAAGGACGGTTGATTTTTAGGGCATGTATTGGTTTTGCAAAATCTTTGCCTGCATGTTGTCTTCCGAACAATAGTCGCGTCTTTGCAACTGATTTCCTAGTGAATGAAGTAACAGTATACTCGATGCGATGCACTAATGAATCGTACAAATTTGGGTAAATGATAGTCAGACTCTTCGATTTATGTAAAATTGCCTTCCACCGCTCGAACGTTACCTGATCAGTTTTTGTGCTTGGGACGATTATTGCTGAAATGGGCATATAAACATCCAGACAACGACTCGAATATGACATCAGAATTCTACATAGGCATACTACTTAAATGTGGTCACTTTAAGGGGTACAGTAAGCGTAAAAGTCGCAATTGTTCTCACTGCTCATCGGCGTCAAGAGTACCATTTAACATCTTCTTGCCAGCGGGATTCGAAGTCTTTTTACCTACTTCCATTTGGCTCATTTAGGTTTATTTGGGATAGGACAATGCCAGCAAAAGCAGTGATTATAATGGAACCAGTTTCCAGGGCCCGATAGTTATCAGTTTCCTTGAGGGCGACGGAGAATTTTCAGAAAATATCCTTTGAAAATTCATCAGTTTTCAGGTGACCGTCCAGATTTATAATAATGGGTTTTAAACCTGTAATTATTCACCACAAAGTGCACATTCCGAAAAGCATGAAACCAGTAATATACAGTTGGACATTTTTTAGAAAGTGAATTGGTTTCTTTCTTTTTCAAGGCTTGCTCCACTGCTACACAACGGGATAACATGAATGACGTGACATTTACATACAACTGACATTAGCGCTGGCATTAAAATGTATTTTCATTAAGAAATGTTGGCCAATTAAAAACATCATTATCACTGGCCTGTGTAAAGCCAGACTATTTTGGAATTTCGCCAAACTCGAGCTTACTGCTCCGAGCACCGCTCATTGCGAGAGACGTACTTGGAACCCAGATACGAACGATTACTTTTGAACCGTTCAGTCATGCAGGCGATTCCATAAATGAAAGCCAAATTATAATGCCCTTTTTTATCAAAAAGAAGTGAACCCGATATTCTGCAAAATTACGTTTCACCGCAAGACGCAATGATAAGACAATGTTGACATGTGTACGCAAAATGAACCCATTCTAAAAATATCCCTAATTGTTTTTCATCGCCGGTCAGGGTTGCTTCGAGTCGGATCGGTCCACGGATGTTGGTGTACCGCCATCCAGCTTGGCTTGAAATCTGGGTCTAATAGTGTGTTTTCTCACCTGAAATTTGTTAGGGCGACAGGAACAAATGGATACTCATGGTTTGAGCAAGGTGTAATGTTATTGGGAAGTCTCCCAGCGGAGTGTTTCAATGAACCGATCGTCTACGTCCAATTACAGGATGCGAAGCAATGGGACATCGTGATTACCAAGTAAGAAATAATATTATTTCCTGTTAGTTTGCGCTCGATTGAATTTCAACGTACCAAATATGCTTCTTCTCATTCTCCATGGAAGTGCACACTTTCACAAATATTTTTGATGTGAATTCACTCGATATAGACATACACTTGATTAGGCTAAAACAAATTGTATCAATAAATACAGACGGAAAAAAATCGTTGAGACACTTTTGCCTGCTTTTTGTTGGTTTTTCTAATAAACTACACCCAAGTCCTACGAAGTATTTTCCTTCCAGACGTGTTTCACTTTATTAGTTTTAGTGCCGCCATCTTCATCACTTTTTAACAGCAAAATCAACGTGCCAACTTAATGCCACAAGGCGTTTGTAAATTAAAAATTCGTTGACCACTCTTTGTGAGTACATTGTACCCTTGGCTAAAGTTATTCCACTGAAAAGTTAAAACTATAGTGTCCTCTGAGCCTTACTCTTTTTCCTGTAAGTGCTTTCCATACTAGAAGGATGCTCGTTTCAGCAGAAAATTCTTAAACAAAAGCAACATACATACTTTTTGGAATACCAAGTGCAAAGTTTTTGGCTTATGCAGCATTCACTGTGATCATGAACTGGAATACAGTTTGTCGACAAAGTTGATCAGTTATCTCAAGGAAGATTCGCGCTTTTTTCCGGACTCCAAGTGGGCTTCTTCAACTACCCTTTTGCCTTGTGAAGCACAAGCATTCAGCCTATAGACGACTGAGCTTAGGAGTCATTAGGATGTGCCTCAGAAATGCGGTGTTACGTGAGTTATCGCCTGTCATACGTGAATAATCTCCTTGTTGTATTCAACGAATTGGTTCCAAGTTTTCTATCGTATAATGTGCGAAACACATGGTGGACTCATTTCTGCCTTCTTTCAAGCAAATACTGTGTTCACTACGCTATGACGAACTGCAAAAAATGAAAAAAAACGTGACGTGTTATTTTGTTACTTGTTTTGTCACCTCATCGCCTATATTGCCAACAAAGTACCAGCATCCTTTGAGGACTCTGTCTTCCGCTGCTTGCAAAGCGTTTATATAATCGCCTAACTGTGGTTTGGAAAACTGGATGTTAAATAAGCAAGAGATGCAACTGCTCCCAGAATGCTCAAAACCTTATGGGCAGATGTATGTTTGTAATAGTTATGAACTGCCTAAGATACTTGTTTTATGTCTTTGGTGATCTCACGTCCCGCCACTCCAATATCTTCATTCATGATATATTTATATCCTCTTCTAGAAGCTCAACATTGTCAAAGCTGACTGGAGGAAAGATGGAGAATCCTCTCCATCGCCATCCGCTATTCGGAGTGTACGAAGCATCAGTTTTTATGAGTTTTAGCAGTTAAATACATATAGTGGGACATGAACTCGTCTTACGAACCATCAGTACAAATAAAAATAAAGCTTCCACATCGACGGGGGTTATGAACGGTCGCGATGAAAAAAGGGTGACAACGGGTTGTTCAGTTCTGGCCAGGTATCACGGTTTAGCTTAGGCTTGTGCGGGCATCGTCATCTCCGAAGACAGATTCGCTGACATGAATGTGTCTGAAACAGGGAAGTTTTCACTGTAGTAGGTTAGCTTTCTCACAGAACAGACTTTTGCCTCAGCCAATATCAATGGTTCCGTAGGCCGTTGGCAAATATATGTTCCTTCTGTTGTCCAAGTGTTATGTTCAACTACGGTTCATTGTACTATAATTTGGCCCCTGATAAGTGAACACTAATCTTCGGGCAAAAATGATGCAAGCTGGGGACAGGTTTGAATATAGCGTTAGTCAAACAGGCAGTTAGGTAGTTCTGGTTTTTTGAAGAGCTACAAACAAGCGTTTCGATACAGCCCTCCAAAATCATTCGTGTAGTTAATATCCGTTGAATTCAAATTCATCAAATTCTATGAAGTCACACGTTTTACTTCACCTCACTCGCAACCGGGATCACACTGAATTTCGGGGGGTCATTATGCGTGCTATGCCGTTTTTTCTCAGGATTGAGTATGATGACCAAATAATCTGTGAACTGTGCAATTGCCTGATCGACACTGGAACCCCAACTACAATAATGCCACATGAAGCAGCCAACCGTATTCTTCGGAATTCTGAAATAAAAGACAACGGCCAAGGCCTATTCCATGTTCTTCACGAAGACTTACCACGAGTCAAAGACTTGAAGATAACAATCGGAGTATACGTGTTCGTACTACCACCAAAAGCATTGCTGATTCGAGTGAGCAGGCGGTTTTGTTTCACCCTAACTGCATGTTTTTTTGCAATTTTTGTTTTACAATTTGGGTAGTACTGGCTCTTTTTTCGGCGCTAACGATACGCTTTCCCCAACTTCAGAAACCAAGGTACAATATTTATGGACTGGCTCATGTGCCTCATTACCAGGAAGACAAATGTATAATTGGAGTATCTGTCCTTCGCAGTTTTGTTTCAATATTTGATGAGAAAGACAGTCAAATGGGTTTTGCTGTAGTCGCTTGTTGACGTGACTTTCAATAAATATTGAAGTACTCACAATTCGACCAGATTCATCCAGACCTTGGGTATGGCTTAAGTTGCAATAACAAACGGGGTGCTTGGAAGGTCAGCCTGTGCTCGGCTGTTTGGTGTTTAGCTGACTAATTTTTGTGTTAATCTGAGGTTTAACTTCGCATAGAGCTAGGTGATGTACATGTTTTAGATGAAATATCACAAGTTTCCCAGACAGTCAAGAGAGACATCAACGTAAGCCAAGGTGTCAGCAAATTTCCGAGAAACGTTGGGGGAAAACGGATACTATCTTGCCCCCTGTAAAAGCGGCTCTGAGGATAATCGGGCCACTGCAACTGCCATATAATTTTTAATCGATTAATCTGACAGAAAACCCCAAAAAAGATGATGAAACGCTACCTTTTCCAGACGTCTGAGAAGCTATCGTGAGGCATGTTGGGAGGAATTTTCCAGAATCCTAATAAAATTTCCACTACCAACTTATAACCGGGTAGGTTTTAGAGGTTTTGGCAAGTCGTACTGTGGTCTGCATCGGTATCAGTCATCAGTCAGAAAGGTCGCTGCTGGAAAAAGTTGGTAATCTCCCTTGTGCGGTGCTGTTAAGTGGTCTGACTAGCAGGAGTTCGATCTTCGTCTTTCATCGTTTGCTTACGTCAACACCTCGTCAAATCCGTGAGTGTTCTGTTATCGTAAGCTACGAGCTGCGGTAACGTTGTGCTCGCAGGAAACTTGAGTGTACACCCGAAGAGACTCAGAGCATCTGTGACTCAATTTAGCTGTCGACTTGGATTTGAATCGGTATGTAGAAGCAAGGGTAAACGGTATTTTACCTACGTTCTAATTATAGAGTGTTTTTCTCGAGGAATCAGTTTCAGAATAACCAAGGTTAGCTTGCCATGTTGTGCCCACAAACAAAGTGCTAATCACGAGCCAAAATAGATTATTTTCGGTTCGCGGTTTGTTCTCAATACCAAGTACGACCAATATGGGACACGTCGTAACGTTTTTGATTACCGTAAGGTATTTGTGTTCTCAGGATTGTAACTGTGATATTATACAATTGGCTGTCCGGGAGTTTCCGTGAAAAAAATGTGCGTAACAGGGCTTTACACTGAGCATAATGTAGGCCTTCCAAAATCCTGCTGTTAACGTGAGCTCTGACAAAATCTTTTCGATCCGGGTAAGCAGATGGCACCCGCCTAGTCTTCGAATTGGAACATATGGCGAGGATCTTCTTAGATAGACCAGCCAGCGTCGCTGCGTTCTTCATAACCATAGAGTAGAAGATCTCAGTCGTGAACATGCAGTTAGTAAACACACCAGCTGCAATCCAAAGGAATGTACTTGTGGTTGCGGAGTGTGCCACAAACTTTGGAAATTGCAGAGCAGGACTTCACCGTGATGGACGAGGTCAGTGGATAACTGGATAGGAAAGGGGAATAACTTTGAGTTTGAAGCTGCATGTATGCGAGGCTGGAATACCAGCCTTAGATGTTACGGCACAACTGTGACGATTTCAGGTTTTTGAGAGCAGTTATCGGGGATTGACAGATGATCCAGTGCACAAGCGAGGTACGGCTATTTTGTATAATGCTAAAAACGACTTTATGAGTTTCCCGGGAGATCACAATGTAAAAATGAATAAAAAAGGGACAAGAATAGTAATTTGAAGCCCAATTGCACAATCCTGCTCCGTGGTTCTATAAGTGGCATGACATTCTGTGAAGTTTGTCTGGCTTTTTTATTTTCCAGGTTGAAAACTTCCACAGTCATCGCGACCAAGAAATGCCGGATCCTGGTGAAACACCGGGATTTCATTTTCGTGACTGACACTATTTTGGGAGTCGCATTTCACATCGTGTAATGCGTTATGCGCCTGGTGCACATACCTTTAACGGTTTTGCTTTATAAGTTGTGACGGCGTACACCACTGCTGAAACATGCCAGTAACGTCTAGACTAGTGTCCAAAATCCGCCCCACCACATCTGCTGGAATTTGGTTGTTGTTGCGGAAAATGTGGAGCCACTATTGTTTGATAACCGAAAACATCTGAGAAAATTCAAGAGAACAGTAGTGAATGTTTGCGGTTCGATATGAGGATGAGAGCTACTGATTTTCGTGTCCAGTGGCCTGTAACCGCTTAGTTCTCATTCGCGAATGCCCAACGCAGTGATAGGCGTTGATCCTTTCATTGAAATTTTACTTCAACGTCTATTCAAAGACCAAAGTCAGCAGGTGAATGATGAAGTAAGAAAAACCACCAAAGACACCTTAAACAACTCATTAGGTAGATGATCCTTGGTTCATATTCAAGAGTCTAAACAGATCAGAGAAGCAATTAAATGAATGAACCATGACTAAGGTTTAACGGAAGGAGAATACAGAACTAGTTTGTCTGATCAGCATTAATTTTAAACCCTCTTGGTATCCTTTTAATAAAAGGATGCCTGTGTGTCAGAGCGGAATTTAGGCCGAGCTACGAGCAGGCGGACTCAAGGATGTCAGTGGAATGAAGGTTAGGGGGCTGCAAATTTTTTTTAGAATTTTGTGTCCACCTGCAATAATGTGGGTCTTTAAATCAGATTCCCGCATGCTCGGCAGTTTCTACGGTCCTGTTGAATCAACGGTCCGGGAGAACTTTAGCCTCTTTTCTAGCCTCAATAATGGTGCGCATTGTCGCGAGTATTTGTGGCGATCAGTCAAGTCCTGCTTTATCATTTTTGGAATAAACTTGTCTATTAGGATATTTGTTTGATGAGGTCATGGATGGAGGTCATGCCACGTTACTGCCAGCTCAACATTCAAGTTGGCAGGTTACCAACCGCCTTACACGCTAGTGAAATGTGACCACTGTTAATATAGACGCATAAGATGGTATCTCTATTCCTGACCTGTTGTTGAGTATCACATTGGTCCTAGAAGACAGTTTGAAAACTGTCAAGCTTTATCTTGAAAATTCACAAGATGAACGTTGTCTTCATTCACTACTTTGAATGAAACTGGAAGGTAGATTTCCAGTGGAATCTCCGTTCAAACAAACTATTTGCTGAATTCTCACCGTGATATGCTCACGCCTGTGACTGAGGTACCAGTTTGCAGCTGGTTTTGTAACCAAAGTCTGCTAAAATAAAATCTAAGGAGACATGGAAATGAGCTAATTTGGTGGAACTACAGTGATTTACGGAGGTGGATTCGCTTGCGTTCTTATTAGGCTGACGACAGTATGACAATTTCCGGTCCTGGAATGCGAAGTTGATTGTCGCTGAGTCCTCTGGGGCAGGATAGGTTTGATCGGTTTGTCATTCTGGGGTTATTACAATAATGATTAGGGTAAATCGAAAACCATGGCAAGTGTCAAAGTAGGTGGTCGTCTTCTGAATAGTTTCCAGCCTCTCGGCAAGTATTGCTTTTAGTCTCCGTCGTAATCATTTGAAGAGGATTAGACAATAGACCAAAATATGATTTTGAAGTAGAACATCGGGTTAACTGAGACTCAGCGACTAAGCTCAGCAGAATACCAGGTCACTAATGGGATACTGAAGAGTTTTCAGCAATATTAGCGAGTGTTGTTAATAAAATTTAATCTATTTGCGAAAAGATCAAACTTAGCATTGAGGACGCAGCCTGCATGTACCTGTTGCTTTTCGAATAATACTGAGTAAATCTGGTTCTTGTGGTCAATAAACTGGTAGCCTGTTAGATTCTTTTGACACATTCTTTCTAACAAAGTCCCTCACGAGTTTCACTGAAGCTAAACCTCGTTTTAGTCCGAAAACGTATCGTTTCTAGTGAATAGTGAGCAGCAACTGTTTGAATTTTCAGCTATTCGCGTGCACATCAGGTTTTTCAAAATGGACTAGATTTATCAAAACATACCCTCCCATGAATCCTGTCGGAAAGTGGCATTTTTAGCAAATGTAGAAATGATGAGAACGTTTTCTGCTTTTTTTAACTACTGGTGAAAGGAAGAAGGTCTTCGCTGCGGAGTTATTAATTAGAAAATGCCAACTGAACAGTTACAGACTATTGGGCAGAGAAGCATCTTGTTTACAAAAATTGAATATCCATCTTCTCCTTGAACGCGTCTTCCTTAACTTTCCTGGATATTCACTGAATATTGCTCAAATACAAGCAAATGTTACAAAGCGACTCCACAAATTCCGCAATAGATATCCCTTTTCAAGAAACGCAACGCGAGTTTACACGAAGGAAACATACTACTTGTATGCCACCCCCATCGGTAGTATCACCGTTACACAGGTGCTCGGCGTGGTACTTGGTTTATTGTATTGGGATGCGTGTCGTAACGTAGATTAGTGTGATAGGTTTTTCATGATGATCATTATGCCAAGGGTAAGGTGGAGGGAAATAGTCAATGGTAAAACAGGGGAAGCAACGGTGATGCGGTTTTAGCGATCATAAGAAAAAAACGTTCATCATCGACGCTTGAAAAAATGCCGGTCACCCTGATGAGGATGTCAACATTCGCGCCGAGGGATAGGAGAAAAATGTAGATGATAATGAAAATCTTAGGGAATCTTTTGTTAGAATGCCCGGAATAAGTGAGGGTTGTGATGGTTGAGGTATGGTTTTTCCATTTGTTTCGACGACAGCAATGTGCATTAGAGCGGTTTTATGAAGATTTCGGCAACGCGATAGCTGCTTGTCATCTTGGTACTCATCGAAACGAGAACGAATGTGCATCTCCAAAAAAGTAAGCTTCGAAATTTTACAAAAATTTTCCATCCCGCCTAATTAACTGCCGGGTTATTTATCTGGATTTCAGTCAACTTGAAATCTCGCAAACTGCATAAACCCATTAGATTTAATTGGAAAATCACTTCAGTTATACATACAATGAAGACGTTCAGGTTTATTTTTAGGTTTGCAAGAGATTCTGCATCACATGAGTTTAATAAAACACTTGAATGCGTTCCAGGGATAAAAATGATGAGACACATCTGAACGATGGACCATTATCGGTCTGACAGACTGAATATGTTTGCTTCACTCCGATAATGATGTCATACCCACCCAACAGCGAACTGAATAGTGACGAAGCGTTTGCAAGTCAATTAACAAGCTCGGAGAACAGATCAAAAGCTTCCTGGTTAAATACCAACTGGTCACATCGTTATATTTGCTGAGGTCAATTGGGCAGCCGGAAATTTTCGGCTTTCCAGTCAGTTTTCTGTTGCTTTCAATCCGTCACGGTACAACATAAAAATCGTGCAATTTATTCTCTTACCAGCCTAAATGTTTTTAGATAAACGCTTCAACTTCAGTGAAATTCTGCTAAAACTTATTGGTTGATGCCATTCTCGGACCATATTCTAAGATTATAATATTGAGTCACTCTGTGAAGCAAAAACAAACGACCATCTACTACAGGAATACAAAAACAATCATGTACGCCAACACAGATCACGTGTTTGTCACGATGACTAAACCTACGAGCTTTAACCTTGACTGGCACGCAAGGGTTTGCTCGTCGTAAAATAAGCGATCTCTGGTAGTTAAGGCTGTGCATGGTAAAGGATTTCGGATTAATATTTTGAATTTCCGACGAGAACATATTTATTTCAGAAACATGAAAGGTTCGAGTCTTATGAAGTGGAGTTTTCCAATATATTAAAATTTCAAAATGTACTCCATGTTGGAGGATCGCTGCATAATTTTGAAAACACTGAAAAATACAAGGTTGACCAAACTACTAGAATTTTTGTAATGGTGTGCCAAAATGCTAGTTCACTCATGTGAATGACGCTTAAAGTTTTCGAATGTTTGATCCAATGATTCGTTTCTGTCAGGTAGATGCTCTTCCTGTTAGGAAGAGCATATCTGTCAGTGCAGGTATGCTTCGTTGTTAGATTTTTATTGATATAAAGACTTGAACTGGAGTACAATATAAGTACTATAAGAATTGTGAAAATATTGCTTACTTGCAAAAGAAGAAGCATCTGGTTGAAGAGCACGGAATACTTCCAGTACGATCTTGATTTCCAAGGATTTGTGGTAAGTGCCAAAAAGTGTCCTTCTAAGAAACACTCAAAAGGTTATCACTCGAGGATTTGGTTGCCATTCCTGATTCACGTTTTTTTGCATCGAATCTTGCACAAGATACTTGTCCCACTGCTCTGAAGGCCCGGGTCTACATAGTGTTCGGAATTTTCCTTAGGATTTTAAAATATTCGGCCTTTTGTTAGGCCTGGATGACTAGTAGGCGCATGTCTATTCTGTGCGAAAAACGGTGTGCTTTAAGCTTGAATAAAGGGAACGGTAAGCTCACAATGTAACTGGCTCCATTCCACTGTTCCATTCCCCTCTTTACATTCATATATTGACGAGATGGAGGGTTTCCTTAGAAGACAACCAGTACGGTAACCAACTGTTCGAATGCATCTTTGTTGTTTGTACTCCACCGAATAACCATGCAAATCCAAGCGCTGATTCCGCGAGGGGGGCAAAGCGCGGTGAGGAGCCCTCAGTTATTATACTATTTCTGCTGATTCACTTAATGGAGATCCTCAGATAATCGCTATAGTACACCGTATTATTCACTACCGAAATCGTGAATGCTCTATGGTCTACGAAGGCTTTCTTCTTCGTAACGTTCAGTAATCAAGCTGGCTCTCGTCCGATAAGCTCACAGTGATCCTGGCAGGCAGCACAATTACCGATGAGCTAATTGGACACGCTAAGTGGAACAGGCGATTATCTCTGTAAAACACCTATATGATTGTACGTGGGCTTGTTGAAACGAGTGTGGCGCGTGCCCCATGTTAAAGGAAACCGAATAATCTGACAGACAGTTCGCATGCGCGAGGTTTAATACAACCTGATGATAACAGCCTAAGCTGAGAAGACGATGTTGGTTTTTGCGTTGTAGCGTGACGCCTAGTCAAAGATGTCTCGTAGCGTGCGTCGGATATATTGCAGGTATATTCCTTAGATGGGAGTTCCACGATTCTTTAAAAAAGACTTGTATGCCACGCTGGACGGTGGTCGTGCGGAAAGCGCGCAACTTAGCCACAGTCGCAGACTGATTAGTTTTGGAAAAAAGCTCATTCCGTCTGTCTTGATGTATCAAGTCAAACGGGCTCACAAAATGTGTCGTGCCTTAATTTGTCAGCTTTTGTGCGGACCTATACCCCTCTATGACGAATCGAACCATCTGTTTACAAAGGCCCCCTAAAATTGCTGAGCTTAGGTTCATCATACATGGAGTGGCTCCAAGTGGGATCTAAACTAACTGATTCGAGTGAAGATCCCGGATGAAAAAGAGAACGAAAATATTTCGTCTATAATTTCTGCGAATAACACATATTTGCATGGCACCATGGTACCCACCAAGTGTCAATGTACCAAAGAGACCAACGATCACTCAGCCAGTCTCTAAGAAACCAGTAACGAAAAAATATCCAGAAATGTGCAAGCGGGAAAAATTCAAGTTATGCTTCATCCATCCGGCGGTTTTATGCGCCCTAGACGGCCTTATGTTGAAAAATGTCAAGATGTCGGGAAATACTATGATAACGCTGCGTATTGGGCGTGCAAATAGGTCGTATATCCAGATGCTGGGTGCCAGTAGCATCAAGCATCAAACGTCATGCGACATGCTGGTAACTAACTGTGGTGTGGCAGAACTTACGGCGGGCTGGAAAAACGAGTTACCAAATAATATTGTGTATTATTATATATATATTCTTATTGTACTATACATAATATACATTATATTATCAAATGTTGTGTATATAATCCAACCATGAGCCAGTTCAAGTTATTCTACTACAAAATGCTGCTCAACCATGGGTCGTCTTTCTTTTATTTGTACCAATTATATTATTGATTTTTATTCATTCGTGACTTTAATTCAACGTACAATGCACCAAAACTGTTCAACAAAATAGGATTCTGGGAATCGCTACTTCATTCTACTTGTGCTTGCTCTGTATGGAATTTTTGGAATCGCCAGAAATGGATGGGTTAAAAAGTTATTCCATCAATTTTGGAAACAAAGACCAAAACACGTTCTAGCTCGTGATTGGATAAATCACCAAAAAAATTAAACTTCTCTAAAAAGAAATCGTGCACCCAATCATCTCAGAGAACCAAGCGTGTATTCATACCAGTGTCAATGAGCGTACAAGCCACTTCCACTGAATCCAGTACGATTAGTTGATTTTCTCCGATTACCACGAAGAACAATGCTAAAACCCCTACTGCTTTTGCTGTCGCTAAGCGATGCAGCGTAAGTCTCTGGTTGATTGTCTTCAGGCCATTTCACCATTTCACGTCACCAAGTTTATACTGCAGAGCATACACGCTGGTTCTACTTAGTGACGAAGCGGTAAGTTATGAAGTCAGAAAATATATTCTTCATAAGGGTTACGCAGTTGGAACATTGCAGATTGGAACGCAGCAATTTATGATCATGTTTGATACGGGGGGCTTTTCCAGATGGCTTGCGTCTACCGTATTACCGATGGGATGTTACAAACGAAAGCTAAAATATGACGTAAACTCATTAACCCGTATTCCACTCGGAAGAACCCATGTTTCTGGTTATTTTGATGGCATACAACGAGGAAACATTGTAACGGATAACCTTGTCGTAAGTGCTTACCCTAAACAGAGCTTTTATTCTGAAGCTTGGAGACTGCCTCATTCCAGGATTTCCGTTTGCCGAAATAGTAGAGACCTCGTGTCAAGTAATGCCTGGAGAATATTTTGATGGAATATTTGGAATGAGAAAATCGCTTCCAGGCGCTGAACATGATGCTTTTCCAGAAACCTTTCTTGACTATGCCACACGATATGGGGTAGCCCAAGAAAAATTGTTTACATTCCGATTTTGCGGGTAGGTATACTAAACACGTTTGATAGATATCAACAGCCATATGTCTATACAATCGTTCCTAGAGCTGTTATATAACGCACTGAAAAAGACCAGGTTACTGATAATCATGCAATGGATTTCTGTATAGTTTTGATTCTAGTCTCTCGTCTGTTATAGTGATCGTTTTTAAGGAATTCTCGAATTGATGACAGTATGTGTTCCGCGTCTTGCAGCCTTCTCGCAATTTTAGTATAACTCCCTAAAAGAAATTTGATTGTGGATATAATCTGGTTTTGTTCCGTGTACACCAAGTAGAATGCACAAAAGTCGTACACAAAGACATGCTCTGCCATCTGTGCCAGTTTTCCGATTCGNGATTTTTTCAAACTTGGAAACATGAGTAAATGTACTCATATGGTCAGGGAGCGTTTGTTTTCAAATCTCATCTAACCCATCTTATGCCATCTCGATAAATTTTGATGCAGTAGTTGTTAGAAAAAGTCATTTCCTCCTCAATGTGAGAACGTTCTGCAAATTATTCAAAGGGCTGTGTTTATAAATGGGGTATAAAATCTTTGGTTGGGTGAACGTGGTCTGAATCTCAGGACTCTTCAAGTAATATCAGAATTCGGGCCCATGCCAAACATATATTGGTTGGAGATATGGGAGTGAATTTGATCGGGCTGGACCTCGGTGTTCAGAAAAGACCCCCTGTAATGCTCAGAAATCGTAAGGTTCGCTCTTCTCGGAACCATAAGGCTTATTGGCGCATTTTCGGCTAGTCATTTTGACATGTTCTTGAGATCATCCGAACTTACCACTGGGATTTTTAGGAAAGAGAAACATTTAAGTTGGGGTTTGTTGTGTATGCCCACCTGCTATTCATGCAGTCCCTAACGTTTCTCCATCTGTTACTTTAATTAAATCCACATTATATAAACTTATTTCTTCCGATAAGAATCCAAAGTTAACCTGGAGTCAAAATTCGCAGCTATCTTAAGGTGATTTCTTCTGAAAAGTGTTATTAGATTTTTTCAGGTGATGGGTTCGCTTTTTAGCCTTTATATATTCGTGAAAACGTTTCTCGGTGGCCGTATGGAATTCCACAATGCAATAAACATATATATTGCGGAATACTCACTTACATACAAATTTGGCTTTTGCAGGAGGCTCATCTCGAACCCAGCTGAATCTCTCGTTTGTGATTTCCTCAGGCAACTGAATGTGCTGCACCAAGCCGCCTTATGTTTCAGTGGCTACGATACTCGAGATATCGCGCTACACGCATATACGTAATGCACTACTCATACGGTTGCTTTCATTTCATCATATGCCCAACAAGTCAGTCAGTAATCTAACGTCATTCCAGATGGAATGCTACAATAAGATCGTCAACGGACAATTAAACTGTCTGAAATGTCTCGTCAACTTCCACATGAAATGAAAAGTCAGGTATTTTTATGCTCACATTACAACTCGGGGAACAAAGTGGTGTACCACATGTAGCGTCAAGATAACTCGTGTTCTGTTCTGAGATATTTGGATTTGCCTAAGACTTCGGTGCGCGACGACAGTGTCTGATCGTTTTGAGACGTTTATCAAGAAACATGCCATTATGCTATGCGACATTCCGTTTATAATTTGACAGTCAAGCTGGCACACGCGGATTATCTTGGTTCGGGCAAGGTGAACTAACGCTTGGAAGAATACCGGCAGAATACCACGAAGGAGCAATTACTTATGTGGCATTATTAGAAGGAAGGCAATGGAACATTCTTATTAATAAGTAATTATTTGTTAAACTCTTCCATTTCGTGTACGGGAATTTTATTGTAAATCTTTTCAACCGATTCGAGGCTTATCTACCCAAATTCAGGAAAGTCATGAACATCAGTTGTGGCCTGATTTAAATGCTATCAAACATAGTCAAATCCAATGTTATGAAAAAAGATCGGTTCGTTTGGAGTTTTTTCTGGTCATGTTTCATGAAAACAATGCACTTTTGGCGGTAAAATGATTTGCGCCGGTGTGCTACAATATACAGCTACAGTAGGAATACCTAACAAAATTATTCAGTTAGACCTCACTTAAATTACCATCACCGAGGACTACAGATCGCAAGTAAATGATGTGATTACTTGCAATAGACGAAATGAGTGTTTTTCATAAATATTTAACTGTTTGTTGGTAGGATGGTTTGGATGGATCATGAACACTATATTTTGTAACCCAATAAGCCTTGAGAATCTAAAACTGTAATTTGCAAATTCCATTTAAATAGAGTCGGGGGTCAGGCATCGTGTGTATGCTTTAAAACCGCATTTATTCAGTGAGTAAAAAAATGCTAGTCTAATGACAGTATGATATTGGTCGTCAGACGTTTTGCTTAACTCATTTGACTAGTCAAGATTTTCGCTGACGTGTTTTGCTCTGTCAAAACAATCAACAGAATGTAAGCCTTTAAATCAGTTTGGACGGGCTTAAAATACGGTCTGTAGTATGTGTCAAAGAGTTGAAAAATGAATAGGTGGTTAGACACAATAAGGGATGCGCTATCAGCAAAACACACAATTCATTGATCAGCCGAAAAGATAATTCGTTTCTATGCTTTCGCGCCAAAAATTCATCACAACTTAGCTGGCCGTTATTATATGCTGCGGTAGTTGCTGGTTAAAATAACACCGGTGTTTTTTCTTGATTTGTACAAGGATGGAATACGGTGGGCAAACACTCTGTGAAATGTGTTTTGCCGTCGTCGACACCGGGGCACCTATCACTACAATACCGTCGGGCGAATTACAACTGCTTCTTCAAAATCCCGAAATCAAAGACGGAGGCCAAGGCCTACTCCACGTACGGCCGGAAGATTTACCACTGGTAAAAGATCTCAAAATAACACTCGGTAGACGTGTTTTTATTATTCCAGCAAAAGATCTTTTGGCTTCAGTGAGTCAACATTTTTTACACTACCTAATCCTGCTTGAAATGAGACTGAGTTCTGAGCATATATCTTGTCAATTTCAGAAGCCCACCTACAGCATCTATGGGCTGAGTTATATTGCCAACTATCAAGGTTTGGAATGGACAATCGGCTTGTCAATACTTCGAAGTTTTCACACAATATTTGATGATCGACTGGGTCAGATAGGCTTTTCTACTGTTAAATGCTAAATTATTTGGATTCGAACGTTGGACTGCGATTTTCTGCGAAATTCCACAAACTTTTCCACAATAAATGTATGCTCAAAATGACAACGTTGAACCTTCGGTTTTTCAAACCAGATGGTATTTAACTATATAATAGTTTCTTCATTAATAGTTAAACTCAAAGCGTTGGAGATGTGTCAAGTAAAGACGTCGTTTAGGTAGCGCTGGAATACTGACATCATGCGAGGTTGGTTAAAAGAGCCTGCCTTTATCCAAGAGGTGATGAGGAGAAAGGATTTTACGCTTTATACTGATATTATTTTCCTGAATGGGGTAAGCGTGGTTGGTAAAGCTCCTAGAGATTTTCCCGATGGGAGCGACTAAACAATTCGGATCACTTGATTGCTTCCTTGCACATGCAACGGGAAATATTGAATGTGGCACGTAGGTCAGCGTTCCACTAAAAGTGGGACAACTCGCTGTTGCAACGGTTGCAAATCGAGAGAAATAATGCCTGGGTAAAACTGTGCCAAAGTGAACTCTGCGTCAACCGAATCTGTCAGATATGCATGCTAGAATAGACAGAGTTCACGCCACTTTCACTGCCTTTTGACGACGTTTAATAACTCTGATGCAGAAAGTTGAATTAAGCAAACGCAAATCAAGTGAATATTGTGCTGCGAGGCCCTACAATTAACATGTACTTGCAAGAAAAAGACAGAATTCACGTCGAGTGTTTTTGAGTGTAATCTTGGTCTTAAACTGAATTCTTAACCAACATATATCGGCAAGATTTTTCGTCACGAAGCCTCCGGCATTTAATTTCACGCGTTTTCTCTTACTCTAATCTTATTATTAGTATACACATTATATAGGATTTTTTATGATGTTAACTTGTAGTCAACCGTACGAAGATCTTCAGTTCGCGCAGTGTTTCCTTAGGATAGAGATTTCACTGAGGAAATATCGATATGGACTTCATTTCATCATATGCCCAACAAGTCAGTCAGTAATCTAACGTCATTCCAGATGGAATGCTACAATAAGATCGTCAACGGACAATTAAACTGTCTGAAATGTCTCGTCAACTTCCACATGAAATGAAAAGTCAGGTATTTTTATGCTCACATTACAACTCGGGGAACAAAGTGGTGTACCACATGTAGCGTCAAGATAACTCGTGTTCTGAGATATTTCAATTGGATTTGCCTAAGACTTCGGTGCGCGACGACAGTGTCTGATCGTTTTGAGACGTTTATCAAGAAACATGCCATTATGCTTTATGACATTCCGTTTATAATTTGACAGTCAAGCTGGCACACGCGGATTATCTTGGTTCGGGCAAGGTGAACTAACGCTTGGAAGAATACCGGCAGAATACCACGAAGGAGCAATTACTTATGTGGCATTATTAGAAGGAAGGCAATGGAACATTCTTATTAATAAGTAATTATTTGTTAAACTCTTCCATTTCGTGTACGGGAATTTTATTGTAAATCTTTTCAACCGATTCGAGGCTTATCTACCCAAATTCAGGAAAGTCATGAACATCAGTTGTGGCCTGATTTAAATGCTATCAAACATAGTCAAATCCAATGTTATGAAAAAAGATCGGTTCGTTTGGAGTTTTTTCTGGTCATGTTTCATGAAAACAATGCACTTTTGGCGGTAAAATGATTTGCGCCGGTGTGCTACAATATACAGCTACAGTAGGAATACCTAACAAAATTATTCAGTTAGACCTCACTTAAATTACCATCACCGAGGACTACAGATCGCAAGTAAATGATGTGATTACTTGCAATAGACGAAATGAGTGTTTTTCATAAATATTTAACTGTTTGTTGGTAGGATGGTTTGGATGGATCATGAACACTATATTTTGTAACCCAATAAGCCTTGAGAATCTAAAACTGTAATTTGCAAATTCCATTTAAATAGAGTCGGGGGTCAGGCATCGTGTGTATGCTTTAAAACCGCATTTATTCAGTGAGTAAAAAAATGCTAGTCTAATGACAGTATGATATTGGTCGTCAGACGTTTTGCTTAACTCAGTTGACTAGTCAAGATTTTCGCTGACGTGTTTTGCTCTGTCAAAACAATCAACAGAATGTAAGCCTTTAAATCAGTTTGGACGGGCTTAAAATACGGTCTGTAGTATGTGTCAAAGAGTTGAAAAATGAATAGGTGGTTAGACACAATAAGGGATGCGCTATCAGCAAAACACACAATTCATTGATCAGCCGAAAAGATAATTCGTTTCTATGCTTTCGCGCCAAAAATTCATCACAACTTAGCTGGCCGTTATTATATGCTGCGGTAGTTGCTGGTTAAAATAACACCGGTGTTTTTTCTTGATTTGTACAAGGATGGAATACGGTGGGCAAACACTCTGTGAAATGTGTTTTGCCGTCGTCGACACCGGGGCACCTATCACTACAATACCGTCGGGCGAATTACAACTGCTTCTTCAAAATCCCGAAATCAAAGACGGAGGCCAAGGCCTACTCCACGTACGGCCGGAAGATTTACCACTGGTAAAAGATCTCAAAATAACACTCGGTAGACGTGTTTTTATTATTCCAGCAAAAGATCTTTTGGCTTCAGTGAGTCAACATTTTTTACACTACCTAATCCTGCTTGAAATGAGACTGAGTTCTGAGCATATATCTTGTCAATTTCAGAAGCCCACCTACAGCATCTATGGGCTGAGTTATATTGCCAACTATCAAGGTTTGGAATGGACAATCGGCTTGTCAATACTTCGAAGTTTTCACACAATATTTGATGATCGACTGGGTCAGATAGGCTTTTCTACTGTTAAATGCTAAATTATTTGGATTCGAACGTTGGACTGCGATTTTCTGCGAAATTCCACAAACTTTTCCACAATAAATGTATGCTCAAAATGACAACGTTGAACCTTCGGTTTTTCAAACCAGATGGTATTTAACTATATAATAGTTTCTTCATTAATAGTTAAACTCAAAGCGTTGGAGATGTGTCAAGTAAAGACGTCGTTTAGGTAGCGCTGGAATACTGACATCATGCGAGGTTGGTTAAAAGAGCCTGCCTTTATCCAAGAGGTGATGAGGAGAAAGGATTTTACGCTTTATATTGATATTATTTTCCTGAATAGGGTAAGCGTGGTTGGTAAAGCTCCTAGAGATTTTCCCGATGGGAGCGACTAAACAATTCGGATCACTTGATTGCTTCCTTGCACATGCAACGGGAAATATTGAATGTGGCACGTAGGTCAGCGTTCCACTAAAAGTGGGACAACTCGCTGTTGCAACGGTTGCAAATCGAGAGAAATAATGCCTGGGTAAAACTGTGCCAAAGTGAACTCTGCGTCAACCGAATCTGTCAGATATGCATGCTAGAATAAACAGAGTTCACGCCACTTTCACTGCCTTTTGACGACGTTTAATAACTCTGATGCAGAAAGTTGAATTAAGCAAACGCAAATCAAGTGAATATTGTGCTGCGAGGCCCTACAATTAACATGTACTTGCAAGAAAAAGACAGAATTCACGTCGAGTGTTTTTGAGTGTAATCTTGGTCTTAAACTGAATTCGTCACGAAGCCTCCGGCATTTAATTTCACGCGTTTTCTCTTACTCTAATCTTATTATTAGTATACACATTATATAGGATTTTTTATGATGTTAACTTGTAGTCAACCGTACGAAGATCTTCAGTTCGCGCAGTGTTTCCTTAGGATAGAGATTTCACTGAGGAAATATCGATATGGACCGTAATGGCAAAAACGAAAAGCTTTTGCGCGTTTTGTGAATTTTTCTGTTCAGCTAATATTCCAAAGTATTTTAGTGTTCTTTCCACATCATGTGTGCACTATAATCGGACTGGTTCGGATGTATAAACTACAGTGCACTCCAAAATTTTTCGTCGGTGTACGATAAATGTTCATGCTTTGAGGTAGAAACTATTGGAACCCATAGTGAAGTATTGCACCAAGTATTTAGACATCTGCTAATCATGCATCAAATGTTCACGCCGCTAAACGTGTTGTCACGGTAGGACAAACACGTTTTTTCCACAGAAATGTGCCAAAAAAGTTGGTGCGGTACGGAACGCTTCCAGAGGATTGATTGCTATCCAAAAAGTTTCTGGCAAACAATTGTTAGCAAAATCAGGAACTAATGAATTGGTACCAGCTAAGTGTAGTAAAAGTTTGATACAGTGATCGGGTGATAGAACTTTGCACGAAGCCACTTACGCCAAGTGAATATACAGTGCATTTTAATGTGGGCTACCAAAAGTCAGGGTTTGTTCAAGAACACATTTCACATTTCAGCGTAATCATCTCAGAGTATGTTCCGAGTTCTTTTCCATTGTTTTTCGCTCGTCAGTTTTCCCTAATTTGCTCGCCTCTTCCGGAACACATGACTGGAATATATGTAGGTAGCAAATGAAATACGACGAATAGGTCACAAATCCTGGTGACATTCAGCAAGCCACAGTAACTTTCGCGAAGTTTGCTGGTGCATGACATAGATAGTATGTGTACGCTTCTTGGATCTTCGTACTTTGTCAATCTCGGAAATTTCGGCAGATCAAATGGCGCTCAGAACTGCTATAATGGGACCAAATAAAGCCGTTTTAGGACCAAAGTTTCTCGTTGAAGATCGTCCCTCATTGTAATGCTGATTCCCTCAAAAAATATCAAGGCTTAATTTGTTGAGAATGTGTTTATTCTGACGTTTGTTGAGCTGCAGGACGTGTAGTCGCAGACAATGAGGTTATTGATTTTTGTCTTGCGCCGATTAACTTCATTGGTTAAGAGCACGGTAGGCCTGAGCTGGCATCTAAATAAACCATTAAAAGAAATAAAGGAGGTTGTTAGTCGTGAGCTAAGTGTTCGTAGCAGCTTCACTGAGCTGTATGTAACATCTCGCCCCGGATGTTGATGCGTTTTTAGCGTAGGTGAATCCGATTATTTTTCATTCCGTAGGAAGGCCCATGTGCTGGTCAGTATCGGATCAGTTTCCTGCGCTGGGTTACACAAAATACCTGTTTTATATGGAATTTTTATTATAAAGTCGAAACACAGCGTAGCGAAATAAACTGTTCTAATCCGACGTCTTCTTTGCCGTGGGTGATCTGCAGAAGTGTCGCCTAAATGGCGCCTAATCGTTTCAACATTGTTGGAGCTAATGTCGGCCCGAAACTACCACACGTGCTTTCTCTGAAACCGATTGCTTAACTGCTATCACCTTTATTCTTAAGCCGGAAGACACTGATTAGCCAGTAGAAAAGGTAACTTAACAGCTGCTGGTTGTCTTTAAGAAATATTATGATAGCTGTATCAGATAGAATTTGAAGGAAAGCAAAACTGCCGTTATTAAGACCTGAATTTGACAAATAATTTGGGAAATCTTGGTTTGCGATATTCTGTATCTGTGTTGTGACACCTGTAAATACGAATTAAACTGGTCCTTACAGGTTATTCCTTTTGTAACGTCCAGGTGCCGCGCAAATGTAGGACAAAGTAGCAGATTCCTAAGGAAGTCTCGTGATTTCAGGTTCGATAGTTATATAGGTCGTATGCAATTCGGATGACGTTCAACTGGAAGATTACACAAGCAGCTTACTGATGGACGTGATTGCAAACTATGTTGAAAATAAGCACTTTGATCTGCGAGATGGTACAGGCAAGCCGACCTCGAAACACATTGAAAATCAATCTTGACAAGCATCTAGATGCGAATCATTAAACAACACACCCAGCACTGACTAAAGTTTCATTACACTCAGGTTTATTTTCATTCGCCGTTTTCAACTTAACCTTTTCCAACATCGTGCTAACGGATTACGGTTTGTCTTTGAATCCCTTCAGCTTTCGCTGAAAAGCTATTGCTCGGAGTGAGAAATTGACCAAAGGCCAAGTCGTAAAAATCGTTGCTCAAGCATATATTTCCTTTATTTCTGAGAGCATCGGAAGAGACCATTTTTGTACACTTGGCGCAAAGCATCAAGCGTTTTTTGAATGAGGAGTTTTGGTTGCTGTCAGGCGAATCTTCAACAAATGTTATACATTAAAGCCAGAAAATGCTGAGCCATATTGGAGCAGACGACCATTTGACCACGATGGTGCTATAAATTATGCCGATGGCGAATAGAAACAGAATTCCTGCCGGCCAAATTAATGGAACAATTTTTAAGTTTGAAGGATACTCCATTTAGTGAAATATACTTTTTAAAATATCGCAATCAGCTGGTCCCGACTTATGATTTTACTGTTCTTGTCGACAGACATATGAAGACAATAAGGTCCCTATTTCAGGCACCAAGCGTGTCCGCAGAGATAGTGCTGTTTTGGTCTAACGAAGGATGGGTTGAAGAGTTGCCAGGTATAATCAACAAGCGGTCAAAAAACTTTGGAAACTAAACGGTATGGCGGTGCTCAAAGAGCAAATGCTGTGCACAAATGCTCCGATAGTCCAACAGCTGTGTCATGCTTGTTTGCTCTTGAGTCAATGTTGAAATAAATATCAGCCTCAAATGCTCATAAAAAGGGACTAAACAGGATTAATAACCGCTTTGGAGGTGTGGTGTCTAGGTAGATGTCATTACTTAATTTCCGCTCTGATTATGCTTTTACATGCGATTTAGTTGTATTTTAATCAGGTCAAACATGCCTATGAGCCAATCTTGCGGCTGGCACTGAAACGTCCATCAATGAATTTCGCAATGATGTCGGGCAATTAAGTTTGGATTTTCGGCCCAGTAGACCCATTGGCTATTTAGTTTTATTGAAGAGAACACCCCAAAATGCAACTGGATTCCACAGCATTCTCTGAAATGTTGGAATAGTCATTTACCACGCAAAGCCGCAGCTAGTAGGGGGACGCATATCCTTTGCGACGATATTCTCGTTGCTTTGCCTCCATCATTTGGTATAATACGGTAGAGATTCCGGGTATTTTCTGCTGAAATGTATGTAAACGAGCTGCCTAGTCAATAATTGATCACGACATATCAAGATTTGCGCTCACACAAGTAATGGGACGATGAAAACAATAAACAAAAGGATACAGCGCAAAATACAGAAACTGAACAATGACTGAAAACGCAAGATGCTATGCGACTATGCATAGCCGCTAACTTGATCGGCGCACATGTAAGTTCTGAACTAAACTTTGTTTATTCATTCTTGGGTTCTAGAAAGCATGCCCCTTTTCAGTTCTCTTCTCACAAGCTTGTTTTTTTGCAGAGAAAGTTTGGTCCACAAGGCAGGGTGTTTTCTACTTGGTGGGAGCGCTCAGCAGAAGCAGATGCAGGGCGACTTTGTCACAATTCCACGCGTGTAGTTGGAGACTTTGAGGGTTATAGTTCTTCGTGCATTTGTCTGAGAAAACATGAAACCTCACCTGAGGTAAGGAACATCAAACAACTTTTATGATCAGTGTGATACCCAAGATAATCTTAAATGAGAGAGAAATTAGCGGACTTGCGGAAACATGTTTATCACGATGCGTTATCGCATTGGAACAACATAAGCATTGCGTGCCGAACAATGTGGCGCACTGGTCTGTGAGATGAAAGACAAATGAAAGACGAGAGTTTTGTTCTCACGTGATATTTGAGCAGAATTTGTTCGCAATGGGAGTTTTGTCAGTCGCACCCATGCGCCGATATCCATTTAAATTAACAAACTCGTCCTCATCATCAATCCGTGTTGCGATTGATATATTGCCACTCATACAACCCACAGTCCGATTTGAATCGTGTGGTTTGACCGTAATAATATATCAAAAGTATTTTTCAGCGTTGCAGTGGAAGCCACGTATAATCTAACTCGCGTCAAGCAAGTAAGCCAGGGTGCGCCATTTGTAGAAGGACCATGTGACCCGGCCGGAGTTCATCGTTCTTCTTTGAAGTCAGAGTGAGAATGTTTCAATTCTGATGTTGAAGCATGTTCATAAGTGTTGATTTATTCTAAAAAAGAGTGCAAGACGTTATCTTACAAATATATTTTTAGAGCATAATGTCTCAAGCGGACTGCATTTTGCTTGCAGTTTTTTTGGCATCCGCTAGAACTGGCTAAGTGCCTGACACTTCCTGTTTGATGTTTATTAGCAGTTTAAAGTGACCGAGAAATCTCCAGCGTAGTTGCATCGGATATTTTGAGTCTGCGGGTCCGAAACTAAGCAGTATCCTTTGCAACCAAAAAACATCCAGCGAAAAACGAATAGGTTGCAGGTGTGCAATATCTCTAGCCACATACGTCATAAAATATTTTCAAGATAATCGTCATAAAATACATTTCGCAAGCTTAAACTACGTTGCAACGAAAATAAGGGCAAACATTTAAGTAAAATGCATTGCGTAAAGTAAAAATTAATGATGTCTCTTCCCCCGTTTTATCAACGTTTGCGGGGAAATCACCACAAATGTTGCAAATTGCACGAGAGAATTTGAAAACCTTCGTGTTGGAGCATAAGTGCGATATGCAGACACTTTACTACAGTAGTAACATGGGATTGAGGTGTCAGAGGATCAACAGTGCACTGAAACGAAATGATTGGCTACAAATTTTTAGACGAGTTCATAACCTGTTCAGAACCGGCCAACAAAAAGTAAGGAGTTTGCTCTTTTTGAAATACTTACTCACAGACGCATGCGGGGATTTGCGTACTTACTCTCGATACCTTAATTGGGATTCAGTAACGACAACCACTAAGTGTTCGTTATTAGGACCAAGTTCAACCGCTTTGTGATGAAGGCACTGTCGTGGAGGTTAGAGGATATCTGCACTAACCCTTGTTTTGACCATCACCGACGAGTTCGATTGAGAGAGCATCCAAGCAGTCGACTGGTCAACAAAATACGCAAAAGATTCTGAATAGGTATTCAGTTTTATCTATCAGGCGTCTTTAATATTATTATGGAACCGCAGTCGACGGTCGATCTTTTCTACTGTCCATGAAACTCCAGGTAACACACGAAATGAAAGTAACTGTACTCTACTCCTATACCACGCAAGAAAGAACATGCCTCATGCAGAACTCTGGCGGATAAACTATATAACATTGTGATGGCTCATGTGAAGATCGCGAGTGAACTGTATGCGCACCAGTGATGCGCAAACTTGGGAAATGTTGGCCGGTACTCTTAGCTTATTTACAACTGAGAAATGCCACTTGCAGTCAGCGGGGCGTAATATATAGTTTCTCCCTACTGTTGAAAAAGGGAGTAGTCAACCTTAAAAGATAGCATGTGAGTTGTTTCCGCGTTCCATTACAGGTTCTCACTAGGTATAATATTGAACGATAGCGGAAGCGGACGCACAATCAATAAAGTAGAACAAAGAAGAGTGGCTAACCGAGCTGCATGAGTACACTATAAGATATTTTGCAGCTTGGATTTGGTGAATTACTAAGCAAAGAATAGCCTCGGTTATCTCACGGATTCGACATACGCCATTCCTTACTATTTGAACGCTGAGTTGACTCGATTGACGCTGGTGTTCATGCCAAGCAGCCTGCATCCACACGGCGAAATCAAACGCCAAAATCTCTCACAAATCAAGTTTGCATAAGGACAATACTAACTACCGATGTTAATTTCAAAGCAAGCAGTTCAGGATAACCATGATGAATAGTATCATTTTTCTTTTGTCCTATAAATATAGAAGATGGAGGACGCCGGTTTAAACAGGTTGCAAAAACGCTCCATGAGATTGGAAGCCGTTGATGTTTGGTGAGCTTCACCCGCGTCCCGAGAGATAGAGAAATAAAGCACTTATAGCGTTTTACCTGAAACGGGTACAACAATACCTTAGCGTGCGCTGAGTGCTTCCACGGTCAGCCGTGTGAGCAAGTCGTGATAAAGACTCGAGATCGAGATTTGTGTCCCCTGTGAAACAAACTTGTTTACGTCCACACAATCGCATAATTCTAGGAAGTCCTTCACCGTTTCAGCACTAATGGTAGGCACGTTTCGATAGCATTCAACGAGCTGTTCAACATATGTGAAACAAACTTGTTTACGTCTACACAACCGCATAATTCTTGGAAGTCCTTCACCGTTTCAGCAATAATGGTAGGCACGCTTCGATAGCATTCAACGAGCTGTTCAACATTTTTAAAACACGGTGGAAAAATTTAAGTGAATGAGCCTCAAATACTTCCTCGAATATATAACACGTAAGCGAACTGGATACAACAACCAAAGGCATACTCAAAATCTGTAGCCACTGATTTTGAGTTTGTTTCTAAGAGAACAGCAGTAACATCGTTTTTCAACTGTAAATCGTGAAAGTGATTACCGACCGGTGGAGAAATATCGTCTTGCGTTTCCCGGTGGTGAATTATTGTACAAGAAATTATCCGCATTTGTGACTGTCGTGGTTGCTGCGTTTGACCAGCAAATGTTGATAATTCATGGCACAAATGTAACGCGGCATTCACACAAGCGATATATTTGCTAAACGCAATTCGACTGGGCTATGTCGCAATCCCTTAAATCAATCATGGAAGTGGAGTTTTGGGAGAAATTTGATGATCTGTCTTTACGTCGTCCTCACGCTCATCAGTACGCGAGGATTTTACAGAAGGTCCTGGTTAGGAGCCCTGCAAGCGGTTTTTAACAGACGAACGCATACAGGTTTAAGACTGTCCTCTCCGTTAGTTGAAGTAATCTAACTCCGTGATTGTGACGCACGTAGAAGACTGGTTGTTGTTATAGTGTAGGTCGCTACTCCCATCATTCGCACTGTAGTCCGTTTCACGGTGCTTTCCAGTGTCCTTCAGTTGTTTGAGTAAGTATTGGTAGAAAGATACACGCCTACAAATTTGGCCTTCACTGAAGGCTCCTGAGTCACGCGTTTTTAAGGAAGAACAATAATAAGCGTAAATACGTTGCCACTGAAGCTCAAGAAATCTATAATTCTCTCATACCATTCACCTGCCGTGTAAAAATGTGGTTAGCCTCATACAACTATTAGATTCGACTCTGGTGGTTTCCAAACCTCTGTCATCATCAGTGTTGTATCTATATAGACCTGTTCGATACGCTTCACATACTCTGACTAAGACCATAATATTTTAAAATAGTTCTGGATATCAGAGGCGGCTGAGCTGTGTGAGTTGACCCGTTGATGACAATCTACTGTCAAGATAATAGTTTGCATCTTTGAACCTCAAGGATTAGGGAAGTTCGTGAAAAATGCCTTCTACATCCATTTAAGGCTTAACATTTTCTTACCAAAGTTGTAACTAAATGCACTTTTCACGACAATGTTTTATACATGAGCCGCATGGCTTCAGATCTTCGTTCTCATTTTTTGCATGACAGATTACGTTTAGGAAATTACATTGAAGTTATTTCAGTCGGCGAGTGGAAAATCCTCCCGTAACTATAAAGACTCGTATATGGACTTGCTCAGTTGCTCGACTTGTTCAGTGGGTTTTTGTTGACTTCACTATGAGGCAAATACAGAGGCATCTCTTAAAGCTCAGGGTTCACATATTAGCATCGCTCGCTTTTGCGGCTTAATGTGCTCCTCAGTATGAATTAAAACTTCCTCCGTGAATGTCATTCCTGCCTATCTCAGAATGGAAAAGCAGTGTTAATTAAATATAAGCGTAATGCGATTCATGCGCACGGTGTTAAGCTAAATCGTTCTCTGCTGGGTAATATTAAGTAGGATTTGGCCACTGACGAAGCCACTGACATTTTGTAATTTTACTTCACTTTGAATGAACCAAAAGCACTTATTCAGGAGAACTCCCCTTGGCTTAACTTAATCCAGTAGGTGTCTGTTTTACACCGCGTTTTTCCATTTTAAATTCAAGACTGTGAGAAACTGAGAAATCCATGTCTGTTTTCTTGGACAAAGTTGTTGACTACTCCTTACTATCAAATCAACCCCATCAACGACTACTGTGAGCTGCATGACGCCTACATACATATAACCCTTGAAGTTGCGATCCACTGCAAAGTAGCAACGATTTAACGTACATGCATTCTGATCCAGGGGAGTTGAACCCTTTTTTGAAGTGTGGCGAATGCCAAGTTGCCCATCCAAATAATCCAGGAACTACTCACCTACATTTTTGAAGTGTGGCGAATGCCATGTTGGCCATCCAAATAATCCAGGAACTACTCACCTACAACTCTTTAGTACTCTACATTTTTACTTATTCACCTTCGTTATTTGCTGGGGAGGTGCTATAACTGTACCGAACACTGGACAGTGCACGTGCATCTGTAATAGACCACCACATCCTACCAGAATGTAATAACCAAATGCTGATAAGGTTATTGCCAATGGGTACTCGTAGACCCCCATTTTATTGTCCGACATCGGGAAACCTATGTTCATGCAAATGGAAACAATTTACCATCACGAAGAACTAAAAGAAACCGGTCTGACTGCATTAAAATAGAAGAGAGTGGACATCCTGTAGAACCAGATGTTTTCTAGAAAACTACTATTCGTTAATTTTGCATTAGCTCTTGAGGTAATTATGTTTCGCAGTGCAGTCAATCTGTTTGTTTTCGTTGCGTTGTTTTTGTTGCTAACGGATTTCGAAACCGTTCATCTGAACTCGGTTCGCATTACTGATATACCAATGCATGATAATAAACGTGTACTTGCAATTTTTAAATGCAGGAATATTATGGTTTCCGAAGACAAAGGTCCCCGAGGAACTGAGACCTATTTCCTCATTCAATGACTATGGTTTCATATGTTTAGGACAAAGGGTATCGCAGCAAGTTTTGGAAAGTAATTTCACTTTTAACATGGCAATCTGAAAACCCTTATCCACCATGTTACTTCATGATTTGATTCAGGGATTAAGATGTGCTCGATTTTACTGTGAAACGAATTGAAGGGATTTTTTCTCCAAGATGCAATGAACCCCATAAGCCAGCAATTTAACACTTCCCCATCTGTTCAGTTACTCTGCAAGTGTAAACGCTCGTCAACAGCAATGTTCCTTAGCGATACTGCACTTAAGTAAGCTTCAGTTACGACAGACGCATTGTTTCTAAACATCCGACCAACCAAACACGATCGAGTGTCCCCGGATGTGTACATTCCTACGGCCACGCAAGATTACAGAAAAGAGTGAATCCCTCGAGATGTCCCCTTTCATTCTTACCAAAGTGCACCTAAAAAGAGCTGGATTCACAGAGAAATATTAGACAGGCCACCACTGCATACAGGTCAACTAGTACAATCAATCTGCCGACCACTAGCGCATTACATGACATCAGGTACCTAATGAGTTCGGTGTATATTTGATCAGCCTCCAAAATAAATCGTTATACCTGGGCAATTGAAAGAAGTATAATTTCTGAAAATCCAGTATCTTTCCCCTTGAAATTGCTTTTTAATCTGAAAAAGTGGTAGTACAGAAAAGTCATGTTCTAATGGAATTATTTATGTGATGACTAGTCTCAAGGAAACTCTAAAGGGCGTGTAAAGTGGAATATATGAGGGGCACATATTTTGTGTCAATGATTTAGTTATGTGTAATTTTGGTGAACTCGACGCACAAAAATACGTGATCGTTGTCATACTATATCCTGAGTATATTCGCTTACGTTCAAATGTCAATTTTGCGCACAAAGCTAACAGAAAAAAATATAATTGCGATAAACGATCTCTGATGTAGAAACATTCAAGCTAGCAACTTTTCCCTTGTAGTACAATCTGCGCACAATATTTTAGTTCACAGCTGGTGTAAACGCGTGTAAACTGATAAGGGCTGCGAGTAGTCCATTATTCCCTCGATCCTCCACCTCGTGTTATTGAAAGGTGAGGTTTATTACCAAAGTTGTGGACTGCTTTGCGCAATGAACATCCATGAAAAGCCAAGAAACGCGAGAGGATGTTGCATATGTTACATTTACTTTTATGTCCAGAGGTTTGTGGTTACTCAGTTGGTGTTTGTTGGTATTCGACTTTTAGACGAATGTCTTCCCTCTTCACATTTGTGCCGTGATCACCATACGCTTAAAGATCCAATGACGAAAACCTGTTGAGGACAGAAATGTGCAGACATTCCTGTGAGATTTCGAGGATGTTGCGAAGGCGTCTGGACCGGAGACCGACCGATGAAAACTGGCGGCACTCGAAGCCTTCCCCAGACGCCGTGCGAATATGGCCCCGGGTTCGGCCGAGAGGGACCCTCGAAAGGTGGGTTGAGCAGCCGCAAAGAAGGCTCTTTCAGGAGAGTCTGATTCACTAACCGACCGTCAGGAGGCTACGGGACGGTTCAAGGTGGCCAGGATGATAACTGATGAGCGCCAGTCAAAATCCATATGGTTTTGCGATTTTAGTAATTTCGTCAAAATGTTTGAATGTATAAGGTGCATGTTGACGTGTTATCGTAGATAAGATCATCTTGTGGGTAGTTCTACTCATCTCAGACAGTTAAGCAATAGGAAAAAACGGAAGATGTATGGGTTTTGAAATTCTAGTCATGTACGAAAGAGTGCGAAATTGGCGCCGGATAGATGTTTGAGATAAAAGCTTTTACATGGTACGATTTGCGAAGTTATTGTCACACAGGATTCAAATGGAGATGGTAAGATATATCTGTTGAACGATTAGAGATCCTGAAGTGCACACTTCACGTAACAATTTCTAGGACAGTGGTGACGTTTCCCGATGGCTAAATCAACAGCAGGAGCCAAGTGTTAAAAAGTTCAGTTAGGGAAAACTTATATGGAATAAATCAACACTTTGTCGAGAGAGTAAGGTGGACAGAAGAACATCAGGAGTGGAAGTTCCAAGGCAACTGAATTTAGTCCAGTTAGTACGTTACAATGGTAACGTGTAACTTGACCTGCTTGGATCTAGAGTAATGAACTGCATGATAATTTGAGCAGCCAAACATACTGTTTATGATATATGTATACACATACTTTAGTTATTTTGTCAGTTGTAACATGAAGCGCCGTTTCTAAATCAATAGTTAAGATTTGTCGTTAGTCCTCAAAAGAACTTAATATTTCACTGAATACTAGACGAATGTCCATAAACCATCAAGCGTATGTGAGCACAACCATCCCGTTTTGTGTGCTGTACATTTACTTGTATAACAAATGAGCATTGATAGAAAATGCAGACAATCATGCCCTTCGAAACAGATCACGAGCTAGTCACGATTGCTAATTTCAGTCACCTTTAACCTTGTCTGGCGCGTGGGTGTTTGCTTTTCGTAACCACATCCACATTAAACTGTGCGGCCTTAAGACTTTACAAATTATGTTAAGTGAGGTCCAAAATTAGCGAGAGCGTGGATGTGAGCAATTTATTGTGAAGCAGGCTTCATAAGAAGACAAGATTCAGTTAACATGACCGATTCGAGCACCCTGATGCGCCCGCAAATGGCTGTATTATAACCTAAACCGCATTTCACGTCAAGGAAACTCGTGTTCCGCTTAGCTGGAAACGAGGTGTCATGAGAAATCAGTAGGTTGCCAGTCTAAGTAAAAATTGTTCCAAAACGAAAGACCACAAGAAAGTGGATTTAGCCAACATTATTAGGAACGTAAAGGATAACAATACGTGTTGCTTAGTTGGTTTGACGATCACCTGCAACCATTTTGGTGTTTTGCTCGAGCGAGTTGGTACCAAAACTAGTGTCGCAGGTTTCGCCATCGTCCTCAGTTTTTAGGTTAAATTCTCCCTTGCTCTTCTTCAACTGACTGAACAAATTTTGTCTGGTAAACGAGATATTTAGTGTTGGCCAGCCACTTTGACACAAACGAATTTTCCTCGTTTCCTCATTTCGGTTCAGGTTATCAGCTGTAAACCTCATGCTGAAAGGAGTTTGGTCCCAGCTAACACCCTTTCCTCTCCCGAAAGATATGGAAACGAAGGAGAAATAACCAAGTACTTGTGTTATAATGACTTAGTTTGGATTCAGGCAGTTTTGTTATCAAAAGAAATAGGAATCTGGGTTACCACGGTTTGACGCCCCAGTACTATTGCATATGTGATCAAGGCGTGCTGTCCAGTGTCATCAACCCGCAACAAGCTGAGTCAAGGTGTTCTCATCCTAAGAGCTTCATGGTTAACGATTTAATCATTTGATGTTACGTCGTATCCTGCCCAACTGATAGTGTCTTCCATTACAGATGGAGATGAGGCTTGTGGGAGGTTCTATGGTTTGTGAATAACACTCATTTTTAACAGCAGACTCAAAGCCTAGGGAGTATAACTGTTGCGCGACAGATTTTCCACTCCAAAACCACTTGGTGTAACTCAGTACCGCCAAACCGATATTCTCACCAGAATACTCAGATGCTTTGGGGTAGTCAGTTACTCATTTTGAACATGTTTCTGAATTGTCCCGTCGCGGTGCAGCTGACAGGCAAACTGATGTCGAGTCAAAGCTATCGGTGTTTTCTGTTGGAGAACGTCTCCGCAATTTGCATTTTCAAGTCTCCATATAAGGCGTGATATAGCCTTTTGTTTTTGAGTAGATGCTTTGGCAGTGTTTCGATCTCTGGAATGCAGGAGGGCGTGAGCCGTCACGAAGAGGTTGGACGTTATCGGAGTGTGACAGTTGGTGTGCCTCGATGGTCTACTGACCTATACTTTGCGATGTTAGCGAGACAGTCGCAGATACTATCACACTCCAGAACACAGTCTCTTGGTGCACAGGGTTGGGAGTCAAAACATGTTTGGATGTTTGTTCTTTAGAAACGGTAATTCATTTGCACGTTCCGCCAAACATTGCCTAATTGAGCTCAAGTTTCTGAGTCATCCTCTTTTCTAGGTGTAGAGACGTCCTGGCACTATTCTAGCCCATGCACAACCATGCCACTTGCAGCTAACAAAAATCCCATGTCATATCAGCCGTCGCGCGACTCCACGAGCCGGGTCGTCCTACTCGCTGCATACGACTGGGAGAGTAAGAAGAAACAAGCTACTGCTGACGCCTCCCTTCTTTTTCCTTCACGTACGTTCTCTAGCCCCACATCTTAATTCAATGATAACCCATTCCTTGTAAAGCCATCACTTAGGATTGATGACTGAATTCGTCCTGCATCGGTTTTTCAAGAAAAATCTGCTATTCGTTATGCGTTAAAATTCTCAATCACCTCGAAATTAATCGTCACACTGGCCTCGCGTGTCAGTGGTGCGCTGTGTCTCAGAAACAAGTTCTCAAGAAGCATTGTTTGGGCTAACCGCTATATAAGCCTCTACTCGCTCTCGGTTAGGCATATCAGGTGATCCAGAGGCCACTGCAGCAGGACGTGCAGATGTTGCTATTGTCCGAAATCACTGGGTAAGTGGTTCCTTGCTCGATTCGACACCATTGATGGACGCCTTTGTGTGGTTCGTCTGGTAGTGTCTGTGAAGTGGTCTCAAAAGCGGGAATTAAATCGATGTACCCTAGCGAGTCTGCTTACGCTCTATTTGACTGTAGGTCTGACGCCATAGAAGTCAATTTTTATGATACCAAGAATGCCATGTTGCGGCAAGCAAAAAGCATACATATCACTCTAGTCAACAGAGATCTGACTGCACACGGTGGCAAGGTTAGCGCATTTAAGTCTCATTTGGGAGGTCGAAGTGCGCCGGAGACGGTGCGCAAGTACAGCGCACAGCTTCATCAGTGTGCTGACCATGGGCTGCTTCAAGGCAGCCCTAACTTCCAATATAGCCGAGGACATCTGACCACACGTTGATCTTCAACGGCTCGCGAGCCACGAACTAAAACAGATGCCATCAGTTACCGATAGCGTGGATTGAAAACAAATTTCTAAATTTTGACAACGCGCTCATCCGGAGTCTCTTCTCCCTTCGATTTCTAGTGCTAAGTATGGTGCGGACAAGTTGCTTGGCAACTGAAACTGGCAGATTCGCAACTTACCAGAGTTACATTCTACAGTCACTTCTAAACGCTCCACCATTAAGTGTGAACTCATCCGGGGATGAGAGTGCTACCTCTTCACACAGTGCTGGAAGTTTCTCCCGTGACATGACTCTACCAGGCTCACTTAAGCACTGGATATCGAATCGAGCGGTGGCACTGCCTGATTATCCAAGAAATATTCCAGCCAGTCTCGAACATAACTTGACCCGACGAACTATCAGACTTCAAATAAAAGTGAGCTTGTGAATCACCCGTGAAGTGTGGAGCGCACAAAAATCTAAGGAAATGTAAGAGGCCAAAAGCCGGGAATATTCGAAGAATAATTCACTACTTTGATCAAAACCAAGGAGCATTGTTATGGAATGGCCATCATGGATAAAGGAGAGTGTCTTGATGGGGGCGAATAGTTCAAACAACATTTATCGTGGTCACCATCTACTAGTCATCTGCAGCCCATGATCGACATAGAACTGTGGATGGTGAACGCTGAACACTCTACGACCTTGGAGGTTCATCACACATATGTTCAGTCCAAAATCCCCGAGCTTCTATTTTTGGATGACCCGCGTTGTCCAAAGATGGAGATGAACTTAGCAGCCTGTGTGAGCTGCCTGGCTGCATATGCAAAAAAGAGACTGCCGCAGACAACTAGGAAGGGTCGTTGATAGTTCTCATTTAAAAAAAAGCTCGCAGTAAGTGTAGTAAACACAAGGCGATGAGGTTGCTCCCAGTCGTAACGAAACTACTGGCATTAGTTTTGTTTCTTCACCTTCTGGTTGCTCGTTAAACACTGACTCAAGAGGAGCAAGAGAGATTCCGGTCTAAAAGGGTTGCGCTGATCAAATCTCCGAACTCTATCGGATGCCAAGTCAACGCCACACACACAAACGTCCCAACCGTTTAGTATTCCTGGATTTTCAGGGCGCATTTGACTCGGTTTAGCAATGTTTCTCCTTAACCCTCTGAACCATCAAGAAATTTCTCGCATAGTTGTGAACACAACAAAATATTTTGTATCCTCGTACTTCCGGACTTAAGGAGGAGAAGATGGTGCAGGTGTATGTGGATGAGCTGAAAACTTTGCATCCATAAAGTGTAAGGTTACGCTAATGCACTTGCAGTCGGTAAAAGCTCTACATTCCAGGGAGAGCTATTCGAAGTTAGGGAGTGTTGTACTTATCTTGAAAACTGTGTTAGTCCTGAGTGTAAGGTAACAGCTAAAGCCAATGGATGAATCTGCAAGGCCCGGGTCCCGTTGGATAGTTTGATGTACCTACGCTGTCAATCCAACTTTTGCGTGGCGGTTTACGGAATGTCTTCATTCCAGAGATCTGTAAATCTGAGTTAATGTGAAATAAAGGCACGTCATTTTTACGATATGGCAAAGACAGTTTGTGAATCGTGAGGACAATGTTTGTTGGCGTATCGTAGCCCATCTGTGGTAGACGGGATGGTCTACGATCAATAGATTCGCCACATTCGATGTTTCTGCGTCTCAAGTTGTAGCGTGAGGACAAGGTGCATGTGTCTCCGACCCACATACCTTCATGAGGAATGTTTGTTTGCAAAACTCAATCGGTGGTGCGTTCGTTTTCTGGGTCTGGATGCAATAAACGGCCGCATATCTAATGATGCAATCGGCATTGGGTGATTCTTTTGGGGATCCGCATTATGCATTAAGCAAATATGTGCCGGTCATCATAGTGGTCAAATGTAGTTACAGGAGCCCCAAAGCTCAATGGGCACTACATCACACTCTGAGTTGCCGGAGATGAATGTGTGACTTGAAATTCACCAACTCCGTCGGGTTGCCTGTCTTAGACGCCTCGCGATGGGATATAGCCGAATATTACGAAAAATAATAATAATGGGTGGTTGGTGTGTACATAGAAGCATTTTATCCCGATGCTGATAGTTAGGGGCAGGAACGAGCAACCTTTATGAGATATACTAGCATGGGTTGCGATTAGCCGAAACAAATAGTAGTCACTAATAACTGGGGAAAATTCAGTCTTTGTAAATAATTCAGATAAACTATACCGCTCAGCGCCCGGTTAACTCTGATTGATTTCATTAATTGACTGATTTAATGAAGTTGTGGATATGCAAGTACTATTCTCTGGCATTTCGTCAGTGAAAACAGTTCATCAAAAACGTGCATGTTTTATCTGTACATGCTGTGCACTGTGTGGTAAAATTTTGGAGTCACCTGAAATAAAAACTTCACGAAGCTATTTTTCAGTTTTGAAACTGACCGTCCGAAAACGTTTTTGAAGCATATGACTGGTTGGATACCCAAGTATTTATTCTTTTCTAAAAACCCACCGATGCACCCAATCACGGCAGAGAATTAAGAGTATATGAGGGCCACTGCAAATATATGCGAAAAGCCACGTTCGCGAGTAAAACTGTACCGGACAATTTTCACTGACTGACAGGCAAGTTTTATTAACAAAGACAATGCCTCTGCTGTTTTTGCTATTGCTACACGATGCATTGTAAGTCTCTGGTTGTTCATCTCCGGGCTAATTCTTCTATGTTGCCAAGTTTATATTGCAAAGCCTACACACTGGTCCTACTTGGCGACGATGCGGTAATTGAGTGAAGTGATTTTTTGCAATGCTATGTTCTTTTTAAGGGTTACGCCGTTGGAACACTGCAGATTGGACAGCAGCAATTCACAATTATGTTTGACACAGGAGGCTTTTCCAGATGGCTCCCATCCACCCTGTTACCAGCTGGTTGTTTACAGGGAAAGGAAAGATATGACGTAAACTCAATAACTCGCACTTCACTCGAAATAGCCCATGCTTCCGGTTATTTGGATGGTGTGCAGAGAGGAAATATTGTGACGGATAACCTTGTGGTATGTTTTTCCCGTGAATAAAGGTGTTAGTCCGAAGCTTGGAACCTCTATTATTTCAGGATTTCCGTTTGTCGAAATACTGGAGTCCACATGTCAAGTAATGCCTGGGGAGTATTTTGACGGAATCTTTGGGATGGGAAAACCGAATCCAGGCTCGGGATATGAGACATTTCAAACGACCTTGATTGAATATATGGTGGCTAATGGAGCAGCCCAAGAAAGGTTGTTTACATTCCGATTCTGCGGGTAAGTACATTGGGCAAGTTTGATGGACACCAGCAGAGAAGTTTAATTTCGAGGCTTCCAGATTTGTCGTACATTTAGATCAAGAGGTTTTGGCATCACAGACAACCAGGATATGCCTGATTACATAAGAAATTTCTATATGCTTCTTTTTATCCGACTACATTCCTTTCACTCGTCTTTGACATCAATCTAACTTGTCTCAATTTACTATCGGTAGGTTGACAGGTTCTGCGGACCTTTGGTTTTTGTGTTGCAGCATTGCCTTCAGTGGTGATGGATTAATTCGATTCCGTATACACTGATGTTATTGCAAAAGAATCTGGTGAAAGACGAGTTTTGTGGAAAATGCAAAATTCCAGGTCGAGTACACGAATGGGATTTGGTCAGGGCCCGCTGAATTCAACCCAAAGAATCGCAATGCAGCAGACGTTAGAAATGTCATTTTCTACGAGATTTGAGGATGTTTTGCAAATTTCTAGTGGAGATGTCTTAAGAATTAAATTGAAATGGTTGAAACAGGAAGCAACGGCATAATGCTCAGAAGTTTTTGAGTAAAATCATTAGTTGAGCTGGTACTAAGCTGAAATTAATTGCAGTTATGCGGTTGAATCCGATTGCGGACAGTTCTCATGAGGGTTAGCATTACTGGGCTTGATAAAATGGTAGAACGATGGTGTTTAGACAAGGATATCCTGTAATCTCTGGAATCGGGGATGTTCTCTTCGCTCCGGAATCTGACGGATTACCGGCATATTTCCTGCCAGTGATTTTGACATATTTTTGTTTTTGTCAAACATTAGGCAGAATTTTTTCAGAGATGAAGAAATAAACAAAAATGGCTTTTATCTTGTACGTTTATCTTTACATAAGCTGTTATTCAACCGTTTTGCCCACTATTTCCCTAGTTTTATCGAATATAAGTTTAAGTGTTTTTACTGGGGACCCAACATCGTTTAGCGACCATCTTATTTGCTCTTAAGGAGTAGCTTTTTCGTCGGGGTATTACCATGTCATTATTTTGTAAACGTTGGTATGTGCGCATCCTCGCTGCTTGTTCCAACATAAGTTGACGTGTGATTCGGCATCCGCTCGATGACATAACCTATATCTTTGTATGTATTGCTCAAAATGTCGTAAGAGTTCCACGCATCACAACTGCTATCCCATACGCATTCACGTGTGACGATTCAGGAACACGTTACTTACACTTTTCTGGGTCAAGACACCCATAGGCAAAAGTGAAACGCCGTAAGCTAATGTGTTCCCAGAAGAATCATTTACTACATTTTGATAGCCAATAGGACGCAAAACCAGTGGGGGAAAACCAAAAGTAAGGCGTATCCCTCTGCAGCTGACAACCAAAGAAAACACAGGAGCATAGCACTGCAGCACAAGAAAGCTATAATTAAAAAGTTTTCAAATCATTTTTGCATCACGCATTGATGCGCTACACGTGTTTGCTTACAGGACAGGACGTGTAGTTTTATGCTGAACGATTTTTCCGTGATATTTTTAGCGCAGTTGGTACCCGCGGGTCTTCCTGGTTTGACAAAGGTGAGCTAACGCTTGGAAGGATACCGGCAGATTACCATCAGGGGCCGATTACATACGTGCCATTGCAAGGAGGGATACAATGGCGAATCGTAATTACCAAGTGAGAATTTGTTAAGCTCCCTGTTTTTTGTGACAGATGTTATTTGTTAAGAGTTCATCTAACCAGTTACCTAATTTTGTTGGAGCTTTCTTCGTTGTCATAGACTCCGGTTTTATTCACTTATATATACATCATTGGAATGTATGTAATCGGTTATTTAGTACATAAACCCAGAACAGAGCGACCCAGCAAAATGTATCAATCAGACCTGTTCCAAATGTACCAAGCTGTAAACCGCAAACATTATCTGTATAAACTGATATCAGTACATTGATGAGCTGGAGCTTGTGGTTGGGATGAATTTCGCCTTGTTTATTTATGGGACATTGAAGATCCTGAAATTATGCGTATTTTTTTCTATAAATCAGTAAGGCCAGAGATTCCAACAATTTGATATGCTATTTCATTAAAATGGCTTTGGAAGCCAGGCACCTTGTGTAGTTTAAGAAAACGCATTTGTTTAATTCGTATAAGAATAAAACTCATTTATGTGAAAAGAAAGCTAATTTCTAGCAACCAAATAAACTAATCTATGGCGGTTTCCCCAAGCGTACTAACCAAATGTTGCGTTAGGTTTTAATCATTGGTGGGGGGTTAGAAATACCATAATAAAAGGTTTCAGAGCAGGATATTCAACATTCGTTCCAGATTTATGGGTGGCCGATAGTATAGACAACACTGCTGTAGAAATTATGCATAGAAATACAGATTTATTTCAGGCTTACGGATGATTCTTAATCACTTAGTGTCTTTGATACTTTTCAGGGCATAGAAGCTCCCCGGTAGGCGATATGCTGGGTGAATTGGGGGTGCGTGATTCCTGATCCAAGTCAGGGAGCGCCAGTTGATGAAGTCGACAAAAACGAAACAGAGTATTACTGGGCGATAATGTTAATGGGATTATTGACGGATTCCGGATCCTACGTGTCCTGTCACGCGTACAGAAAGACAGCGATGAATGTTGAAATGTACAAAAACGCATAACTACACTGGTAAATATAGAAATTCCTGATCATCAGCATGTGTGCGAAGAAATACTGATGTATAATGATTATTGGTTCATACGCAGGACGGTATCTGATTTCACCGACTGAGCTTCAATCGGCAATTTTTTGAACATCCAGCATACCAAGACTATCCTGACATGCTTTTTTATGTGTTCATAGGCGCGATTGTCGAAAGCCTGTATGAATAGCAGTTTGTTGAAAAAAATCCAAACATGTATACGGGCCAGGTTAAATAAAATACATTGGAGTGTTGTTCAGGCCAGATTTTGCGGGGAAAGACTCACATTTTAGTGATGGGATCAATGCCTAAAAATCGGATTTTCAACAAATCCGCAGCGTAATTTCCGGCCTTTAGAGAGTTCAGTTATTTATAACAATCTTACCACTCACTTTTGAAGTGCATTGAGTTGATTTAACAGGTTCAACCATATGAACTAGCGTACTACGTGCACCAACGAGACGATTCAGTGGGCTCACTTGGTGAATTTATCGTCGCGTATTGTTGTTACGATAGTCTGACAATAAAATTGAAATTGTTTCGTCGCTGTTCAATTTAGCTTTGACGCTCTGCTGGCCTGCTATGGCTGAACGCGCGCTGGGCGGCATCCGAGAATGCAAGACAGAGACAGACGTATTGATTGTAGTAATTCAGACACAGCTCAAAAATTAATTTAACAAATAGAAGCCGCATAGCACTACATTCTGGATTTTCTAGGCGTCTTAACTCACGAGCAGTTATTTCCACGTTTCACACGCCCACAAAGCTTTATAATGTACGTGCATTTTTCTGGTAGCGAGAGGTTGATTCCATCGTACGCGCCGAAGGATGGCTAGTCGATAATTTCTGTTTGTCTGGCTGCGTCAGTACCCAGTGAAAGATATTTTGGTAATGTGAACTGCTATACACTTGTGCCAAGTTTTACCTTGTTGTTGGAAATGAAAGGGGCAGTTCGCACCTGTCTAGATTTTGATTGTGTTGAAACATGTTGGCTCAGTCTGCAGAGCCTTGAGTCAGTAACTTTGATTACAAATTACATTGTGGTTGTTAATTAAGTTTGCCATGCAACGTAAGATATATGTAAGATGTATTTATGTCTGTACAAATCATGTACTAACGAGGTGGCTTTTGGTACCTTCAGGAAGCAGCACACTGTCAAGAATATTTGACATTAGTGTGTTTCGAATGTGTAGGCCTTATTCATTTGACGTCACGTGCTGCCAAACTTTCAAGCTCACCCGGAATAAGCTCTATAAATACCGAACTACAGGCGGTCGCACGATTGTCTTTGATATAACACAGATCCTAACTTTGCGTGCAACTTGATGATGTCCCCTAATCATAGTTGTCTCTTTGGCAAGATTTTGAATTTGATGGCCGAACCTCTGGGATTCACGCGTAAAAGTAATTTAGCTCAGGTTTGTTATTGTTCAGGAATCAGACATATGATTGCCATATACACAAATACGGCTGTTGTCATGCGGAAGCTGCGGTGCCTTTTGAAATGTTGAAAAAATGTATGAATTTATCTTAGCATAGGTGTGAGATGGGTATAAGTGTCTCTCTTTCGATTGTTGGCAGCCCAACGCGAATTATTGTTTATATGAATTGCCATTTGTAGAGAAACGTCTTGGGTGAAGCTAGATTTGGGAACATGCAGGGTGATATTCCTTGGCTCTAGAAACGATCACTAAACAACTTTTTAAGAACGTTTTTACCTTTCTAAGCCCCTGTATTAAACCACTTGCATACTTGATTGTGTCCAATCATGTGCTGTCTCTCGCAGTGGTTTTCTGAGAACGTAGGTAAGGATGAATGTAGCAGGGGGAACGGAAAATCTGTAAACTTTGAACTGGCGAATGATTGAAGCTTAAATGCAGGTCCAGATTCCGAAAGGAGCACATGGCGTTAAAGCAGTATGGATCTTGGAGCAGCATACGTAAGACAGGCCTTAGTGTGACGTTGTTAAAAAGAAATCCTACGGAACATATTGGCCGCTGAATGACCTTGACCTGTTTGTAACATCAATTATTGTTTCAGCTAATTTTTAGATAGCAATGACGGGTGCTTACCCAGAAATATTAATTTAGTGGGATTTTTCTGCAGTACGGATTAATGACCTACGGTTGATCAAGCCCAGATATCTGTGCAGATCTAATCAGAAATAACACTATTATGAGATATGACTGATTTATATATCTGGACTTATTCAACTGATATCTACCTGGAATATGAACGAGGACGCTTCGTTTTGCTGAAACTGTGAGCTTTTGGTGTCTCCCTGATTGTTACATGCTTTATTCGGGCATCGTCAGGAGAAACCTGATACATGTTGCTAATTCAATTGCTAAAGTTATTCTTACTGTCTCACTGAGTAATATGCCTCCATAGCCCTAGCTCCAAACAACGACGCAACATAAATGCGTGACAGTCAGTGTTATTATGTTGGATTATTAGCTTGTTTTTGGAATAAACCATAGCTGCAGCAAAAGAGCTTAAACAGGACAACGAGATTCTTGGGTTTTGTTCATATTTTGACACATTGCCTGCACATTTGTGAAACCGACAAATCTAGACCGAAACGGTGGTCTTCGACGACTTTCGAGTAATTGAATTCCTAATGAGACTACTGAGATGTCATTGGATGACTTCTTGAAATCAGTGTAAACAAATTAATGAATCAAAAACAGCCAGTGTCCCCAAATGTGGGGATGTCCTATCACCTGTTTTTGTAATTAGGGTAACGAAAGGGCCCATGCCAACTCAAGCAAAACAAGTAACCTGAACATGCCAAAAGTTCAACCAAACTCCGGTAGATGTCGGCGATCTGTGTCAATGTCAAGCAACTTTTGGAGGACCATTGGGTATTTCCGCGATAACACTTTACACGCATCAGTGTACAGGAAACTTTCTAGAAATCGTTGTATGTGATGAGTTCACCTCTTACGACAGCAACTGTCCTCGACCAGTTTTTAGTGAAATATATGTGGGCTTTCACACAGTGACATTAGCGTCTTCTGCATAGCAAAACGTGTGTTGCTAAAAAATCGTCAAAAGAAATTTCTCAAGGGCTTGAAAAAGGCGGCCTGCACGGAACATCGAGATTTGAAAAGTGGGTAAGTGTTTGAACATAAAAATGAATGTGCAATCAGGTTAACTTGCGGTCCAGTGTGTAGCTGAATGCTTATCCTGGTGTTTTCGAATTCTGCGACCACTTGATTACCTGTCATTTTCAACGTCAGTTACTGTTTTAAATACCGCTTTTATTTTAAAACGATATCTTGATTGGATGCAGAATGCAGTACGGTGAGCAGATCCTGTGTGAAATGTGTCATGCCGTCATGGATACTGGGGCCCCAGTCACAGTGATGCCTTTGGGGACAGTGCAATCGCTTATTCAAAATCCCGAAATTATAGACAGAGGCAATGGTCTACTCTACGTTCTTCCGGCGATGGTGCCACTGGTAAAAGATTTCAAAATAACAATCGGTGAACGTGTTTTCACAATTCCGCCAAAAGATCTGCTGAATCCCGTGAGTAAATATTTCCGCGTTACTGGAACGCGTTGGATATGAGATTTAGTTCTACTCCTATACCTTGTCCATTTCAGAATCCTGAATTCAGCACCTTTGGAGCAGGCTATACCCAAAATTATCAAGGATTGGAATGGACAATCGGGTTATCATTCCTGCGAAATTTTCACACTGTGTTTGATGAAGCGGGAGAACGAATGGGCTTTGCTAAAGTGCAGTGCTAAACGTTTTTGGATTTGCATACTGTCCCAATGTTTGGGTTTTAGTGTGAGATCTTAAAGCTTATTCGACAAGGATTGTAATCTCCGAACGATATTGCTAAACCATCTCTTTGTCCAACCAGTTTCAAATTAACTATATGGTTTCTGTTCAACAAATTCCAAAACTACAAATGTTGGAGGGTCGTTCCAAGCAGGTTGCTCATGTGATCGTGGGTTGCCACATATTAACTCTGCAAGAGCGTCCTTGAGATTTTGGCAAAATGCATCTATGAGGTGATGCTGTTTGCTGGCGCCCATGGATCTTCTAAAAGAACCGATCGCTTGGTCATTGACGCCCCGTAGATAGAGCAAACCTTTCCTTTCAAATATGGTTAACGGATAAGTCAACTGTCTATTCTCAGTGACCTTGTACAGCTGCCCCAGTGGATTTAGCGTTGCGCGGGTGATTGAACTAAAAATGTAAACAAGGAAAGCCCATTCTGGTAATGACATATTCAAGAAGCTGTGAGGATAGGTAAAGTCAGAATTTCAAGAAGCAGCCCAGAGCCTTAAGAAAGTAGTCTAAACCTTTGGTACGAAAATCACAGTGACCGGAAAGCAGATGTTCTTGATCCAGAAAAACTCCAACAATATGAGCTGCTATGGGAGGTATGTGGACTAGTGAAAAATGGGGACCTGATCTATGAGAAGGCCGTTTCGGATTTTTTGCATTGTAGTTAGAAATTTGTTCTTGGATTGCAGCTCGCGGGTCCAAGATCAGTAAGATGAGAACACGAATAAACTATCTTATCCTTACAAGAGACTTTCGAGTTTGTTCTCAACAGGAACGAAACTACAAATGCACTAGATATAAGGATAGTATATTATAGAAAGAGTACGTCAAGAGAGATTTCAGCTTTGTAACAAATAATGAGGAACACTTCCGTTGTTGATTGTCGGACGGACTAAGGAGGTTTACAGTTATTGGTTTCAATGGAAAAAGTGGATTTGAGTACACATGCTCCTCTTCAGAGTGGTGAACGACATTTGATGGGAATCGGACCAACTGCGTAGTGAGTTGCATCTTCTTTGGAGATGTCAAAACGCCTCCACATTCCAATAGCTCCAGTTGATCCACCGCTAGAGAGAAGGGTGTTGAATAGCGAATGAGGAAGAGGCCATTGTTGTCGTAAATAAACAACACCAGCTATTAGAATCAGCTAAATTGTCGCCAGGCTAACAGTTAAAGCTAATCAACAATGCATGTGAGTAATTTCAATTAGTTTGCGTACTTGAGTTTAGTTACAAAGCAATGTGGATGAAGTAGGGCCGTAAACGATTGTTGAAAGATTCTCAAGACGGAATTTCTAAGATTTATGCAAACTTGCTGCTCTCAGATGAAAAAATCAAATGCTCCAAATCCACGTAAAGATCTCGCTTTTGACTAATTCTTGATTTTAAAAAGCAATGTCCAAAACTAAGCCAACATGCGTAAGCACACATATCCTTGCGAAAAATACGAGATTCTCAAACCTATCAATTTCTATGAGTATCTGTTTGGTCTATTTGGTGCCGTTTCAGGGGTCATCGGAGAGTGTCTCTAAGGAACTAAAAGCCTGAGAGCATATACACAGACAGGGTATATTTATCTGGATAAGCTTACGAATCAGTGACCATTTGCTTGCAATTCGCCTTCGAATTCACTTCTCGTAAAACCGGTTTTACGGCAAATATCTCGTTATTGTTGAAAGTAGCTCGATAAGTGTGATCTTGCTAACAATGAGCAGAGTGTCGGGTTTACTGGCCAACTCATATTAGGGCTAAGTCGATGGTGAGACAATGTGATTAGTGAAAGAACGCTAAGTGCAGCACCAAAAACATCTAGGTTTGTGGAATCAAGTGACAACCGTTGGAGGAATTTTGAGATTGCGGCGATTGTGTTGAAGAATAATTCACATCAACCAAGAAGCCTGAGTTGTCCAAAGCACACACTGCACATTTACGAAACTTGCACGATAGTGAAATCGCTTCAAGCACCCAGGAATATCAGTTTACTTCCACCGTTCTGTCAGTTTTCCAGATTTGCAACCGGAAGCACACTCATTTGGCCAAATTATTATCTGAATGGAAATATTACAAACTGCAAGTTACTTTCTTATGTGTTGTGTCTTTTCGCATTAGTAGCCTAGGAAAAGATGGCCGAAAGATTAAACACTGCTGATGGATTAATTAACATTCACGTTATTTCGATTAAGAGCGAGATGGACCAAGTGGTGAGGGCGCGAATTTACTGACCGGAAGGTCCGTACCTCGAACCCGACCTGTGCAACTCAACTTCCCATATATAGGCTTAGTTAACCTGGCAGTATCCCCGCCCTTGTGCAGCCTTCGGGTGACATGGCAGCTTAGCAGGGCTTGACACAACTGAACGATCCGGCGCTATTTCAGATAACCACATGAAAGCAACAGGTGGAGAAGCCATGATATCGAGGTTATTTAAAGGGCGATCTAGATTAATTTGCATGGTGTCCGCTTTGGCGCAACATAGTCGAGAATATGATGGGCCTTATAAATGCTCTCATTGATAAATCTTTCTGACGAAACCACGATATTAACGTGACACATGAAGCGTCTGGCCTTGAAGAAGAAGTAGAAGCTCTCGTTTCTTACAGTGAGAAGTCCTGTGGTAAGTCTGTAGCCTGTAGTCGTTAGAAGATTATCAACGCGTACTTTGAGTATAACCAAATGATGAGTAATCACACCACCGGATAAATGCCTTCGTGAACGGAGAAGTCACTCGGCAACAGTGTTTCTGTCCAAATGAGAAGAAATAAAGCGTGCAAATTCAATTTATTATTTCTTTCTATAAAGTGCTCAAGTAACAAAATCAAAAAAACCTGACATGGATTTGAAAAATATTCGATCGCACAGGCGTATCCACTTGCAAACTTAGATATGCGACGTGTCCTTTTGATCAAATTGGCGCCACGGATAATATTCAATCCTCCAGAGCGTAACTATAATTGACAAGAGTTAATGCTAGAAAGAGCCTCTTCAGTTTGGTGGCGTGATTTATCAGCCTGCAGTGCATGGAAAACCAGTCCTGGCATATGTGTTCAACCTTTCTATCCATGTTACTTAGGTGAAGGGATAGCAGCGCATATGTACACTTCCCAAGCCTACTTTAGAGATGTCAAGCCTTACCAAATGACCAGATCTGTGTAAGATCTGCTGTATAACATTCAAACTCCACGCAGATAACATATTCGCAACCTCATTACGCAGTACACGCTTGTCCCAAATCGGGTGAGTTGGTGCAACGAGCTATTTGCTTATGCATTTGAATAGAAGTCAACCGTAGATATCCGTGGCGAAATCATTTTGCTACAAGGTCGATCATTTTGAGTAGTCCATTTTTCATGGTTCACTACTCAAACTTTTGCACAGTGAAAATAAATCCTTCGTCCACCTAGACAAGAATTTTATTCACACATAAAACGATATATAAACAAAGGAATTGTGAACATGTATTTCGAGCTTGTGATGAAACCCGGTATTTAATGATATTTCTAAAACGCGATTGGATTGAAAACGATATTTCCGTTGACCAAACACAAAATAAATAAGTCGACGTGTCGTATATAGGCTGCTAGCAGTAAGCCCATCGGGCTGAATGTTTAATCTTGCCAAATGGTCTAGGCGTGATTCTCCCGGTCAAATTGATCTCTAACCATACACAGACTAAAACATAGAATCTGATGCTTCTCAAAGTGTACTTGCTGTGCGAATTACCTCCTCTGTCTAATAGCTGCGCCTTCGAGTAAGGCCACTCCCTTTTTGTCGAGAAATTCAGCATGGTGAATTTTTAGTCCGGAAATGAACGCGTCTCACTCTACTTGTTTTTAGCAGACCGCAGTCTTCAGGTTGTTAGATCAACTGAGCCAACCAATAGAAAACAAGCTTTCATCGCGGAATATCTTTATTGCATTAATCATTGGGGATTACACAATTCACGATACAGGCAAGTGATGTAAATCCACAAGTTAGTCGAATAAGCACCTAGAAGGCTAATCTTCAGGTCCAGTTTTGTTTGAAGTTCACAGACGGGGAAATGGGGAGAGAACTCTTCAATCGTACGCTGAATATCTTGTTTCCAGGTAGTAAGCAAGCTTTTGCACCATGAGACTTGGAGACTACCAATTCCAAACGATCTGTGGACCAACTCATTCGGACCATTTGGCAATCAGCCAACTATAAGTCTTTTCCAGTTGCCTTCATTTTGATTGCTACAAAGCCAACTATTTCATCGCTGCAGAGCATCTCTGCGGGAGAATTTGTCGAAAAAGGGCCTCCGGAAATTGACTGTGGTGGTTATAATCTACAATGTCGAACACGCTTTAGAGCTAAATTAAGTGCTATTTTGTTTTACTGTTTTTCGTTCTTTGTTAACCAAGACATGGGTTTGCTGTTACCTGAGAAGCTTTTGTTTGTCCCGCATCACATGGCCTGTTCATCTTATGCTGAACAAATTAAACATATACTATGTGACATCTGTGGTGTATTGACTTATTCCTATTTTGGGTGAATAGTGTGGCCCCAATTCAAAACAACGAATGCGCATTTTTCATAGTCTGAAAACGATCACTTCCATTGTTAGACATGAATCAGGTCTAGAATGTGTTTAAATTGCAATGAATTCATGCACGATATTGAGCTGAACTAGCATTTTGTTGATTGTGACATCCTGCTACTTCAGATAACCGGAACACTAATTATTCATGTCTGTCCATGTGACCACATTTCATCATATAAATATCAATCCTTCCACGTGACACGGCCCTTTGGCGAGCTTTGATACACAGTGAACTGCCTGATCCTAAACAAGAGGTGGGCTTGGCCGTCGTTCTATTTACAGAAAGCGGTGATCCATACTCTGACTTATGCGTTGGCATATAATGGGGCACAAGTTGGCACAAGTGAGCACCACCTAGTGGGTTCATCACATTCACCCGAATATAATCAACAGATGACCAACGACCACGATAGTCCTTACGTAGCATCATAATTATTCAGCAAAACTGACACCATAGCAATAAATACGCTTAATTGGAGGCAGCTGTTTGCCTCAATTATACGTCACAATTCACACCAATCGCAAGACGTTATTTGGCCTGTCTGGGCACGCATATTGTTTTACCCTTATTTAACATTTTCACCACGTTATACTGTGAAGAAAGTAAAAGAAAGTAGCAGCAATTTACATTCAAGCAGGCAGCTGCATAAACTAGTTACTCAGTTGCATGAACGGCGGGCACACGTTGGTCAATTCAGGTCATTTTGGACTACATCCAAAACCTAACTATTCACCATATTAGGGTTACCCCATTCGACGTTCGCGCTCTTAACATATCTTTTAGGGTGATGTAAGTACCTACGTTATTCTGGGTGAATTGTCCCACGTGATGCACTGAAATTATAATCAGTTCAGACAAGTTTTTGAACCAATCATTTGGCTGCTTCTGAAATTGGTGGAAACGGTTAAACGGTGTTTCCCCATTGAAGCTGTTTTTCTTCAGTGAATTCTAAAACGCTTATACAGAAATCGGTTTTCCTCTTCGTTTTAGTGTCGTGTTTCAATCAAATAATAATACCAAGGCAGAATTCGGCTGGAAAATCCACATTTTACTCTGAAAATTTGAATACATCTATCTTATTTTGAACGTCAGTCAACTTAACTTGAGCTAATAGCGAGACATGTGACTGTAACGTTGATAAAAATATCGTTCCCTCACCTGCACCAGTTTAGGTAATACAGCAAGAACTGTGGTCACTGTGCTAAATTTATTCAGTTTCATAATCACATTACTTACTCTAGACTTGACCATTGCACAACCATTCTGATGACTGGACTTTCTGTTCACAAGCCCAATATGGAAATCCGAATGCCACGCGACAAATAACAGTATGAACACGACTGAAAACGCAACCCTCTCATAAATAGCTTTATGATATATTCATTTTTGCCACATAAACTTGGATATACATAATCTCTGAACTAAACTACGTTTCAAGAACTGACCTGCCCAATTCCGAGTGATAAACTTAGCAGTCAGGACACACATGACCGATTTGTCACGTCCACCTTTCGTGTGTGATTCAGTTTCAATGTCAACAACCCAAAGGAATCTTTGAAGCTCAAGGCCATCTGAAATGAATTTCAGCGGTTGTAATTTACTACTCTCCACTCAGTGCGTAATGTTTGTTCAAATACGACAAAAAGAACGATGATGGCAAGTCTTATTTTTAGATTATCAAACAAGGCGGACAGGCCACATTTCTCACTATATAAAATAGGTGTAACAATCTCAGCCTCGAAGTAGGTGTGCGTTGGTAAATGCAGAAACAAAATGCGCTAAGTGTTTTTATTATGCCCAAGAAAAAAACATTCTGGTGGTAAAGATGAGACCGGAAAATTTCTCATTTATCACCAACCTGTGTGGTGTATATTAGGTGGAGAATTGGAGGCAATAAAAACACACTCAGAACATTTTTCTCTGCTATAGATTTACGTGAAAACATTTTCTATCCCATGTGGCTTTGATTAGACAATTTGCTAATGTTAAGATGAGAGGTTCAAATTTGACCAAATAATACTTATTACCTAGAGCCCTACCAAGACGAATGCTTTGAGAAATAGCAGAGATGGATGCGAGACAACGAATTTCCTGCAAGCAAGTTTTAATGCACTCATGAATTAATTGCTTTTACTACGTGGACAGCCGCAGCCTAGTCCACACATATCAAGCTTTGCGCTGTCATTGGCTTGTCTATTTATCATAGGTGACGTTTGGTGTGCAATACAAATCTCACCCCAATGCGCTGGGATGCTTGACATGAAAAGATGTAAAACGAGCCTCCCAAGTTAGACAGGATCTCTTTGAAGTATTTTGGGGTCACAGTTTTGCGCGTAAGTTTGTATTTACTTTTTTTGTAGAATTCGGAAGCTCGCACGAGGAATCAAGAACAAGAATAACATTCGTGTTCAGTATGAATGAGCAAAGTTTACTCATGTAATACCCCTGAGTTAGTGAGAAATCGGCGTACCCTTAGGTTGTATGTTGACCACAAAGCGATGCAGCTATAAAATGCCATATGGATTGCTGGATGTACAATACGGTGTACTGGCGTGCGGGAAGCACACAAAGAACAAGTGGAACAAATGGTTATGCTGTTTATGCACTAGAGATTTCGAGAAAACGGTCCGCAGTAAGTGGTTAGCCAGTCTGCAATTGCTCGTTATTCATTCACCATAGTCTCAGTGTGACAGGTATTACGCTGTTAACTGGCGATTTTGAAAAGGCGCAAACTGATATGAGGATAATGGTCTGCAAGATCTGGTGACAATTTTACCTCTGTTGGAGTGTCATGCGTTTTTCAGGTCTGGGCAAATCTGGATTCGGGTGTGTGCAACTGTTGGCAGAACCCTTGAACCTGTCCACATGTCATGGTCCTTGGTAAATCCGGAGTTTCGATTTCCACGGATATATATTGAAATGTAACCGGAAATGTATTTATTTTCTAATCAGTTGCTGCATTTTTCCGCCTTCTAATCAGTAACTTTGAGGGGCTTATTGCCACATTATCTCCCAAACTTTCGGCATCCAACGGTAATTCAAAGTGACAACAAGTTCTCTACCCTGGTTGTAGCACCTATAGTGACGATAGCAGGATAGGGTCAAACAGGACTCTGCGTAAATGAAAAAAAGTATCCAGCAAATTGTACCATTCTGTGGATGGATAAAATTTACCGCACAAATGCCATGACATGATGGCCCTTGAATACCAAATCAACTGCATTTCGCAGTCCCACAAATCTTGTAGAAACCAAAAGCTATTACAAAGAGCATGGTGATCAGCTTTCTGTAAAATGAACATTGGTGAAGTCGTACAAGGAAATGTGAAATTCTAGATACTCAATGCAGAAATCCACTAGAATGTCGCATTTTGAAAGCTTTTCTCATGAGATGTAACGTATATGCTCAAGCACTATGAAAGAGAGCCATCAATAATTGAGAATATCTTCGGTTGATCGACAGTACATACCCTGGTTCAGTATGCCGGTTTAGGGAACGAATGGGGTAGAGATCAAGTTCTGAGTCCATTTGATGCAAAGTGGATGTCGCACGGTACGAATTAGGAGTGCTGGCTCCCACATCACGTGGATTTGTATAAGTGGATTGTTTGAGCAACATTTGTGTGTTTTGATGTTACTATGTAAATGAAGCAAACCACAGCCCAACAAAGTACAAATAAGTAAAATGTTGAAATAATTTCTCCCATTTTTTAATGGAAAGCACACAATCCTTTCAGAGCTGTCTAATGAAAAATGTTCTATATATGGTTTCAGCCCACTTTGAAAATACTAGGATCTAACCAAACTGCTACCCAGAAGAACCCAATATTTTTGCCAACGAATTAGGACAGCCAAACAAAACTCCATGGTTAGTCGCTAAAGATAAAGATCTAAGTATAACCAAAACGTTTGCTTTTTGGATGGAGTTAGTGGGTAGTATTCTATCTCACAAACGGAAATTGGTTTTGCTCAACACATCCAGTCAGCAATTACGTTCCATTATAGACCACAATGCAGGCAGTAGCCCTTGACCTTGTGGATACCAAAGACTTACCATGTTTCACTGAATATCCAATGGGACGCTTTTCTGTTTGAAAGAAAACTGGCAATCTGGACGCGAAAAGAAATCACCTCTGTTCTTAATGCACATGATTTTCGTGAGGACGATGTTCCTGATGTTTATCTGCACAACCAAAATTTCGGTGAACAAGTCCATGAGTGTTTTTCAACACTGCAGTCTCAAATTTGGTTTTACTTATCTCTGGTGGCGTACAAAAATTTCCAATTGACTATGTGCTGAATCTGCCCGTCTTAACGCAAGAAATGAGCCAGAAATTTTCGCTTCAAGTTTGACTGTCCATTTTGGGACGTGAAGTCTGCTGTTAGCTGATGTTCAAAAATAACACTTAAACGTTTGGAAAATGTTTTTGCCGCACGTTCACTTTGACGAAGTCCGCGTAAGAGAAAAGCAGTATATTTGAATGTCAAACAAATTACAAATTCCCGTGGGAAAATGAGGTGAAAGTCTTTTGTCCGTAAACGGAACCTCAGCTGAAGTTTGCCCTGTGAAGCAAAATGACGGGAGAAAGGTTAAATTAAGCCATGAATAAAGTTGGTTGGTAATGAAAAAACACTGGCTTGTGCAAATGTTTTCGCTCAATAGTTTGACGGCCAGCTGTGATTCTACAACTGGTTTGAAAAATGAATGGCATGCCCTGAGATATTTGGCAACATTTCAGTACAACCACTACGAATCATTGCACTTTCCGAAAAAGGTCTAACCTGTGGAATTCGGTTACACACTGCCAACAATTTCAGAACGGCGCACTGCGTAGCGTACTTACCGTTATGGTATATGTTCTTCTAAGTGATAGAAAGAGGATTGGTTTAATCTCGATATTTAGGGTAGAGGTTACTTTCACATCTATCTATTCAAAATTTTCACTTGGTCTCCGTATCTTTCAACATCAGAACATTATAAAACCCTCGGTGCTTTTTCCATTCTCAGTTCACTAATACACACCAAACCACGTCAGTTACCAGTCATTTTAAGACTGACGTTCTTAATTTCTTGTGGCGTTTGTTACCGAATACGGTGGTAGCTCGTATGATGACTCGGATGTAAAAAATGTATCCTTTACATTAAGCAGCACGCTGAATTTAAGGGTAATTAGATTTTGCATGAATGAAAAGCGATTCCTACCTTTTACTATAGAAAACCACTGATTTATGCTTTTCGCAATCCGTTTACACGTTTACACATTCGAAAAGCAAAGGCTGCGCTATTGTTTCGATCTAATAATGCTTCGAAATCTGTAGAATTATTCTAAGAAATAAAGCTGCAAGTTTGATAAAATTAGTCATTACATACAAAATCACTCGTTTTGTATGACAAATACCCGTGCAAGTTTTAATTTAATGTTTACGGTGAGTGTGAAACATAAACTAAATAGACCTTATTGCCAGACGTGCCCGTATCGAATAAATAGATGCGGTCCCTAACGTAATTCCAAGCAATTCCCTGATGCAGTGTTGATGGATATGGCGTGGAAACGAAGCCGGCTGCGTGCATTATGGGTATCAAAGAAACACCTGTTTGTTGCAAGTTATATCCATCTAGACCGAATAAGCAACTCTGCCCAGCAGAAGACAAACACGAACCGATAGAAAATGATGCGGATATTACTCTTGTTGGCTCAGTCCCAGTAGATCCTCTTCAAAACGGGGGCCAAATACAAATGCACTGTTTATAATTGGAGTTACCAATGGCCACTCTGTGTGCTCTTTGGTATCGCTGAGGATCACGGGTAATGTACGGCTTAGAAACAATTTCGACCAAGTTGACTGCACGTGCGCGACTGGCATATTTGGAGCGCTAATTGAATTTGACTTGTCATGGTAGAAGACATCGGAATACACGTCTAATATGTGTTTTCATGTAATGTACGTATGCCATGTAATAGGACGTTTGTTTCTATAAACCTATGCAACTTAGTCGAACTTGGTAATTATGCACAGTCTTGCTTATGTCGAGAGTTTTGGCTGACGTGAATTTCACCAACAAGGATGATAATAATAGGAGGTGATGATCGAATGCACAAGATGCAGCTGGCTGAAAATTACAAAGTGTTTTTGGCGACCACACGGATTTTGGCACATGTGATCTTTGCGAGAATCAACTTTTGATTTTGTTTTAAAATATCGCTGGGATATTTGAGAGCAAGGTTTGCACGGAATATCGATCACTCGCTATTTGGCTTTAGAAAGTCTTCAATGGGTCTTTTTGGGGGCACCACTACGCGGTTTCTCAGACGTAGACTGTAAGGAGGGCCGCAGATAAACCCTGAGCAGTTAAACTATAAAGTTTTAAACACTTGTTTCACGTCATACCGTGTGCGACACACTACTGACATTCAGGATTATTCATAATGGCGTAAGTGAAGTTCCTGGGTTCACATCTAATATGTGGGTCATAAGGAGACTAAATACAACTGGAAACACCCGCCAGATCTTTAAGTACACTTTCACGGAAGGACTTAAACTGACGAGGTATTTAGACGTGATTTGTTGAGATTATTTTTCCGCCCTGTAATTTCTCTAAGGTTTACATGCAGGTAAACTCTATCGATTTTCAAGGGCGCGCAAAACTAATCTCCATTTTTAAGAGAGACAGGGTCGTCCTTTTCTGCGCCAAACATACCGATCTATGAAGATAACACCAGAATAGTTACACGATCGTTATTCAAGGTTTGCAAGCCAATAAATGCAAATTTAATTTATTGCATCCCTGCAAAACATTGACATTCTAATGCAGCGTACGTCACGTTGAAGAACTGAGACTTTACCCTAAAAATGTGGGGCTATTTGAAAACAATTTGTGCAAATTTGTTTCAGACAATATTAGTTAATTTGTGTTAGCGCACTCGGATTTTACCTAGGCGTATCGTCGATCAGTGCATTTTTAATCCATGACGCGGCATATTTATATAGTTGGTTAGTATCTCTGTTCTACCATCACACCTTGAAAGGGATGATCGAATCCAAGTCGCCTGCATCAGTTGACCACCAATTACAAAATCGTGGCGTATATGCTTACCACTTTAACACGACAACTCAAATGTTGGTTATTATACTGCAGTTTACAGAGTCCTTGGTGAGCTCCGCGCCTTTAACCTCCAACTTTGTTGGACGAAGTAAAACGCTATAATATATTGCAAATCATGGAAGAAATACTCTATATGAAGACGGTGCAAGAACATCGAACAAATGAACTGGATTATCATCCTAGCGATTTCAGTTCCTCGGTGTTCTCTGGCATTATCTGACGTTGGATGGTCTCGTCAGTTGGTGAGACGGATTTGCAAGCAGCAGTCTGATCTTCGCCTTGATCGGGGTATCACCAACCATTTCTTCAACCTATGGCAACTTTTGGAGCCGCGAAACTCTACTCACTCAGATATGCGTTTGGTTTCGCCGATCTTCAGTAAACGTTGCAGCGTCTGGCGATGAAGGAAGTCCTAACAAATTCTTACCTCTACAAACCACGAATCCAAGGACGGGAAAAACACGTAATGTGCAACACAAGCCAATTAAAGTGCACACATTTACTACAGAGCACACATCACCAACAATCTACTAACTGAAATTTGTGGTTATGATGCTAGTCATCAATACACTTTGGTTTCGGGCTGAATATTATCCAAAGATAGATGAAACCGACCGGTAAACACATGAGTATGCTAGCTTATGCGGTATTTACGCAGCCAAAAATAATGGCAGATAAATTTACCTTTTTCGTAACTGAACAACTTGAAGAAGTTCCTCCTTTTTGGAGTGATTAATGACGGCCGCGTGGACGGTGTTTTCTACCTTTAATTTGTGTCCACAATATTTGAGGTTCAATGACTACAGCCTTGTTGGGAATGTCAGTATCCCCAAGAAATATAACGGGATTCGGTAGCATTCAAGACGAAATAATCTTAGTGAGACCGCACAACGCTTACCTGTGCACCCTCCATTCTCAGTCAGGTTGATTATTGGTATCTTTCTATTAACAACAGCGGAATTACAGACTATATAGTTTAGAGGGCCGTAAATTTTTCTGAACATATTTAAATCTCATGTCCTCATATCCCGATTCCCAAAAATCTTCGAGTCAAGTGTTGCTCCAATTTATTTGCAGAAACATTTATTTAACCTGCAATCTCCAAACATTCCGAATAATCATCTAAGCTCGGTTTGCATTGGAAAGTTTGGAGAATTTTCCACTGTCAACGGAGTTAGCTGTAATGCTGCTACTTTGCTTAGCAGTGTTAAATATTGCGCCAGCAATTTGAGGAGCTGAAGTTAGGAAGATATGTGTACGGTTGTTGGAAACAAACATTACAGCTTGCCAAAAAATCTCAAACAGATATTGAGCCGTATTTATGCTTTTGTTGATTGTGAAATTGCAATCAATAGTCACAATATATTGTACCTTAAAAAGTTTCGTTGATAATCTTTCATCACCAAAGCAGCGTTTTCATATTTGCAGTCAAATACTGTCCTTATGATTCGCTTGGTTCCGCAACGACGTAAAGGCGAAATGCTCAGAGAATGAGGTGATAAGTAGGTAGCAGTTCAATAACTCTTCTAGCTAGTGTTCAACGCAAACCTCCTTTGTGAGTAGGCAAATTATCCGGCCATCTTATCCATTCATCATCATCATTGTCAGCTGTAATAACCGCGTATCGTCGTACACTGGTTGTAGCTGCCACAGTTTCGTTTCGATGATTAGGGGTGATGGGTTTGATGGCTACGACTTACCAGCTGGAGATGATTAATTGATGAATAAACCTAGGACTGTCAGTGAGCTGTCAAGTCGGGGGGATAGAAATGAATCATGCGTTGAAGGCAATAGCTTGGATCCACGAGCACCATTTAGGGAGCTACCGAAGCATGTCTGACAATGTCTCTAATCATTGACGTGACCCGTCTCGGGGTCCACATCCGGGAAGACAGCAGTGACAAGCGCAGCTAAGTTTGCTAGTAATGGCTTTCATACTTCGCTGCCTAGTCACTGTTTGAATGCCTCTAGCTCTCTTCCACCCTTCACGGGGTTTTGCGAAAATAACCCTTCGAGGAAGTCGGTCGGCTGGCATACGCAGCACGTGGCCAAGCCGGCGCAACCTATGCAGTGTGATGAGTTCATCTATCTAGGGTGAGTTATTTCTCCAAAATAAGATTCGATGTATTTCAGCAGGTCAGGTCCCAGAAGACCTATATCTTCTGTGTACTCGATGTATTGGAACGGAGTTCCAGGAGCAATTCGACCCCACATGCAGTGGAGGCTGGTATTGAGTCTTCCATGGTCGTATTAATGACGAAGTTGAAGAGGAAAGGTAACTGAGGACACCCCTGTCGGGCACCGCTTAATGTGGTGAACTCAGGAGAGAGCTTCCCGTAGACCTTCACACGGTCGCGGGAGTGGGCGTACAGCGCCTTAATGAGGGTCAAGTACATATGGGGGACATCTTTTTTTCCACAGACACTGCCATAGTGCTCGGCAGTCCACAAATTTTAAGGCGCCTTTCAGATAAATAAACCCGACCAATTGTTGATTTCTGGAAGCAATGTCCATGTTCTAGAACTGTCGGAGGGTGAAGATGTGTTCGCCACAACATCTCGCAGGACGGAACCCAGCTTGCTTTTCACGAATCTGCCTCTCCCTGTGTTCAGTCAACCTCTGAAGTATAATGTCATAAGGCAGCTTTGATGCCACGGCTAACAGGCTAGTGCCACGGTGGTTTTCGCATAGCATTCGCAAACCCCTCTCGAAGATATGGATATCTGTCCACACATCCCAATTCGCAGGCTTCTTCTCTCCGTTTCATAAAGTGATGGCTCAGTGATTAGAGCGCGAATATCCTGACCGACAAACACGCATCACTTTTTATGCCTAGTGGCACTGAGCTTGATTGAACTGGAGAATCGGACGGCGCAGACACGACAGTACACTGGGATCCAATCCAGCAAAGCGCGTCCAGCTCTGGTGGGGTTCGGTGAGACTCCCAAGCCATATATTTCACGACCCATCCCTTCTGGGTCACCGGACACACGGGGGGAGAAGTGTGAAAGAACAGAGTTCATCCTTGTCGTTGTGAGATGCGTAACCACGCCCGAATGTTTTTATGTGTGTTTCGAGTACAAGGTTTCAGAAAGCATGGCCTGTTTGCCGATTTGACGTAGAGTACGGACGGTAAAAGCTCCCATATGAAAAGGCTCCCGTAGATGTAAAGAGTGTTTTTCGTTTAGTGTTTGTAAGAAGCTAGGAGTCTGAGGCCCTCAGGTCAGATTACTCACAGTCAAATGGCCGCGCGACGTTTGTGCGGTGAAAGTTGTTCGGGAAGAGTCATTGATGGACGCTGAACTGCGTGGGCTAATGATAATTCCGTGTTGTCAAGGCCGAGGTAGGGGTTTAGTTTGAAGTACCCCACCTTGGGCCTTTGACTCAAAAGTGTGACCCACAAGGAAGTGAGTGGACGTAGGGTTTTGTTCAGGGACCATGACCCTAGACTCTGACTCAAACGTCAGACTCACGAGGCAGTGGAAAAATGTAGGGTTTTCCTTGGGGACTATCTATGGAGCCGACTGCTTAACACTTTAACATACTCGACTGCAGGTGTTGGGCCTTTCCAGAGGGCGCAGGTAATAAGGCATTACTGTCTCATTCCTGATGCGGCTGCGCACAGCAGGCGCCTTTTGAGCAGCACCGGGTCTTTTGGTTTCAAGAGTATTTCGACCTTATTGGATAATGTGCCGGCGATCACGGTCAACCACTGGGCGATCGGAGTGTGCGGTTTCTTGGAACGATCTTTTGTAATCCGCCCTTCGTCGGGGTAAAGCAGCATCTCTGCTTGCATAAATATGGATATACTGGTCGCCGGGGAGAGATACCTCACTGTCTTCACACTTCTGTCTCAGAGGACAGTACGAATTTACCCGCAGACCGCCTCAGAGCACGATTACGTGTAGTACGGGCTCTGGGTTCTCTTGGTCTGGCTGCTCCCCTTTGGCCTTCCTGGCATGGTTGCACCTTGTGGAACGAAGTTCTAGCCAATGTAGTCCGCGGATAATTGCAGCACTCAAGTCCGCCCTCCAGCTCAAGCTGGCTGCTTTACGTGGGGCAGAAAACTCACACGACTTGTCCAATCAACATCATGGTAACAATGGGGGAAATAAACTTAAACGCTCGCGTTTTTCAGTCGATGAAACCATCCGAGTTATGATGCATCTATACGTCCAACAGAGTGTTCTGATTCGTGGCATGTGATTATCAACAATTGTCGCAGGATCACAGAATTGCAAACCAGGTAAATGGCATTCAGCCTATGACGCCACCATGCTGGTGAGAGATGAGTCAACACACGAAAAATCATCAGGGTGTCTGTGCATTTTTACGTGCAAAATGAATGGTGGTTGTTATGACCGAATGGAAAATGTGTTTTCTGGCTGTTAGCAACTCGAAATAGTCCACTAGCATTTTTAACTACCCAAGTGCCCACTAACTCAACGCGCCTAGCTTCCGAAATATCTTACTGCTTGTCCCAACCACCACGAGTTACTCAGAGGAACCGTTGCTAATTTCATATGTGCTTCATTTGGTTGAATATTGTGCTTAATTTGATTTACCAAATCAAAGATAAGTTCTATTGGCTGACGAAATATCAATGCGGTTGATATTCAGAAGTAAATGGTGTTTGAAGTGCGATTATGTATAGAGTAGGAATACTTGCCATCTTTCGTAAGTCTCACCGCCTGACGTTCCTATCCTAAATGGCGGTTTACCTAATCTTTCTATGCAACGCACAACTAATTGCATTTCTCTGAGGTGCCCCCTAATGGACCGCATATGTAGATTTCATGGTTGGATTGACAACGGCCCTATATTTACGTGTATATTGAGAATCACACCTGGGCGGACGAGCTAAAGCACTATTTCCAAGGCAGCAGAAGGTGAAATGTGTATCAATATGGGTAGCAAGCATACGAGCTCGTTGGATTGAGGCCTTAGTTGACCCAAATGAGCGTTACAATGAACCGTTGTCCCATTGCGCATGACGCGCTTCCCTGGGCATTATGAACGGGGGTGAAAGTTCCTCGTTTGTGGGCATGGATACATAATCAAAACTTAGCTTCCGATTTAAATTATTGCTTGGTCCAACCACCACGAGTCACTCAGAGGAACCGTTGCTAATTAGATATGTGCATCATGAAGTTTAATGGTGCGCTTAAAATGGATTTACTAAAACAAAGTTAAGTTGCATTGGCTGACGAAATATTAATACAGTTGTTAGTTACCGGTAAATGCTGCCTGAAGACCGAGGATGTATACAGTAGGAATACTTGCGGTGTTATGTACGTGTCACCTCATTTCAAATTGCAGCTTACAAAATCTTCCTACGCAGCCTACAGCAAATTAAATTTTCTTGATTTCAAGAGTTTGATCGAAAGGCAATCCGCTGCAACATACGCCCGCAGATCGCGCGGCTACCAATGCAAAACCCGCTTGGCGTACAAGAAACTAAATTAAACATACGGATGGTAATATTTTCTGCTGAGTTTTCTACTTCGTGTTCTAGAAATCAGAAAACAACTTTTCAATCATTCAGTTAATTATTTGACTGTGCGGCTATGGATCGACTGGTTGAGCAGCTCACCCTTGTGTCTTAAACCGTCTCGTTCAAAATAAGGTTTGGACTTCGTGAATAGAAATTACGTTGTCTTATTTATAATTCCCTCATTCAGTATGCTCTCTGTTGCTGAAATCCACTAAACGGTCGACAATTCAGGCGCAACAATTCCAAAAAATAGACGGAAGCACGTGAAAGTTTTCTCCAAATTTTCCGCTTTTTATTTATATTTAGATCTGTGTAAAAGCGTCAACATGATATCAAACGAGATATCGATTGGGGACATTCCCAAATGTGTGAGCCCCCAGCGGTATGGTGCGACAAATTTTTTCTATTAGGAGGTTATTTGTTTTACAGCTAAATGCAGTGAGATAATCGATGCAATTTTGGCGCTGGATAGCGTTTCGTGCTTCGGTCTTTAGCATTGCTAATAAAGAGAGCAGTATTTTCATTCAGTGCTTTCCCCCGTATTTCTCATGTGACTGTACAGTGGGTTGTTCTTGGTCTGAGAACAAACAGCGGTAAAATGAAAAACATTTTCTGACTCGCCCGGTTCGGTGCTGTCTTGAGACGAAACGCTAAACCCACACATTAATTCCTTATTTGGTTTTAAGCATGTATGAATGCATCATGGACCTTCGTTCGCTATCCCACAACACAGCTAGTGCTGGGGAAAGCTTAGCTTGTTTTCGAGTTAAATATATGGTTTAAAACCCACTAGAATGAAAAACATTCGACAGAATTATTCAGTTGTTTTGAGCAGGCAATCCATGCTCACATTAGCTGGTTTGTCTATGCATTTAGTATATGCGATCCATAACTGGAAAGGTCATTGTTAAAAAAACAGAAAGGATTGGAAAGATGACCTATGAAGCTGTTCTTCCATCTGGGTGGCCACTTGGATTTTTTCATAGTTGCAGAGCAGTCATACAATTACTTTTAACTGAAGGTGTTCTGCCAATCCGCTGCGGGCGGATTAATAAGCCACACCAAAAGAACTCCAATCAATGTCTTACGTACCGTAACCGCCAGTAGGAGCTCCATATACTGAGGTAAATTTCGGGGACAAATAGCATCTTTTATCAGATACATCAACTAAAAATCATTAAAAGGTGTAAAAATTATCTGACGAAATATTGGGGAAAGAAATTTGACATCCTTACGTAGTGTTGGGATGGTTGTTACAATTCTGCTTTTGCACATCTCTTATACACGCCTGATTTTGCAACGAATACTCGGTTGCATCTCGAACGCGTGAGCGGTGGATGGCTCATACCTTGCCTCGTTGCCAGGTAAAAAAGCAAGGTTGCAAGTCCTAGGTGAATAGGTGCAGGGTGAAGTCCCATTGTGCACATTTCCAAAGTTATATTAAAATCCAACAGCTGTTCTTTCACCGTCAGAGGTATTTTGGACCAAGTTCATTTTGTCTGTAGAAAACGGCTAGTTATCTAAAGATTTCGGGAAAAATTGGTGAAATTCTGCTCAAAAGTCTGTCCTTTGGTCGCACTTCACATTACACGTGTAGTATGTATAAGAACAACACCAGTATACGTTAGTTTTAAACGCGTTTTAAAAAGGCCTACAAGCGATCGATTTTCAAGTATTTCAATGCAATGAGTTTAAATTGAATAGATTAAAAGTCGTTCCTCTAATGCGGCATAAATGATGTCAGCTGCATGCCTAAACAATTTTCAGAAAAAATTCACAACCAATTAACTCGAACGTAAATATCGCCTAGCAACATTTGTGCGAAATGGTTACCATCGAGCCGATGCAAGTGTGGTCCTTCGTTTTCTTCTGAGTAGTTTCCTGGCAATCGTAATGCGCAAAAGCACAAATGTACTATCCCCAGGTGTAGAGTACTCCATTTCAATGGCAAATATTAACATTTAGCGATATTTTTGAATGGGGACCCACTTTCAGTTCTGTTGAATTTGGACTGCGGTAGCGGATCCACTGTCACTGTGAATGGAGAGAAGAACAAATTAAAGAATTCACACTTTTTTCCACGAACATCGCTGGCACTACTTTTGAGTTCCAGTTAATAGGGCAACTGTGTGTTTGCTTATGCAGAGATCACATGAGGAACTTTCCTTTGCCGGTATTGGTTTTAACAAAGGCGGCGTAAAAACGGGTATTTATACAAGTCAGTGGGGCAGACGCATCATGTAGATAATTAGGAACTACAGATCCATTGTGCCTGATGCATTATCAGTATCTGGAAACGCGATTAAACTGTCGTTTCCTAGCCTGATGATCTTATACATGTTAGTCCTACTGCACCGTGCGCCTTCTCACTAACGGTAGACTTGCTATTTATCTCTAATTACCTACCTCAGGCTACACCCATCTCCTACGTGTATTCACGACACATGGCAATTGTATATAAAGGGGACGAACTTACCAGCCTGGTAAGCCTTCCAAATGCGTCAGTTTTTTGAAAACTGTTTGGCTGGTTACATCTGAATGCACATGCTTGAAAGGAAGCATTTCAATGCATAAACTGAGCTTTATAAGGGGTATTTGGGAAGCGTTGATTTGTTTTCCACCTACATCGTGAAATTTTGAGTTTTAGATCCCTGTCTACTTGCTAAGTTTGTTTCACTTTCTTCGACACTTATAGGCTCTATGATAACTGACCTCGCGTAAGTTAGGAAGCACATCTCCCATTTTCTTCAAACATTCAAACAAGCAACGTATCGAACGCAAGGTCTCTTAAGATACTCGTTTGTAATCGGCGATCACGTACTTCCTTGCGCCCGGTTTTGTTTTATCCCTTACCTATTAGGTTGACATGTGTGCATGATTGTTCTTCCTCTCCCATGTCGTAATCCGGTCTGAATACAATTTTGTCGGTAGGCAATTTGTTCCTAAATTCTGTTCAGGAACCAGGTGACGCCAAATACATTAATGGGTGGCATACATATGTATTCCGAAATAAATACACAAATATGAGTTGGGGCCCATCTCCGTATCCTCGAATCGGTGAAGATTGTTGTACGTATATTCCAAAAATCCAATTGGGTAACGAAATATTTGTTTCGGTTGTGTGAAGGTTTATGTATGGATGCCTTGGCGGATGTCACAAAATAGCTGAATTTATGCGTTTCTCTGTACACAATGAAACTGCAGACGCTTCGAATGGTAAATCTGTTGCAACAACGTACCATTTGAAAAACCGTGTGCAGTGTTTTCATCTATAATAGATAAAATTGCAATTACACTGTTCGGTAATCATAATCCATCAATTTACTTAAAAAAGCTGTCCAGTTTGCTGATCATTTCGAATGCTTTTTTAAAACGATAAAACTGTAGCACTGCCAATCACATTTATATTATAATCAAACATGTTCATCCACTGGGGGAAGTTTTCATGGCATCTTTTCTGTTTTTGGATGTAAATTGTGTTAGCTCTTATCAGTGAACATTTTGATTTCATGCGGTAAATGATGTAGTGCGTGCTAGTTGCGTGCTTAAACAATTTTCAGTAAAAAATCCAGAACCAGTTAACTCGAATGTAAATATCACCTAGCAACATTTGTGCGAAATTGTTGCCATCGGGCCGTTGCAATTGTGTGGTCCTTCGTTTTCTTCTGAGTAGTTTCCTGGCAATCGTAATGCGCAAAAGCACAAATGTACTATCCCCAGGTGTAGAGTACTCCATTTCAATGGCAAATATTAACATTTAGCGATATTTTTGAATGGGGACCCACTTTCAGTTCTGTTGAATTTGGACTGCGGTAGCGGATCCACTGTCACTGTGAATGGAGAGAAGAACAAATTAAAGAATTCACACTTTTTTCCACGAACATGGCTGACGCTACTTTTGAGGTGCAGTCGATAAGACGAATATTTATTTGCTTATACGGAGAAGTGGTAGGTAAATTGCTTTTGCTGTTATCGCGTTTGACAATGGCGTGGAATAATTAAGGTAGTTTGTTGAGCTGAGCACAACCAGTACAAATTAACTGGAGCAGAAAAATCCTGCTGATAACTAAGAATTGCAGATACTGTGTAACTGATGTGTTTGAATCGGGATATACCTGTGGTCTCTTAGTTCAATTATCTCATACATGTTAGTTCGGCTGCACCTGGCTCATTCACTCTAGAGGCAAATGTTTCAACTTGATCTAATGGCCCAGGCTACATCTATCTCCTTTGTGTCTCCAAGGCGACAAACTCATCAGGCTGGTAAGCCTTCCAGATGCGCCTCATTCTCTGCAAGATATTTGGCTGTTTACATCTGAGTGAATATGCATTTCTATACAATAATATACCTGTTTATGGATAGTCGGAAAGCGATTATTTGTTTTCTGTTTAGTTCGTCAAGTTTTGAGATTTAAAGGTTTATGTCTAATAGCTTAGTTGGTTCTAATTTCTTAGACCTTCATAGGCTCTATGATAACTGAGCTCATGTCCGTTTGAGAGCACATCTCCCATTTTATTCAACCCCACAGACAAACACAACGCATCAAATACCATGTCATTTTAGATACCCCGTGTTGTGATGCATTTTCGGAATCGACGATGACGCGGTAATTTGATCCTGTTTTTTCTTTTATCCTTCATCCATTACGTTAACATAAGTGGATGATAGTTTGTCCTCTTCCATATCGTAATCCGGTCTCGATACAATTATATTGGTATGTAAGTTGTTCGTAAGTTTTGTTCGGGAACCCGAATTTCTCTATTGAAAATTTTGTAGCACCGTTCGGTGACGCCAAATACATTGTTGGGTGACATATGTATTCCGAAATAAATACACAAATATGAGTTGTGGCTCATCGTTTTATCCTTCAGTCCCGATCTCTGAATCACCAAGTCGGTAGAAGTTGTTGAACGTCTATTCCAAAAGCCCAAATGGATGACGAAATATTTGTTTCAGACGTGCGATGGTTTGTGCATGGATGCTTTGGAGGATGTCACCAAACTGCTGAATTTATGCTTTTCTCCGAGCACAATGAAACTACAGACGCTTCGAACGGTAAATCTGGCGCAATAGGGAGCAAAGACGTACCATTTGGAAAAAGGTGTGCAGGGTTTTCATCTATAACAGATAAAATTGCAATTACACTGTTCGGTAATCATAACCCATCAGTTTACTTAAATAAAACTGTCTGGTCTTCTGAACATATCGAATTATTTTTGAAAATGATAAAACTCTAGCACTGCGAATCACATTCATATTACAATCAAACAAGTTCATCTGGGAGAAATTTTCATGGCATCTGTCCTGTTTTGCGATGCACATTTTGTTATCTCTCCTATCGGTAAATATTTCGCTTTCATATGGTAAAGCTGCGATCAATTTTCATAGCGCAATCATCGTCATCTGAGTACACTTCTGAGTTGACGGGCTTCACCAGCCTGAGTTGAGTGATTCACCAATAACTTGTGTTTGTTTATAACAATGCAGCCCACCGAAGCGGCAAAATTTGTCTGACAAACGCCCAATTACGTTAACCACAAAACTAAGAAACCATGATGCACAACCTTACCCCAGCAGCATGTTCAAATCGGCACTGTTCCTTTTAGCCCGTATCCCAATAGGAGCTATTCTATTTGATTCAGGCGGCATTTTTGACCATTCGCAAGCTAGAATGTCTGATTCTGTATGCCTCGCAGTGTTTTAGTTATCTACTGGTTACGGAGATCACAGGCAGTTTCCTGAGTGCTTCAGAATTCATAACATTTGTGCATTGAATACGCAGTGGACACTTCCTCCGTGTGCACAATCATTTCCCACAACTAAGTTGGCTGAAGCTGTAGACCATGAGGGTCGAACATTTGACAGAAAAGACCACTCGCAATTGTGTAGTTCATCAGTGTACGTTGTTTAGCATGCGCAGGCGCGAGTAGTTCCGAAGACTGCTGGACGTATCGAATAACGTAGTAGTTTTGCGTGGAAGTTCACACAATTCGTTGTGTCAAAATAGGATTTTTTCCCAACATTTCGGTTGTTCCGCGAAAAAAACCACCACTCCAAGGCCCGGAAAAACACGTGATGTGCAAAAGAAACCAATTAACGCGTACACCTACAGGGCATACACCGCCAACAATCTACTAACTGAAATTCGTGGTTTTGTTTCTAGTCATCAATACATTTTGGTTTCGGGCAGCATATTATCCGAAGATGAACGAGACTGACCGGTAAAATCATGAGTATGCTAGCTTATGCAGTATTTACGCAACCCAAAAAAACACCAGATTAATTCACCGTTTTTTCTAACTATGGACAACTTGAAGAACTTCCTCCTTTTTGGAATGATTAATTGCGACCGCAATATTTTAGGTTCAATGACAACAGCCTTGTTGGGAATGTCAGTATCCCCAAGAAATATAACGGGATTCGGTAGCATTCAAGACGAAATAATCTTAGTGAGACCACGCAACGCTTACTTGTGCATACTCCATCCTCAGTCAGCTTGATTGTTGGTATCTCCCTGTTGGCAATAGCTGAATCCCAGATTACTTAGCTTAGAGGGTCGTAAATTTTCCTGAGCGCATTTAAGTCTGATCTTCTCATACCTTGGTTCTCAAAAATCCCCGAGTCAAGTGTTCCTGCAATTTCTTTACTGCAGCATTTATTTAACCTTCAATCTGCGAAAATTCCGAATAATCATCTAAGCTTGGTTTGCAGTGAAAAGGCTGGAGAATTCTCGACAGTCAATGGAGTTAGCTATAATGCTGCTACTTTACTTACCAGTGTTAAATATCGCGTCAGCAATTTGAGGAGCTGAAGATAGGGAAATATGTGTTCGGGTGTTCGAAACAAACATTACAGCTTGCCGAATAATTTCAGACAGACATTGAGCCGTATTCATGTGTTTGTTGATTGTGCAATTGCAATCAAATGTCACATAAAATTTTCGATCTTTAAAGTTTCGCTGATAATCTTCCATCAACAAGGTAGTGGGTTCAAAATCGCTGTCAAATATCGTCCTTATGATTCACCTGGTTCCAAAACGACATAAGGATGAAATGCTCGGGGAGCCACGTGATATGTAGGTAGCCATTTAATAAAATTTTCTGCGGAAGCGTTTAACCCAAAATTCCTTCTTGAGTGGCCAAATTTTCGCCTGCCTTATTGATTTGTGAAATTCACATCATCATCATCATCATCATTTTCAGCTACTATAACGACGTGCTCGTCCATAATTGGTTGTAGCTGCCGCAGATTCTCTCACGGATGATTTCGGGAAGCAGTGGGTAGGAAGCTGCGTAATACTGGCTGAAGCTGATAATTTGGTGCATAAATCCAGCACTATTATTGGGCTGTCAAGTTTCGGAGAGGGGTTAGAAAAGGAGCTATGCATTAAAGGCAACAGGCTGGATGCACGGGTGTCACTGAGCGCGCGACTGGACTATGTCTGACAATTTCTCTAGCCATTGATGTGGCCAGACTCGGGTTCCCATCAAGGAATACGGCAATGACCAGCGCAGCTGAGTTTGCTGATAATGGCTGTCATACTTCACTGCCAAGTCATTGCTTGACCGCCTCTGGCTCTCTCCTGTCCTTCACGTGGTTGTGCGAAAAGAGCCCTTCGAGGGAGTCGGTCGACTGACATACGCAACACGTAGCCAAGCCATCGCAACTTACGCAGTGTGATCAGTTCATCCATCGATGGTGAGTTGTTTCCCCCGAATGCCATTCGACGTACTTCAGAGTAGCAGATCCGGTGTTCCCACATCGATGGTCAATCATTGAAAGGCAGTTGACGTCTTCAGCACGCAGCGGCCAGGTTTCTGATCCATATAGTAATATGCAGCCAGGCCAGAATGCACATTCGATGCCACTGGTGACAGGCTGCCGCGGTGCTTTCCACATGGCGGCCGCATAATATTTTTGAAGATAGGGATAACTGCTGATATGTTGCATTCTGCGAACACCTCTTCTTCGTCTCATATAGCAACAATAAGCATTGTCATATGGGCCACCAGGAAATTTCCGCCTTCTTTGAAGAGGGCTGGATAGAGGCCGTACGTTCTTCGTGCCTTCTCACGTTCCAGTACGGCTATTTGGTACCTTATGTATTCTTCCGAAGGGCGATCAAGATCTACATTCCAATAACCCGTGTGCAATATCACCACAGGCTGTGCTGCATCAGGTCAGCTGAATTGCTCCTCGAAGTGTTCGGCCCTTCACTACAGTCGACGTTTTTGCGAGTGAATTAATGAGTCATCTTACTGTTTCGCTGACCGATGCTTTCCTAAGGCCAGTCAAGCGTATCAGTTGAACAAGGACACGGCTGTTTCTCGTAGCAAACGCCTTCTTCAACCCTTGAGCTTTCGATGTCCACCAGAGCTCGCGGCCTTTGCTAAGTCTCTTCAATATTTGGCGTTTGAGGGATTTGCGGGCGCCGTCGTACGCGTTGCCCGCTAGATTTCCTGGTATCAGTCATGGAAAGCTATTTCGACGACATCCAGTGGTCTTGTGGTCGAATTGGAGAAGTCGGGCAGACAGCGCTGAACACCGCTAGCATAGCTCCTTTCACATTTTGTCACGCATAGTCCACGTGCTCCTTGCCACCACAGTATTGTTTTACTGTGGACAGTTGTTGGGCTACCTCGGATCAATACTGTTGCGCTCTTTGAACCTGGAAGATTGAGGTGCATCTTGCCAACTTGCGAGGGCCTGAAGGAAGACAAAGTGTCAGGCGTGATCCGAATCAAGGATTTCCCCCCAGAAGTACCGTTGGTCTTGAGCTGTGGCTCTCCATCGGTGGCTGATGGCCACGTGGTACAACTGGGTACACGGGTGATTTGTAGTTGACGTCCGCAAGGTTGCGCGGTGTGGACGTTTATGTTGAAAGTTCGCACATGCCAGAAGCAGTTTGTGCTCAGCACACAACTGGAGGAATCGATCTCCGTTGCCTATGTGCCGAGCACCGACTCCGAATCGAGCAACCAAATTTTATTCCAAGGAGCTCAGACAAACTAATTGAGCGTTGAAATCGCCTGCAGGGATCACAGTGTCAGTGCCTTTTGCCTGACGAATAAGCCCTGATAGCTCTCGATAGGAAGTATCCTTCTCGGTATCAGAACTACTGTCCGTTGGGGCATAAGCCGACACGACAAACACGCATCACTTTTAATGCCTAGTTGCATTGTTCTTGATTGAACTGGAGAATCGGACGGCGCAGACACGACAGTACACTGGGATCCAATCCAGCAAAGCGCGTCCAGCTCTGGTGGGGTTCGGTGAGACTCCCAAGCCATATATTTCACGACCCATCCCTTCTGGGTCACCGGACACACGGAGGGAGAAATGTGAAACAGCTGACTTCATGCTTGGCGTTCTAAGATGTATTACCACGCCCGAGGTTTGCATGCTTATTTCGGCGACACAAAATACATCGATTTCTAAGTAGTACAAGGATTCAGCAAGCATGGCTTTTTGCCAATTTGACATAGAGTACGGACGTTTAAAGCTCATACATAGAAAAACTCCCGTGGATTTAGAAAGGTGTTTTTTTGTTTAAAGTTTCTAGACACCAAGGAACTCAAGGCGCTTTTCTCAGATGACTGACAGTCAAATGGCCCAGCGACGTTTGCTTGTGCGGCGTGAAGGTTTTGGGCAGGGACACGGGTGGAAGCTGAACTGCGCGGGCAAATGATACATCCCGGTCGCCCGGGCCAATGTAGACGGTTTGTCTGAGGTACCCACCTTGGGCCTTTGAATCAAAGCGCTGACCCACGAAGCAGTGGAAGAATGTAGGGTTTTCTTTAGGGACCCTGTCCAGAGCCGACTGCTCTCCATTTTAGCATGCTTGACTGCAGGTGTTTGACCTCACCTGAGGGCGCAGGTAATAAGGCATTACTGTCTCATTCCTGATGCGGCTGCAAACAGCAGTTGCCTTTTGGGCAGCAGCGAGCTCTTTGGTTTTAAAAGTATTTCGACCTTGGGTAATGCCAACCACGGCCAACCATTGTGTGATCGGAGTGTGCGGTTTCTCGGGCCGATCTTTTCTAATCTGCTATCGTCAGGGGAAGTCAGCATCGCTGCTTCCATAAATATGGACATGCTGGTCGCCTTTGGAAAACAACTTACTGGCTTAACAATCCCGTCGCAGATGACGGTAAGAATTCACCCCCAGACCGCCTCGGAGCACGATTACGCGTAGTACGAGGTCTCGCTGGTCTTGATCTGGCTGCTCTCCTTTGGCCTTCCTGGCATGGTTGCATCTTGTGGAATGAAGGTCTAGCCAATGTAGCCCGCGGGGTCATTGCAGCACTCAAGCCCGTCCACCACGTCAAGATGGCAACTGTAGGTCGGGCGTAAACTTCGTACGACTTGTCTGATGAACATCATCGTAACCATGGGTTATATCACCTTAAACGCTGCCATTTTTAATTCGCTGGAATTTTCCGGGGTATGATGCATCTATACGTCCTTTTGTCTCAGGATCACAGGATTACAAACCAGGTAATTGGCGCACAGCCGATGACACCAATATGCTGGTAACAGCCAAGAGAATATAAACGAAAAATCATCAGTGTCTGCGCAATTTCACGGTTAAATGGATGGTGGTTGTTATGACCGAATGAAAAAGGGTGTTTTACTATTGTTAGCAACTCGAAATATTCAACTAGCATATTGTATTTGCCCCAAGTGCACATAAATGAACGTGGTTGTGGATTATATGGTTGGATTGACAACAACTTTATATTATAAGTGAGTTCGGATTATTACGTGGGAAGCAATCCTCGGATCAATACTGTTGCGCTCTTTGAACCTGGAAGATTGAGGTGCATCTTGCCAACTTGCGAGGGCCTGAAGGAAGACAAAGTGTCAGGCGTGATCCGAATCAAGGATTTCCCCCCAGAAGTACCGTTGGTCTTGAGCTGTGGCTCTCCATCGGTGGCTGATGGCCACGTGGTACAACTGGGTACACGGGTGATTTGTAGTTGACGTCCGCAAGGTTGCGCGGTGTGGACGTTTATGTTGAAAGTTCGCACATGCCAGAAGCAGTTTGTGCTCAGCACACAACTGGAGGAATCGATCTCCGTTGCCTATGTGCCGAGCACCGACTCCGAATCGAGCAACCAAATTTTATTCCAAGGAGCTCAGACAAACTAATTGAGCGTTGAAATCGCCTGCAGGGATCACAGTGTCAGTGCCTTTTGCCTGACGAATAAGCCCTGATAGCTCTCGATAGGAAGTATCCTTCTCGGTATCAGAACTACTGTCCGTTGGGGCATAAGCCGACACGACAAACACGCATCACTTTTAATGCCTAGTTGCATTGTTCTTGATTGAACTGGAGAATCGGACGGCGCAGACACGACAGTACACTGGGATCCAATCCAGCAAAGCGCGTCCAGCTCTGGTGGGGTTCGGTGAGACTCCCAAGCCATATATTTCACGACCCATCCCTTCTGGGTCACCGGACACACGGAGGGAGAAATGTGAAACAGCTGACTTCATGCTTGGCGTTCTAAGATGTATTACCACGCCCGAGGTTTGCATGCTTATTTCGGCGACACAAAATACATCGATTTCTAAGTAGTACAAGGATTCAGCAAGCATGGCTTTTTGCCAATTTGACATAGAGTACGGACGTTTAAAGCTCATACATAGAAAAACTCCCGTGGATTTAGAAAGGTGTTTTTTTGTTTAAAGTTTCTAGACACCAAGGAACTCAAGGCGCTTTTCTCAGATGACTGACAGTCAAATGGCCCAGCGACGTTTGCTTGTGCGGCGTGAAGGTTTTGGGCAGGGACACGGGTGGAAGCTGAACTGCGCGGGCAAATGATACATCCCGGTCGCCCGGGCCAATGTAGACGGTTTGTCTGAGGTACCCACCTTGGGCCTTTGAATCAAAGCGCTGACCCACGAAGCAGTGGAAGAATGTAGGGTTTTCTTTAGGGACCCTGTCCAGAGCCGACTGCTCTCCATTTTAGCATGCTTGACTGCAGGTGTTTGACCTCACCTGAGGGCGCAGGTAATAAGGCATTACTGTCTCATTCCTGATGCGGCTGCAAACAGCAGTTGCCTTTTGGGCAGCAGCGAGCTCTTTGGTTTTAAAAGTATTTCGACCTTGGGTAATGCCAACCACGGCCAACCATTGTGTGATCGGAGTGTGCGGTTTCTCGGGCCGATCTTTTCTAATCTGCTATCGTCAGGGGAAGTCAGCATCGCTGCTTCCATAAATATGGACATGCTGGTCGCCTTTGGAAAACAACTTACTGGCTTAACAATCCCGTCGCAGATGACGGTAAGAATTCACCCCCAGACCGCCTCGGAGCACGATTACGCGTAGTACGAGGTCTCGCTGGTCTTGATCTGGCTGCTCTCCTTTGGCCTTCCTGGCATGGTTGCATCTTGTGGAATGAAGGTCTAGCCAATGTAGCCCGCGGGGTCATTGCAGCACTCAAGCCCGTCCACCACGTCAAGATGGCAACTGTAGGTCGGGCGTAAACTTCGTACGACTTGTCTGATGAACATCATCGTAACCATGGGTTATATCACCTTAAACGCTGCCATTTTTAATTCGCTGGAATTTTCCGGGGTATGATGCATCTATACGTCCTTTTGTCTCAGGATCACAGGATTACAAACCAGGTAATTGGCGCACAGCCGATGACACCAATATGCTGGTAACAGCCAAGAGAATATAAACGAAAAATCATCAGTGTCTGCGCAATTTCACGGTTAAATGGATGGTGGTTGTTATGACCGAATGAAAAAGGGTGTTTTACTATTGTTAGCAACTCGAAATATTCAACTAGCATATTGTATTTGCCCCAAGTGCACATAAATGAACGTGGTTGTGGATTATATGGTTGGATTGACAACAACTTTATATTATAAGTGAGTTCGGATTATTACGTGGGAAGCAATCCTGGGTGGACGACTTAAAGCACTGTTGCCGAAGCAGCAGAAAGTGAGATGCGTATCAATATGGGTATCAAGCATACGAGCCCGTTGGATTGAGGCCTTAGTTGACCCAAATGAGCTGACAATGAACCGTTGTCCCATAGCGCATGACGCGCTTCCCTGGGCATTATGAACGGGGGTGAAAGTTCCTCGTTTGTGGGCATGGATACATAATCAAAACTTAGCTTCCGAAATAACTTATTGCTTGTCCCAACCACTACGAGTCACCCAGAGGAACCGTTGCTAACTTTAGGCATGTGCTTCATTAAGTTTAATAGTGCGCTTAAATTGGATTTACTAAAACAAGGTTAAGTTGTATTGGCTGACGAAATACTAATCGAATTGATACTCAGAGGTATATGGTGTTTGAAGAGCGAGATTTTATGCAGTAGGAACACTTGCCATCTATCGTACGTGTCACTTCCTGAGCTTGTCAGTCTAAATGGCGGTTTACAAAGTCTTCCTATGCAACATACAACAAATGAAATTTGCTTGATTTCAAAAGCTTCGCGGTAAGGCACCATGGTACAAGTATGGCCGCAGATTTCATGGCTAAAAACGTAAAACTCGCCCGGCGCACAAGAGACTGTCTGAGACTTACGGATGGTAATATTTCGTGTTGAGTTTTCTGCTTTGTATTCTAGAAATCGAGAAAAGACTTTTTAAACCTTCAGTTAATTATTTGACTGTGCGGCTATGGATCAACCATTTGAGCGGTGCACTTTACTGTTCTAGACCGCCTTGCTCAAACTAAGATTATGATTTCATGAAAAAACGTCTTGTTGGTTGTTTAGACATCACTCATGCTGAAATCCACGAAGTGGTGGATGATTCAGGCACAACATGCCCGAAAACAATATGAAAGCTCATCAAACTTTCCCCCCTAATTTTTCCGAGTATCATTTATATCTAGATCTGTGTTTAAAACCATCAGCATAGTCTCGAACGGGATATCGTTTGAGGGCACTTCTAAATGCGTGGGTCCTAAAGGATTTATTCAGGCAAAATTTGTCTATTAGAAGCTTATCCGTTTTACGGCAAAATGTTCTGATACAATCGATGCACGTTTAGCGCTTTTCGACGTTTCATTTGATGCTTCTCCCTGTGTTTCTCAGTTGACTTTATCCTGGTCTGAGGACAAAATGCGGTAGAATGTAAACGAGTTATCGATTTCCCCGGTATAGTGCTGTCTTGAGACGACACGTTAAACCCACACATTAAGTGCTTATTTGGTTTCAAGCATGTATGAATGTATCACGGACCTTCGTTCGCTATCTTATAACACAGTTACAGTTGAGGAAAGCCTAGCTCGTTTTCGAGTTAAACATATGTTTTAAAGACCCAGTAGAAAGAAAAACACTCGACAGAATTATTCAGTTTTATTGAGCAGGCGATCCATGCTCCCGTTAGCTGGTTTGTCTATGCATGTGGTACATGCAGTGTACACTAGCAAAAAAGCTGCAGTGATTTAAACTTTGGAAACCTATTAAACCGTTCTTCCAGCTGGGTGTCGACATGAATGTTTTGTGTAGTCAAAGAGCAGTCACATTTTTCTGGTAGACCAAGGTGTTTGCGTTATTTCGGAGCGGGCGAAGCAATAAGGCACATCAAATGAGCTCCAATTAATGGTTTACGTACCGTAACCGCCAAGAAGAGCTCCATATACTGAGGTAAATTTCGGAGACAAATAGCGTTTCTTATCAGATACATCAACTAAAAATCGTTGAAAGGTGCAAAAATTATCTGAAAAATATTGGGGAAAGAGATTTGACATCCTTATGTAGTGCTGGGATGTTTGTTACAATTTTGTTTTTGCACATCTCTTATCCACGCCAGATATTGCAACGAATACTCGGTTGCATCTCGAACGCGTGAGCGGTGAATGGCTCATACCTTGCCTCGTTACCAGGTGAAAAAGCAAGGTCGCAAGTCCTAAGTGAATAGGTGCAGGGTGAAGTCTCATTGTGCACATTTCCAAAGTTACATTAAAATCCAACAGCTGTTCTTTCATCGTCAGAGGCATTTCGGACCAAGTTCATTTTTTCTGTAGAAAGTGGCTAATGTGCTACAAGTCTGTTTTTGGACATCTCTTATCCACGCTAGATTTTTCAGCGAAAACTCGGTTCCGTCTCAAATGCGCAAGCGTTAAACGGCTCATTCTTAACCTGGTTGTCAGGTGAAAATCAAGGTCGCATATCAGACTAAATAAGAGCACGATTAAATCCAATTTTGCACATTTCCAAAGATATACTAATACCCAGCAGCTGTTCATTCACCGTCAAAGTTAATTTAACCCAAGTGCATTTTGACTGTAGAAAGCGGCTAATTATATAAGGCTCTGGATAGGACTTGCTAGAATTTAAGCTCACAAGTCTGTCCCTTGGTCACACTCCTCATAACTTGTTTAGAGTGTATTAGAACATCACCAGTATACATTAGTTTTAAACACGTTAGCATGTGTTTTACTGGAATGTGTTTGAATGGAATAAATCAAGGTTCAGAATACAGGATGAATTAAACTGAATGAAAATATCAGTTTGCAATATTTGTGTGAAATTGTTGCTATCGAACTGATGCAGGTCTGTGGCTGTCTCAATGCCCGAAAGCATAAATGTGCTATACTTAGGGGTCAAATATCCCATTTCAATAGCAAACAATAAAATCTCAAGCATATTTTTGAATTGAGACCCACTTTCAGATCTGTTGAATGTGAACTGCGGTAGCGGATCCACTGTCACTGCCGATGGGAAGAAGGACAAATCAAAGAATTCATTCTTTTTTCACGAACATTGGATAATATCTTTACGCTACTTTTGAGTTTCAGTTGATACGGCAAATGTGTTTGCTCATACGGAGAACTGATAAGCAAATTTCTTTTGATGGTCATGCCTTTGACGAAGGCGGCAGAATAATTGGAGAATTTTGGTGAGCCGAGCACAACCGCAGGTTGTTGCATAAAACGGATAGTCATACAAATGAATTGGCGAAGAAAAATCCTGCAGATAACTAGGAACTACAGATACTCTGTACCTGATGCATTACCAGTTTTTGGCAATGGGATAAATCTACCGTTTCCTAGCTCAATGATCTCATGCATGCTAGTCCGACTGCACCTGGCGTATTCTCACTAGCGGTAAATGTTTTAACTTGCTATTAATGATTGATCTACTGGCCTCGGCTACATCTGTCTCCTACGTGTCTTCACAACACACGACCATTGGATGTGAACAAGACGAACTCACCAGGCTGGTGAGCAATACATCTTTAGCAAAACATTTACCTGGTTATACCTAAGTGAAGTACATGCTTGAAAGGAAGCATTTCCATGCATGCATTTGGCTTTTTCAGGGTTTTTGGAAAGCGGTATTTGTTTTCCGCCTACTTCTTGAACACCTGAATTTTAGAATCTTTGTCTTATAGCTTAATGTGTTCCAATTTGTTTGACATATATAGGCTCTAGGATAAGTGACCTCACATCAGTTGGAGAGCTTATCTCCAGACAAACAACGCATCAAACGCAAGATACGCGTGCTGTGCTGTCACATTCGGAATCGAGGATGACGTAGTTCTTTGCGCCCGTTTTTGTTTTATCCCTTACCTATTAGGTTGACATGTGTCTATGGTTGTTTCTCCTCTTCCATATCGTAATCCGGTCACGATACAATTTTATCGGTAGGCAATTTGTTCCTAAATTCTGTTCAGGAACCAGGTGACGCCAAATACATTAATGGGTGGCATACATATGTATTCCGAAATAAATACACAAATATGAGTTGGGGCCCATCTCCGTATCCTCGAGTCGGTGAAGGTTGTTGAACGTATATTCCAAAAATCCAATTGAGTAACAAAATATTTGTTTCGGTTGTGTGAAGGTTTATGTATGGATGCCTTGGCGGATGTCACAAAATAGCTGAATTTATGCGTTTCTCTGTACACAATGAAACTGCAGACGTTTTGAATGGTAAATCTGTTGCAACGGTGATCAACAACGTACCATTTGGGAAACCGTGTGCAGGGTTTTCATCTATAATAGAGAAAATTGTAATAACACTGCGCGTTAATCATAATCCATCAATTTGCTTAAAAACTGTCCTGCGTTCTTGACGTTCCGAATGATTATTGAAAACGATAAAAAGGTAGCGCTGCGAATCACATTCGTAGTACAATCAAACAAGTTCATCCACTGGGAGAAGTTTTCAGGCCTTCTTTCCTGTTCTTTGGAGGTACATTTTGTTGTCTCATTTATGAGAGTAATTCATCAATAAGTTGTTTTTTCGAACACAATGCAGCCCATCGTATCGGCAAAATGTCTCTTAAAATCGCCATATTATGCTAACCACCAAACTGACAAATCATGATACGCAACCTTACTACAGCAGAATGTTCATGTTTGCACTGTCCTGTTTTTCCTGGTGGACTCGTACGGCATTTTTGACCTTTAACAGGCTAGTATGTTTGATTTTGAATGTCCCTCAGTTTTTAGTCATCTACTGGTTACAGAGATCACACAAAGGTTTCTGAATGCTTGGGGATTCATAACGTTTTGGGTTGAAAATACAGCGCAATCTTCTCCAGTGTGCAAAATCGTTCGCCATAACCATGTTTGCTGACGCTATAGAACCTGAGGGTCCAGCATTGGTCAGAAAATGCTACTCGCCATTGTGTAGTGCATCAATATACGGTGCTTAGAATGCGCACACGTGGAAGTTTATCCAATTTCTTGTGTCAAAGTAGGAGTTTTTTTTAAATTTCGGTTGTTACGCGGAAGAAACCACGACCACAGTCTCGGGAAATACACGTGATGTCTAACACAAGCCAACTCGTGCGCACAGCTTCACTGCAGAGCATAAACCACCAACAAACTACTAACTGAAATTTGTGGTTAAGATGCTAGTAATCAATACTTTTTGGTTTCGGGCTGGATATTAGCTAAATATGGACGAAACTAACCGGAAACACGTCGGTATGCTATCTTATGCAATATCTACGCAACTCAAAATAACACCAGATAAATTTACCATTTTTGCTGGCTGTGGACAACTTGAAGAACTTCCTCATTTTTGGAGTGATTAATTGCGACCGAATGGACGGTGATTTGTACCTTTAATTTTGTCCACAATATTTAGGGTTCAGTAACTACAGGTATACTGGGAATGTCAGTCTCCCCAAGAACTTTTTTCATCGGAGTTATTGTCAGATTTTATTTCCCATTTTTGAATTTTTAAATTTTGCGCCCATGTCGCCATGTTGCATCTCGATTCAAAATGACCGCGCTTCTTTTCTAATGGCCAATTCGGTTGTGTTTGTGTTACCAGATTTATCGGTACCCCAAGGTCGCTGGAAATATACATTTTTGATGGCGATGTCACTTTCCTTTACCTTTGGTTGAGGCGGTAGAAACATTCATCTGAATGTTCTTTCTTCTTGTATCTCTGCGTTAAGTGTGGTTGGGCTCGCGTCCTGGCTAAGTATTCGTGCGCTCTTCTCAGATTGCATACAGTCTTTGATCGTACACGCTTCCGATATATAACAGGCCAATCGTGAAAGAAATCGAATATCAATAAACACAAACCGTCATGAAATGTGAATAACAGCTTCACTAACCTATGTTTTGAACACCGTCTGCGGGCTCTGTAGATATACAAAAATTGACTCGTTCAGTATCACTGGATATTTAACAGGAAATTTGCACTAAAAACCTGTCGAATACGAAAGAAAACACCGTTTTGACTATTGAACGCTTTTGTGATGGAACTATGGAAATTGCGGTCAACGGCTGGTTTATTACCACAATTATTTTCTGCTTCCCATATACATCAATTTTCTGTAATTTACGTGATGAAATTACCTGTGTACTTTCTGAGTAGGTGACGCGTGAGAGAGAACCTGACTTACACTATCGATTTTGGCGGAACGGATAAAGAAACGTATAGCGGCCTGTAAATAAATCGCAACTATGCTGAGTGCTTTTTATTGTCGGGTAGATCCGTTAAGATTTTGATATATACTTCGCGCTCTCAAACAAGTAAGCGTCACAAAATCCAAACAACCACTAATCTACTGCAAAAACATGAGTAGTTAAAATCGGAATGTAACACGACAGGTTAATCCCTTTCCGATGAACATTCTCGTTGTTTCATGCTGAGCATCTGCACATAATAAGACGGACAAATACTTCGCGAAACAAGTAAGCGTCACAAAATCCAAACAACCACTAATCTACTGCAAAAACATGAGTAGTTAAAATCGGAATGTAACACGACAGGTTAATCCCTTTCCGATGAACATTCTCGTTGTTTCATGCTGAGCATCTGCACATAATAAGACGGACAAAGTAGCCATTTCTCCGCTGAATAAGTTAGCAACACTTTCGAGGTAAAGAGATTTGTACGTTCAGATTTCTGTTGAGTGGGACGTGCATTGTAGTTGTCATTCCCGTTATCGTTTCTATGAAATTGCACACACAATAATTAACCTGAACGGAATGAAGCGCACGTATGAAGTACCTTAAACTAGCTCACACTCTTTGAAAAATTAAGAATTTCGTCCGCGCTAGCACTCATGCAGCGTCACTGTAAATTAAACATGTCCGCATCTGCATGACATTCAGAGATCAAGTTCCAGGCCGCCTAAGCTTCCGCACAACTAACGAGCTCCAGTGGTTACCCTCCATGTAAAAGGAAATGGATACAGTCCCAATGTATGTATAAATTCGCTCTTCACAAGTAACGAAACAGTTCGATCCTTCATTGAGAATCTTAAAAGCTATTTTGCAGCAGCGTGGACTGTCCGTGCATATTTCCTTCCAGCATATTCGATCCATAAACTCTCTAGAGAATAAGTAAGGATTGAACAGCATATATATATTCCCACCAACTGAGTCTGATTTTGGAGTTCTTGCAAATGCATTTACCGTTGTGTTGCTGTTCGTCTTCTTTTGCTTTATAAAGAGTAGCAGAAGGAATGAATGTGGTACAAAATTTGTGAAGAAAATTGGAACGCAGAAAGATGAAATACCACGTGATAAACTTACGTGCAGGTAAAGCATCGCCTATTTAGAAAACAGGTGGTTATATTTGATGATACTGTAACATATAATTTTATGACCTGACTATCCTGGTTAACAATATGGAAGCTGGAAAGTATGGTTTGAATGGGTAATGCGTGTACGTAACTGAAAATATTAGACCCATAACTCGCTGTGGCATCGTACGTATAGTCCCTTAAAACTTCGTAAACATCGGCATGTCCTGGCCACCCGTTCTCGTCTTCCAGTGCAATTTACGTATGTCTTGTCCTTTTATCCACTTTGCATGAGCAGGATTCCATTTGATGCAACTGTAGGTATCAAAACAGGCCTATTCATAAATTTTGACATCTGTTTCTTATCATCACGTTCATAGCGCACTGAATGGTACTGATTTTGCTGACAGAACTCAATTTAAACGGTGTGAATGCGGCATCCGAAACCAAACTCAACGCAGCCCACGTCGCTGTTGAAATTAATGTACATATTCCTCTAACAATAATACGGCTACTAATAAGAAGTAAAAATCATTGCAAGGGTTGTGCAATTCAAAGTAGCAGGGAAAAGCAGGAAGACCTGCTTGCGTGGTCTTTTTGAATTCTTTGAAAGACGCTTTCTATAAACTGTGCATAAGTTTGCAGTTGCTTCTCCTGTGGCGCACCGTAATAGATCGTACTACAGCACAGGTGTATCCCTGTCCACCTTGTTCTGTTTCAGATTGGCTGGGCGATGTTCTGAAACACCTCTGTGCGTATTTTGCAAATGTTTCGTCGTCCGTAATCGGCCTACTGGCGGGACGTTCAAAATGGTGGTTGTCAAGTTTGTTCATTTCAGGCCCGCGACTTGCTTTGAGGCCAATGACTGCTGAAGGGACCAGCTAAATTAAAATCTAAGGCGCTTAATTATGTTGCGTCACCTCAACAAACCGCTCGTCCATTCAAATGTATACATTTTTCCTAAACTCTTGAGTATATGCTGTTTTTTTTGACATTTCGCTGTCTGCCACTAGAAACGGGCATTCTTCAGTCTATTTCCTTTAATATGAAAGTCAAGGGTTACACGCTACATAAGCATTAACGTATAAATGATGGTGCGTACTCTATCTGTAAGAATACCCTAAACTTTTCCTGCTCATTTCACGACCTTGGAACAGAATATTTCACATACATGCTTACCTAGTCCTTGTATGAGATAAGAAAGTACTGAAATGGAAGTAGATTCTCCGTTGTTTTATAAGGGTGCAGGTGTCTTCGTCAAATGTGTAACTATTGTATTGAAAGTAGAATATACATTGACGGTTAAAACGCAAGTTATCTATTAAAGCAAGACAAAACCAGTCTAAAGCTCCTCAACTGCTGAGAGACAATAGGATACACAGTGTGGTTTCATACTGATTCTTAAAATGTACTTTTGCTAGTATATTTGCATTTTAAATACGGTCACATTGGTGCATTTATAACTTTGCACAATATTTTCACGAGTCGCGGGACAGTCCCCACAATCTCTGATAAAATTAGGCACATAGAGGGAACTTGGTGGTCCGCATTCACGTTTTTGTTTTCGCTCAAATGATTCAGAAGGGTAGACGTCGTCTTGTAGTGTTCCGGGACTTATGGAAGACCGAAGAAAGCTCCTCAAAATTTGTCCATGCGATGAGGCCCAGCAGGTTGCTAGTGACACGTGATTAACGCCCTGGTAGCCATGTTTATCTTGCAGTATTAGACCCGACGCCCAACACCGTAGTCTATTTCAGGGTGATTTCTGGCGTCTCTCTTAAGTGACGGTTTCTCTTCCTACATTATAATTAATCGCGTGCATGTACTTAAGTCGGGCTGATTGCTTTAATTGGCAGTCATTTGACGTCACTGTGAAAAATTGAAAAAAGCCGGTCTAGCTTAGTAAGGGGTGATTGATTTTTGGTTCTTGGTTCGGACAAGATATTCTAGGTAGACAAGCAAACGCGGCCCGAGAATTCACGAAACATATCCTACTGTGATTATTTCATGTTCCACATTCCTTAAAATTGTTAAAATACGCACAGTTTTGCTATTGGCTTAACTCTCTCTTAACAAACTCTCCATCTTTTGCGGTACAGGTAGTGTGGACCTAGGCGGTTGCTTTAGATTGCGAGATATAACAAAATATTTTGACGCACGACTGCTTAACCTAGCATATTCTTAGAAAACAAACAATAGAATTTAAGCCCAACCACGAGTACTATGCATTACATTATTAATTAACACTATTAGCTAGTAGTTAATAACTCATTATAACTCAAAGTAAGTGGTTAATGATAATAATAATATTATTTACTATTGTTAATGAGGAAACACCCAGTTTACTTGTGATTGGATCCAACAAAATAGGACCATTTTGTAGGGGAAGCAAATAAACGCTCATATTTGGTGTTATTCTGGCTAACCGTTAAGATATAATTAATAGCGTCATTCATAGCCTAGACGGGCAAAAATTGCACGACATTTTGGTAGGCAAATTACCAACTGGACTTCCAGATGTTAGCTAGGATAATGTTCTGATTATTAACACATCTTCCTCATGTATATTAGGCGATTAACTTTGTAGACTCCTCGGTTTTACTAAACCAGCAGGCAAAAAGTAGTAATTTAAGCAAATTTTTTTGGTGGGGAACAACATTTGCATTATCTTTCAAGTGTTTCATATGAAGATCTGAAATACTGCGGTCCTTCTAAGCCACAGAGGTACAGTTGCGGAGAATGAGAAAGGTGTTGTCTCTCAGTAAGTCTAATTCAGGTCAGATCTCTTCGAAACCGGATCATGTCAGATTGCTTCTTTCTTCGTTTTTATTTTCGCCCACATTACGTGAATAGATGATGCAATTCTCGGAAGCGTGACCAACAGTCTGCCAAGTAAACAACAGTTGTCCCTGGGAGTAGCAATGAAAGTGTGCACTTCTACTGAAAATTCTAGGCATAATTCTCTAGACGCACCGTGATCCTGACATTTTCAGCTGGAATGACTCTGTCACTTTACCAACAAGGGGCACTTCGAAGTAAAAGAGTGAAACCTATATGATAATTTATACACCCCACCTGTGTGATGACGTTGAACGAGGTGGGCCACCTTGTGAGTTGTTTGCACTGGCGCACTTGTTCAACTTAGTACAACTGATTTTCAAATATCCCACTAGTACTTGGAGTAGAGCCCGTTTGTGGCTCTGTGGCCCCCCCGGGGTTCCGTGGCTGCCAGTTCAGTAATAAGTGTCATATCTCTATATAAAATATTGGTTATTTTGCCCACGATCGCAGCTTCATAGAGGATACAAATGAAGCATTCCTATACTTAAATATGACCTGTTCACTTTCATCTTCACACACATAAGTCGCCGATGCATTTAAAGGATATGTTCACGCGTTAACTCTCCTTGAAGGGCCATCGCGTTTAGTCAGGATAACTTGCAGGTTATCTTGGACTTAATAAAAACGTCCACACTTTGAGAGATGACTAATTTTTATTTTTCCTGTTAACTTCCCAGCCAACTAGTAGGCTTGCTGGAGAGAATAGAAGACACATGATCAACCATCAGCGAATGCACAGAAAAAAGGTAACAGCCTAAGTAGTCAATGATACTTTTGGCAGATCCCGTTTTTAGTTATAAACCCCCTAAATCTGCAGGCACTTGTTTCAGTCAGGTTCCACTGTTTAGCTCAGTTTCATACCATTCCATTAAATTGAATAAGAACTCACGTTGTGAAAGCTGTGTTTGATTTGTCTTCAGAAGTTCATGGACTGAAATAAAATTACAAGACAATGGCGATATAAAAGGCTATTTAAACTTATGAAAGCTTGTCCTGCAATTTCATACCCTAACTTAATAAGGCACTTGTTAATATACGGGTGGTCCCAAAACCTAATTTTTCTCTGGTTCCGGTTGACAGGATCTTTTTGCCGCCCAAGAATTAACTGGATGACCGGTATTGCTGACAGTATACATTTTGCACTTCCGGCCTTGAAATCTCACCAGGATAGATAATTACATACATAATACATACACATTTGAAAAATAACTGATCATGTTAAACCACCAATGCGTTCTGCAATACTTTTATTTACTGCCAGCCAACTCATCCCATTTTTCGATCTTGGACGATCACACGACACAACAAGTTGGGTTGTCCAACTTGCCTTATCGTGCAACGCAATGATGACTGACGAAAATATGTCTCCTTTCACTGGTTGTTCGATATAATGTCACGAAGTGTTGATGCATCAAACATCTGACTTGTTTTTACGTAAGTCTCTAGCAAAACCGAATTTGTTTGCAAATGAGGGTATTTCGTCAAGTTAATCGTACGTTTCTACTTGTTCCTTTATTAACTTAATGTTGCCTTAAAGCTCTTGCTACTAATGGGGTGCGCCATGTCCTCTGCATTCTGCTCGTCGCAGAATTGAATGAACTAGCTTCATCCGGCCTGAGGTATGTGGTCTTACAAAATGGTGCCCCAGAGAAAATTTGAGACGGTCTATGTTACTTTTTGAAGCCTAATCTCACCGATTTCAATGATAACAGCTATCTCGGCGTTGCTGTTGAGTTGGTGGACTGGGTATAATTGAATAATCAAGCTGTACTATCCGTCGAATCTCCGCTCCATCCACACGTTGAATAAACAAGCATGTGGCAGAAGAGTGGTTGCTATGACCCCGTTTAACTACTGAAGAAGCTCGGAAATTCACCATATTTACGTGGTGGATGTTGACAGCTTTCCGTTGACAAATGGAGAAAATAAGAAAGGGGTTCTGCGAGCCGCTCACAAGAATGTTTTGTGCCACTTGGATAAAATATGCGGGCATTCGAACTTCTGTTGGTAGACCACACGAAACGCTTCACCCGAAATCTGCCTAATGAGACCTGTGCTAGAAAACCTCACCTCTGAATAAGTTGACTCGATTGGTGTATTGTCTGATTCTTGTTAGGCTCAAAGACTTCAATCGCGGTGAACCACCGGTGTGATCAAATGTGCAGCCAAATATGGGTAGTCAGACTATAGGTAAGCTGAGCATTAGCAATCAAAGTTGGGTCGTAAACCCTTGTTTAGGAGTAAGTTCCAGGTTCAACGGCAGACATTATCATCCAGTTGGCGCTCCTGCATCACTTATGCATTCTACAGAGAAAAGTCTTCTGAATTTGCTCTGAAAAATACAGATTTCACACCAGTGCGGGCGTGGCTGACGATTGCTAGGTAGGGGCGGTCTGGGTCACCAACGCTGATAAGTGTACCCAGGTAAGCTTAATTGTAACAAGGCTGGTCCGGCAGAAACTTTTGCCGCCCGCTTCTCCGACCATCAGCTGGAAGTGAGAATAGCCTTGTAGTGGGTAAAATGTTCGCTAAACAATATTATCATGGTTGGTGGGCTATCAACGTTACTCTCCGTGGAGCTAACTAGTGTCTCAACTCCGAAGAATAACCGTCTAGTAAGCTCATCAAATGATCTGCATAATATACTCATCTACATTCGAGTCTGGAGCCTAACCTATCTGGCTCAATCAAGTTGCAGTGCGCACCATGTCAGTGGTGGAGGCTGGCTGCTCATCTACATTCGAGTCTGGAGCCTACTGTATCTGGCTCAATCAAGTTGCAATGCGCACCATGTCAGTGGTGGAGGCTGGCTCACTTTTCGCCCGATACTGTTACGTTTTTAAAGTATAATGGATCACTGGATCCCGGTGTCAGTGCGTCGAAAAAAGCTCTTCCTAAACTGGAACTCCTGGAAAACACCGGACGCACCCAAAAGTCTTCGTTTCTAGCGGCCTCATCCTGCGTCGGTAACAAAAAGCAGGTTTGCCAAATCAAATGCCTTGTCTTCCAGGCTGTAAAGCATCAGAGTGGAATTATGCAACATTGAATGTGCTCTGCATTATACACAGTAAACCCGAGATTTCTCTTGGTGGCCAGGTGATTCTGAAGCACGCAGAAAGCCAGACTGGTCTTGCATGGCTGCAATCTGATCGAAGTTCAGTGGGGCAAATCGCAGGTTTGAGTGTTCAGTCTACACTAGTGTGAAGTTTGTGTTCAGCTTTGATTAGGCTCACGCCCAACGTGATTTACTCGCTCGGTACAAATGATGTTTGTTGGGTGTCATACCTTCTAACTGTTGTGCCCCACGGTTTCGTCTCGATCCAGGGTCCCAAAATGAACTCGACCTGGCAATGACCGCTTTTTATTGGCAGATAAATGTAATAGCCACTCTCTTTTGAATGGTATTCAATTTGACACAATGAATAATTTCACTAACCCGCATTTATTATTTGCTGCACAGGTGCTAGAAATGAATGAAAACAGCAGATACCATGCATACGTCGTTATTGCGCGGCGGTTAAGCGGAGTCAACCGGTTGACTGCACTACATGTGAACAGAAAGGACGTCATGGCAATCAAGATGTTTTTCAGATGACTGCCTCGTTTTCTTTGTGGTGTAAATGCGAGCGTTATTAAAGGGATCTAGAACAAAGGAACTATCTTCTTTAAGCAGTTCTGATATACAAACTTAAGAAGCAAAGTTTTACCACAGATAATACTTTAAACCATAACGTCATCTGTTCCCGTACTGACTGTATTTGTGTTTTTATGAACTATTACATTATATAGTTAGCGTTTAATCCTAGCCTTTAAAATGGAAACTATAGTTTAATGGGTAGCATATACCGAATGTATTAGTTCTTTGTTTAATTCAGAAAGTATGGCGCGGTTGATTTGATTGTGAAAACACCATTTAGGGGGCGTAGTTATACCGTTGGAACAAGCTTTCAACACTTTCCATTCTCACAAGCCGTTTAACAGTTACCGCCGGCCGACCGTGTCAAAGTTTAAAAACACCTCATTTGTCTTTTATCAGATCAAGAAATAGCTAACCTACGTCTTTTTTATGATGCAGCCTGTGTTGAACCGAGTACGTCCAAGTGTCTTTGTGCGTAATTCGCATGTGTGCAAATTTATACCAGTGGAGAATATTACTGCAATATTTGAATCGTTCGTCAAGTTAACTCGCTGCATCACCGAAAAATATCACGGAATACAACATCACGATTAGCTCGGCTCTCAGTACACACAAACATTCATTATTCAGCGGCCCTGATTCACTTTCCGAGTACTAGTGTTTTACAGGACTTCCGGACGTGATTGTATAAATAACTTTGTTGCTGGTATTAAGTAAATTGTCAACCTGAGCTGCCTTGTTGAAGACAGAATTATTCAGGTACATCTGGTACAGCCCTATCTATTACTAACCCCAATGTGCATAGTTCAGGAGTAAACGTATCCGAGCGTATGGAAGAGACTGTAAAAGAAATTTGTTTCACGACTTATTCAGTAAAGTTAGCCTGTAGCCAACAAAACCAACATATTTCATTGAGCTTACTTTCCTCCTGCTTAACAATTGCGTTTTCATCTGGCAAAAGTAATTTATAGAAGGCAATATCTGGTAAGATTTTTGTGGTGATCATCAAACATTATTGGGTTTTGGTTATAGGTTGAACCATTGGTAGCTCGGATGCAGTAATTGCTGGAAAGTTCACCCACAACCAAACAAATGATTTCTATTTGAAAGCTGATTAATCAGTTGCAAATCGATTTTCTAGCTCGACGGAGAGATGAACAGCCACCTGATTAATTACTTAAGAATGTGTTGAGTGCAAAACAGGTTGCTCCATGCCGTCTGTCCGAAACAAAATTGCGAGGCACACGCACTGTATTTCAACTGTGTGCCCACCGCGCTCTCCCGGGTTTCAGCTGTGCAAATCATAAGAATCGAACGCCTTTGCAGCTGCGTATGCCGACCTGGATATTATACTGAGTGGTCCGGTAGAAGCTTTTCTAATCGACTGGATACCCTTTGATATTTGCTTCTACCCGGTTTGTTTGGTAAAATCTGTAAAATTGGCTTGATAACATGTGGTCTATCACAGCAGACTTATTGTATCTATGCACGTTCAAAACGGGCCATACCCCTGAAGTCGCCTTTGATAGTTTCTATGATGCTCAGGCACTCTTATACAGCGGATAAATAACTCTGCTATCGTTTTGGTTGCTTTTGACAAAATCTCCTAGGTGTATAGTCTAACAGTTGACAGGGTTACTTGGACTGCTTCTTTGGTTGGATACGAATTGCACGTAAAACGGGTGATAGATGAAGTCATCTGATGCGGTTTTTCCAGGATGGACCAATATGGCCATTGTTTGTAGAATACAAGAGTAGATTACTCTCACCTACTTGTCACCTTCTGCCTTTCACCGAAATTTTTAGGTCCAAGCAAAAACCGCACAACTTGCTTGGCCACTGAGAATTTAGTGGACTGAGAAGTCAAACATATCTATCACAATCGGCTCAGGGAACACACGCAGCATCGTCGGATGTTATATATTATTGACATTTTGAACCGCTTTTCAGGGTGCTACTGATAGCCGGAACCGATGTCAACGGTGAAAACTCATCTGATGTTGCGTCTGTGGTAGGTATATGGCTTTGCTGTACACCCTACGACGGATTTTCCTTATCCTCAATCAAGACTCAACCTGACACATCATCCAGCGTCAAGACAAAATATCCTTTCGTGACCGGGTGCTTTTGTTTACCGGATATGCCAAGGAAAAAATGCCAAGATGAATTTAAAGCCTCTTGACGGCGAAGGTCACAAATTGGATGTGCGATATTCAGTATAAGTAACTGTCTGGGTTATTTTGCATAGTACATTTGATATTTCGTTTGGTTGCCTCCTACATTTAACTCGGAAAAATCGCCTTAACCAGTAAGCCTGATAGGAAACGTGCTGACTTCTTTCATGCCAGTGGCCCTGGGGCATTCTCAACTGGTCTCTCCAAGGCTGGAGCTGGCTTCCACAATCAGTGGCTGTCTGGCCTTTTTGCGTCAGTTTAGGAGAAAGAGACCGTGCAAAACAACTGAAACGAGTGGAGAACAGAGCCCATTAACCATGAGTTTACTTGGATTATAATGAGTAGCCAACTGAGTGGTGTTAGGAAAGGTGTCAGGGTCACTGATTAGCTCAAGAACCAAGCAGGGCTTTGATAAAATATAAGCATTGTCAACGGCATCTCCACACTCCATCATGTGTTAGAACGACGCCACTTGTAAAGACGACCCGCAATGTTGGTATTCCTTGGCTTCAAATATGTATTCGATTTGGTCAGTTGGTTATCTCTTCTAGCAACATCTGTTCAACAGGGTTTGATGCGGAAGTTCGTAAGTAGAATCTCGTTCATATTTGTACACATTTATTGGCCTGTGAAAGTGTGTGGTGAGCTCTCATGAAACCTCCCTATAAAAAGCATTTCCAGCAGTGATGTTCACTCTTCGTTCTTGTTTAAATTCGTCAGTGATAAAAAAGAGGCGTACCCCGGACCATCTGTACAACTCCGGTTTATGGTTAGAACATTGTAAATCTAGATTACGCAGGGAAATCATTGTAGGTTTGTGAAAATTTTTGCATATCTAGGCAGTTGCATTGGCAGGGACGTAAGTGCGCAAGAAAGTCAACATGGAGTCTGATATGTTGTGTGAACTAGGAGAGATCAAGGGCTGTCTTATTATGATATTTGGACAGTAGATGTAAGAGTTTGCCTACGGTTGCCTTGTTAGCGTTGCTGGCGTCTGACGGCATCAAACATGTTGTAAGAAGTTAATAATGAAACGCGCATGTGGTACTGTAAACGCAGTTACCTCAACTGAGCTGAACCTGCCAAATGCTGCGCCTGTCACAGCAAACGTCTGCCTAGACATATTTTATTCCCCGTGCCTCTTTTAGAACGGTGCACACAACGGTGTGAGCAACAATGCTTGCAATAGACAGGCAGTAAACTTCTTCTTCAATAATGATGCTCTAACTATTATTGGCTAAGCAATGTGTTCGCCCAGTAGTGGAGCACAAATGTCAACATTGAAAATCCCGTTGGTGGTGGTGCCCGGATGCTATACTTGTTGCATGTTAGTCGACAGTTTATAGACGAATATGTAAATATATATAACAGTGAAGTCCATAGTACGCCTTGTTACAATCCAATAGGTGCGCGTTGGAAATCCGTGTCTGCGGCATAGTGTGGAAATTAATTAGTGAGACGACGGTGACCATGAATTATATGTATCGGTAACACGTTTGGTACGTCAGTTATCACAATGTACACATTTTTGTTAGAAGCGGAACTTACTTGTATTTATAAAGTCCAGTGTTTGATTCACATTGACTTGAGTGCAGAAGAAATGGGAAATGATGAGGGCATGTTCCAAAACATGTTAGCGGACGAACCTAGACAAGTTTAACTTCCAAGCGACAACATTAAATTGAGTAGTAAAACTTACGCGTTGCCGATCCGTAGTAATTCACTAAAATACATTCAGTATGAAGCATACTATTCTGAGGCCTTGGACGCAATTCAACAAAAAAGTATATTTATTCTCATAAAGGAAACTACTCACAATGTTGCTGAAAACTCTTCGACAGCCCACGACCGGTTTCGCACTTCTTGGGGCTCATCAGGTAGGCGCGGTCCCCGAGTTTCCGTCAACTTTATGATCTAATTGGTTATCCGCTAACCAACTCAGGAGGATCATCTAACTTGCTGGTTTGAGGTCACACATCGCTATACATCTGACCAATTTCACTGAACGTTATTTCCATTTACTTGTCAACAATGTTCTGCTCTATGGATATAAGTAACAGTGATCCCCAACGTGCAACTTGATAACCAAAGCTCACGAATTTGCACCTCAGTTGTCAGCTTTTAATTTGAATTGCGGGTATCACGCCCCTGAGGGAGCGACAAAAGTTCCCGATGCATAGATTAGTTATAACGTTAGGAATAAGGTTCACCCCTTATGAAATACGCTTAGATGGGAACATAATCCAAAATCAGCGATCGACCTCAATTAGTTGAGACTAAATCTAAACCAGACGCGTGCATTCGTCCCAGCAGTGTGCAAAGACTTGAAATTTACCAGGGTAAAATACTCTGTGTGAAATTTTCAGGTTGCTTCGCTTGTGATAAATTAGAGCAACACGCATTTGGTGACAAATAAATTAGACGGAGGTGGCGTACTATTCGGTTGATTACTATCGATTTTATTCAATATAATATGCTGTTGTGCTAAGGAAGATTTTCCTCAAACGGTTTGTTGGGATTTATCTCAATATTTGACAACTTGTTGTCGCACAATTTTGATTCCAGCAAAAAAATGACGCGTCAGATGGTCGATTCATATAAACGACTTTGTTATTTTTTTCGTACAAAGTCAGCTTTCCGGATAAGTCTTGGCAAATATAAGCACTTATTCTAAACACACTAGCCCATTCGACCGAGGAATTTTAGACCACGGTAAAGAGATCATGTGGCCGAGATTATTTTGTATTTGTTGGAGGTTTGCCACGAATTACAACGGATAAACTACCTTGAGTTAAAAACGGTAATTATCTGGCTTTATTGACGTCTTGGTTTCAGTTTTTCAAGGAAGGGCACCTAAACGATAGTGGAGGTTTTCTGGATTTGGCCAATGAACTGTCGCTTGAAACCACGACCATACTAACAATTGATTTCAAATGTCAAATTCTTCAGCTGTACGTTTTAGCTAACACAGCATAATGTTTCTTTGAAGTAATGTTCGGAAATCGGGCAAGTATTCAACCGGTAGCAACTTGACTGCGCGAAATATTTCTTTCTTGAGCGCCCTTGGACACAGAACAGTACGCAAATTACAGCCATAAATCTCTGTTTACCAAGAAAGAAATTTTGCTCAACTGCTTTCAAACGTTAGATCTTTGACAGCGTATTATTGGAAAGTAAATAAAATAGAAATAATGTTCTCAAACGTACCCCGAAATCCATAAACTGAAATTAAGTAATAGATATTCGTTTTATCAAATTGACGAGAGTGAGGTTATTACTTTTGAATTGCGCGCACAACAATCAGCGGAACAAAAACTATTTAGACATGAAAAATATTCAGTTCTGGCTTGCGAGGCAAAAATACATGAGAAAAATGCTAGAAAATATGACATATCCATAATCATTTGAATTTTTCTTACCAGTGCACGCGGCTGCCAGTAGTAAGAAGGATAACCCATAAAATCTCATTTTGCGCTTTCAGGTCTTTTTGCTAGAAATGTGTTTCTACCTTCGTTGGAGTAATTTGACGAAATTTTATAGTGACTTTATATCAAGCCCTAAAGATGGGATTGGATAGCACCGTTCGGCCAATAATTTATCGTTTGGCTGTTTATGCCATTGTGTGAATGGAAAGTTCGTTCACACAATGCAAAGAAGCTGCCAATAATGATCGGTTAGTTCGCTAGAGTACAATCAGTGTATTCGACATTGTTTTCGCTCCTAATAAACAGAACATGTGTTTAAAAAAACAAGCGGGAACACAGAGGATAATATTCCTTCTACTGATATTGTCCTCCTGTTCCCGACTGATTTAACCAACCTCAACACCAAGGCACTGTTTTAACTTTAATGTAGTATATTTCTCAAATTATGGTTTTGTATGTCCCCTTAACACAAGGAATGAATAGAAAATCTCAACTATTAGCTGGCGAGATTTCACGTTTGATAGGCTACTTTGGTAGACAACAACTTAAATAATAATCCCACCCAAAATTTCAATATTATGTCAGCGCAACTAGTTCTCCGCCCAATCTCAGTTCCACGTTAATGTGACTGACCTTAATGAATTACGTTTGATTCAGCCCGAACCCGTGCTAGATATTTTGTATGTTGCTATTGTTGCAGACCGGTTTACGTTGATAAATAATGTAACATATACATAATATATAATTTATAATATAATATATAATATAAATAGATAGTTGTCATAATAACTCACTATCAAAATGGCTCAGAATACCTAGCAGATAAAATATGCTTGAAAGTGAATGGATGAATCTTATCAATACCAGTACGGCGCAGTTCATAGGTACTTCTGCATTTTCGCTGGACAAAAGTTCTCAAGTCGTAACAGGGCGCACCTGAGTCCTGTGTTTATATAGTGTTCAAAACTATGTTTGGGGTATGTAAGGAAAACTTTGCTCAACCATTTATCATGTTCGCTAAGGAGAGACGAGGCAGCAGTATCGCCAAGAGGCGGTAATAATTGAAGATGCAATGTACTCACAGTCATCGGCTTCCGCTTACCAGAGCTATTGTATGCGACATGTGAGGTACCGCTGCTGAGGAGACAACGTGGCATATTGTGTGCAACGAACCTGGATAAGAAGTCAATTACAAATATGACCCAGGATTCGTCCAAAAAGAGTTTGAATGCAAGGCATCGACGAGTGTAATGAGGCCACCTGATTAGTGCTGATCTGAGATATCATGTCACCACACAGGTTTTATCCCCATCCTGCGTCTACTAAGGTTTCACATACTAGCCAACCTGTAATAAAGGACTCCACGAATGTCGTGTGAAAACAATTTCCAATTATGGTTATGCTGGTCATGTGGGTTCCCAAATATCACACTTGGCGATTTTCACTCTCTTTGGGATGGATGACTGGCTTCCAACAACCTACTCGACAGTTGTGGGTCATAATCTGTGGACGACTCTTACAAAGAATAATTCGTCCAACCACTGAATGCGCATTTGCAATTTGAAATATGCTTGGGTGAGGAGTGTTTAAAAATCTGACCTCTGATGCACTTTTTGTGATTCCACCTTAGACGTCCCTTTTCTGAAGAAGTAATAACTAAAGTCTTCACAGTTTTGTGTGTTTGTGTCACCACTTGGGTGTGGGAGCAATCAGATCAATAAGTATCTCCAGGCAAGAATTACATTTGGAGATATCAAGACGTTCGAGCACCTTGTGAGTACAGTGTAAGATTACATAATAGGCTGCACGTATCGGCATATATTCCACCTTGTAATAAATTTTAGGAAAAATCAAGCATTCACAATGATGTACTCAGGCTATTGTTTTATATTTTCAAAGGGTTGGGAAAATATATTTTTATGAAAAGAACGCAATACGTCTCTTTTTCTCAGATTTCCGATTATGAATGAAATAAATGTGAACTTTAGAGTCCTTTCTAATGAATTATAGAGCTTGAGAACTCAGTCGGTATTTTCAGTCGAACGTCGCACATAAAGATTTGGAACAGCACAGCTATGGGCAACTTATCGGACAAATTAACTTGAGAAGTGCTCAAAATTTCTGCGGTTTCCCAATGCAATTTTATTAGTGATCTGTGGCACTGAAATGCTCCTCTATTTTACCATGAAAACCAGCGTAATTAAGAACTTGGTTTCCACAATCCCTCAGATATGTTATGAATGGTAGGTTCACACAAAAATAAATCGGCTGAATGACGTGCAAAATTATGGAATAACAAGCACGTAGTTTGGTTTCATTTAAGGGCAACTTTTCGCTAAAATATCAAAATAAACTCTTCTGATATAGACTTGGAAGTCCCGTGTTTTTTTGGTCAATCAATTACTACCTACAGAGCTGAATCTGCAAAGTTTTTCAGAACAACACGGATGACTTATTACTGTGGGAGGTAAGTTATCTCTAGCATATCTCAGTAATTTGCCCAATTTTATGGAAACGTTTCGTAAGAAGAAATTGAGAAATGAGTATTTTTAACATAACTCAGTTGTAGAAGTAGGGATAGTTCACACATTCTGAGTTATCCAGAGCGACCTACCAGAGCCCATGGTCGACCGCCTTTTGGTTGTAATTTGTGATGTAAACTATGAGAGCTGTGGCACATCTAGCGCAGTGAGAATATAACGGGAATGACTATCCAATAAATGGTTTATTTGTACTCAGTATAAGCTGGTCACACAAAAACTATCAACTGCAAACGTTTGACTAGAAGGAAGGTCATAATGATGATACCGCTCTCCATAAAGTATCGAATTTTGCTACTTAGCAAATGGAAAATGATGTGTTTAACGGACTAGCAATTTGGTTTCCGGACAATGTGAGGAGTAACCGTCAGCGTAACTTCTGTTTGGGGGTTCGTCCAACTTATATTCTACGTCGTAGTTTCCAAAAGCAGGCTAACCGCGGCAACCCGATTGGATATTCTGAACCATTTGATTGTAAAAATTTTTATTTGGGCTGCCTAGAGGTTGCAATCGGTGAATTCGTTGTGTACTCCTATTTCAGTAGTGGTTTTCTCTTACCCTTATTCGTCCATCTCGACGTTTAGCCTCTTTGTAATACGCCTGTAGTTCTCCTGGATAAGACGTTTTCTCAGGCTTGTGTTTACAATGTTGGTTCAGGTTTCGATTTGAGTGAGCTGTGTAAATTTAGACCCGGTTGTGGCCTATGATTTTTAGTCCCGTGAAGAGCACGTCTGAGAATTCCAAATTTCCGTCGAGTTTATCTTCTATTGTTAACTTACCGTCAACAGTATCGTTGCTCACTATTATTATCGTTTGTTTTTGAAGAGCATGGTCACAAACATAAAAAGTGAATGCAAGCGATGAATGCGGAAGAAATGTCAAAGGCTTCACCTAGGTAAGGAAATTCTTGGTTCCTGTATATTTCGTGATGTGCAGTCACACTTGTCGGTAACGATCCCGCTCAACTGCGAACTATGTGATCAGACGGATTTTGTGATATTTCCGACTGTTACCACTGTTTGGTTATACTTTTGGCCATAGGAGTCGAATCAGTTTCTATTCACAGGTGCTTCTGCTTAACTGGCGTCAAAACAAACATGTGATTATCTTGATTATTTCAATTTTTGGCTCCGTCCGCTTGAACTGGTAATTGAAGTGGGAGTTCAATGGTTATTTATTTCAGTTCACTAGACGTATCCATCGATCGGTTGAGTGTCTGCGTCGGATATGACTGATTGCGTTGTTTCCCACAGTCTAGACAAGTACTCTATAATGTGTTCTTTGTTCAGACTTACCACTAGCAAAAGGCGATTTCTGGTAAAACAACGAAATAAATACTGTTACCTGTTTTCTAGCCTTGAAGTTGGAAACTATATAATTGCGTTTAGTCATAGAAGAGAATAATAGCTTTTAGACACTAAGCCTAGATCTTTCGTGTCAAATAAACCTCGGGAGCATTTTTATGCAGTGAAGAATACTTCATTAGAACTTATTTTTTATTACTGGAAGAATGCCCAAACGACTGAAACCAGCAAGAAATTTGCATTCCAAGCTGTAAGTTGTACCTTATTATGTAGACAACTGGGACCAGCCCTTGCAGGACCTTGGTAGTTGTATAACCTAATTTTCCTTTAAATATTGGATTACTGGAAGAACCCAGAATAATTTCAGACATGAGGCTTTTGTGTGCTTTAGAAACAAATGTTTGCTACGAGTATTTGGCTTCATTTGCTTTTTGACCACAGCCAAGCTTTTTTTTAGTTTGTCAGTTTGCAATATTTCGATAACTGTGCCTGTCATACCTCTTTTCGACTGAGGAAGATCTGAAGCGTTCAGTTTTGGGGAACAATTGCCAGATCGAAAAATTCCATGGTCTAGTCGAGGTACATGGGAATGTAACGTTCCATGAAAAGTGGCCGTGCAATTACTCGCTTCTAATAAGAACGCAGCTGAGAACCGAACACAGAGGTTGCATGCTTTGTTATTCCAAGGTGAACAGGGGAATGGTTGTGAAAACCTTTTGGCCAGTTTTCTTTTCGTTAAATTTTTCAGGAGAAAATTTAACTAAAGACTGTGTTCCAGTCGTAATTGGCCTCACGGTTGGAAAAGAAGACAATTAGTGTGCGCTTGCTAATGATGGCCCAATTAGTCAGAGCAGTCACATGAATGTCACAGAGTCTGAGCAGCATACTTTGTCTGTATCATTAAGTTTGAATCTATTCAAAAAAAATTCATCACTTTGAATATCTTCCTTCAAAATAAGTAGTTTCTTATTGCAGATGCTTGGAATATTTGTTCTACAATCTCAAGTCATTTGAGATGCAATAAACGTAAGATCTTGCACCCATTGTGCTTATGATAACCGATCAAATTTTATACACACTACTGAATCTGCCAGTATGGTGGCTATTATTAGGGACGCTGAGTTTATTCTGCCAACGTTTCCAACTGTCATTTGTAGATTCTGTTCTAATTCTTGAGGATTGTTTCAACTACCGCAGGTTGCTCGCTAGTGATTTCAGTGGGCATGCAGACTACCAATGTCAGCAGCAAAGGCTATTGAAATTCTGTTTTGCCCGCTGAACTGATCCTAGAAACATATATCTTGGGAGCTTTATGGCATTGCCTGGGAAGTTCGCACAACAAAAGCATGAAAATTAGTTTGTCCCTGTGATTTGTGTTAGAAGAAAAGCAGTGTTTTGAGCGCCAACTAAATCTTCGTGGACCCGTTTTTTAATTTTATTCTATCTTATATTCTGTATATTGATTATTGCAATGTAGAATCACTTTGAATCTTAGGACAAAATCCTACCGTGCTACAAAAATCCTACAAGTGAGCAGTTTTTACTGGTTATAAGTTGCATGTTTGTGGAGAAATGCGAATTGGACCAATGCTTAAAGAAAACTTATGCTTGTTTCTTAAGTAGATTGATTTGAGGTTGTTGTGGCACAAAACAGATACCTTGCTTCTGGAAGAAAGAAGCTTACCGGGTTTCAGTGTTAAAAGTTTGACGCTGTTCACGTAGATTAGCAGTGATTAGGGTCACTGGACTCGTCGTTCATCGTTCATTGTAAATTAACATCAGTGCGCATCCGACAAAACTCTAGGGAATCTGGAACCTGAAGAACTCGGGCTAGTTTGATCAATGGGCACCTGGACAGTATATGAAGCCGGTTATTATTTTGCAATGTGTTCCAAATCGAGGGGTGATCATATACTGACTGGCTCACCGAGTGATAAAAGTCTTTCTTTGTTTGAACTGCCTACAAAATGTATGAAATAGTCTCGAACTCGAAACCCTTTACAATTCCAGCACGACTAAAACGTATATTTTTCTCGATGCACGAAATATCATAGGAGATTTTTCCTGAAAAGCCAATTATATACAACTGCACGTATATGTTCTATAGACCGAAGATAACTTTGAGGTGGAAATAAAATTTTGTTCATTTTTTTTGGTTTTCTGTCTGTATATGCAGAGTATGGTAGAGTTTGACGGATTTTGAGGAGCCGGTGTATGTCAGTATTCTTCCGTGAGCAGACATGAAGTCCTCTCACTTGACTTTGGGCAGTGGACAATCAGAAATCGGCCGAATATTCAGAAATTTGACAGCAGCGCATTCTTCTGGAATAACATTCTTCTGGTCAAAAAACACAAGTTTAGTTACAGCATGTATACAACAATAAAGATGAACATTGTGGTAATTCGAATGGATGTTGGGAGGCCGACGTCAGCTGCTCTAACTTGTGTGGAAGATGGCAAGTGTAATGTCAGAAAATTAAATTAAACAAAAAACAGTATACAAAGGGGACAAGCGACGGAAGCTTTCTTTTAGTGCCATCGGGCTCTTAACGCAAAAGGAGTGAACAGTAAAGAGTGGATGCTAACTTACCAAGTGGACATATGGTCGGCACGCGGATAGTGGAAGGCAAGAGTGTACTCTGCTGTATGTCATGTTGCGTGCGCTAAGTTCGAACATACAGAGATAATGGATAACAGATCACATGCAGTGTACGACACAAATATTCTAGCTCCTCCGCACCAGTTCCAACCAGTACACAGAAGAGCGCCGTGAGGAATGTGACAAGTGCTGCAAATCGAAAGCTGGCTTGGTAACCCACCATCGAGTTCACGACAATGAGAGTGTTGGTACGAACTTAATTGACTGCCTTGGTCATTCCCTCCTTTTTCCGATTAAGATAGACCTAAGTCAGTATCGCCGGCATGCAAACCGCATCCAGCATAATGCAGATAAGCTTGGCCGAGTGAAGTATTCCGGTAGCCGCTATTCCCACAAAGAGTCACAATCGCCCTTGCGCCAATTTATATCCTTCTTGTGGCACGCAAACCACGCCGTTCACGATATTGGACCAGTATTTTCCTGGTCGATCGGCTATCAGCGTAAGAACCAGGATACGCATGCTTACCCGGCAAGCACGACCGGACGAGTCATCATCTGGTGGACCTAACCAAACCATCGGTCAAATAGCATTCTACTTGTCAGAGGCCGATTCCTATAGCGTCTGGTTTCAACAAGCCGCAGTACATTCAGTTGCCTGGAAATATCGAAACCAAGAGATTCAGCTGGGTTTCACGTGAGTCTCTCGAAACACCAAATTAGTTTGCAAATACGTGTATATTGGCTAATTTCGTGCGATTTGGTTCAAGTAGAGCATAAGGTTGACGGAAACTCTGGGACTGCGCCTACCTGATGAGCCCCAAGAATGGGCAAATAAGTGTATATTCACTGTAACCGTGGATTATTCCATGTTACCCTTCAAATCCCATGCTGACAGTTTGCTCGCTAGTGTTGACCTTCTAGCATTTGCCCGAGATTTGCAGTCTGGCATCATGACACCGGAGCAAGTACTGTCTCTGATAGACCTGCACACATCCAGTATATTTCCACACACCTGGAAAACTGTATGCCGACGCTGTCATCAGTTAGCCCATCGGATCAACCGATCAACCGAAAGCAGATCCGCCGAGCCAACTACGCCACCATCCGGACCCCATACCACCAAAGACGGAAAGATGCAGCGTCTGCTGTACTCGATGGGTCATGGAAAGGTCTATACAGGGGTAAGTGCGGCCTAGCACTGGATGCTGAGCAGTATTGGAAACAGGTGCTCTCAGCTTCAAAACACATTGATAGCCGGCCAAGTAAATTAGTAATAACATCCGACTAGAGCTTGATCGAGTCAATCACAGGAAAGAAAGTCGGTCGTCCCATCCGTTTATTGGGCGATTCCTCCCCAGACCTCGACTTGCTGACTTCCAGGATGTTCCGCTGGTTCAACGTTCTAGCTGAGTATTTCAACTTACTCGTATTATCTGGCCGTTGTCCCTCATCTCTATCGTGCCCGTACTACCCTTGTTAAGAAGGTCTCGTATCCGTCTCACCAGATCAACTGAGACAGAACTCTATGTCATCCGTTGTTGTTTGTTGCCTTCATAAAGTGCTTGCTGATCGCTGTATTCACATATTGCAACTGCTTTCACTCAGCTTGCATTTGTGCTCACACACAACCTACTCAGGATGAGAGATAGAAGCGCTTAACATGGTAATGGTGACCAGACGATCTTATGACGTGGAGATGGTGGCCAAACGATTAGTTTCGTGCATATTTTGCAGTCCTGCTGGATCAGGCATGATGCCAGATGTGCTAGTCATAATCGGGTTGCAAGTGAATTCGCAAAACGTTTCCGTCGATTGCGATACATTGTCTTCGAGGGGTTAGGAGCGCCTACTTCGACGCCCTTCATCAAACCTGGCCTAATAGCTGTTCCAAACCGCCGAGCAACTGTAATAGATTTCAGCATAGTCCCGGATGGGCACGGAGTAACTGTGTGGAATTAGAGGAAGCGGAAATATGGTGATGATGAATATGCCCTCACAATACTTTCAGCCCTACGTATAATCGGTTGTGATGTCGACTTTTTGGTCTACCAATCGATGATCATCTCTTATCGAGGGGCTAGATTTCCTCAATCGGCCAAGGCTGTTATTGGACTCGGACTTCCGAAGGTCACAGTCACTGACTTGTGTTTGCTTGGCATTGTGGGCTCTCTGCGTACCTACGACAGTTTTATGAGTGGCACATGTCGTAGAACGTACATTTTTGCCACTTAGTCTCACACCAGACCTAGGATGACCGACACTTTGTGCCTGATGTGCGAGTCTTGACTGTGCTAGCACTTACCGCATCTTAAAGAGCATTCAACATTGTTTGTCCCTCCTTTGGCTGTCGGTCTTTAGACGCGTGGTTCCAAACTAAAATTTTTACATGCGCTGGGATTCATCTCATCAGACTGGAAAAGTTGGTGGCATGACTTCGAATGAGACGTTTCTCTCTTTTATCTTGTATTTTGCATTCCTCTCTTGGATTCGCTTTTTTATTTCCGTACCCTTCAATATTAAATGATAATGATAAGCAAGCACCTAAAGCAATGTCACTTTAATCACCAATCAATTTTCGCATATAGTTTACGATAATGAAGAATCAGGATCATCGGTAAAACACGAGTACTTCTTATTGTTTGACAGCAGCCTAGGAATAAGAGGTTCGAAACTTTTGATCTGTGCGAAGAATGAAATTTGTTGTTCTCTCGTGCTTTATCAAATTGGTGGACATTGAATAGACCTCAATCGGCGCTGATTTGAGGATTTTTTTATTATAACGGCATTCAAGTTTCTTCGTGAGCACCTCTACTGGTTTGTGTATCTTGCTTTTGCGACTAAACATTTCAAAACGCGTTCCAAACTGCAGATGAATAAGGAAAACGTGATTCATCGCCCCTGCGTGAACTACGTTAACGATTCAAAACCGATAGCATTAAATATCAATGCATAGATACGTACTCAGTTATAGTGAGGGAAACAGATTTCCGGTGTCCATTCTATTTCAGTGGATACAGTAAATATTAACGTGTTTCGCTGCCTGAATTTCAGGATGCTAGAAATGAATTATTCTACTTCAAAGAAAAAGTTACATATTTTTGTGAACTCATGTAGCCTCTTCGATGACTTACTGTCAAGAATATTGCATCGTTATGACTCTCATTTAACAAACTGAAGATGCAAAGCCAAAACCACTTTATTTTACTTTTCAGTGAATCCACACTTATCGAAACTGTCATGGGGAACATAACATTGTTGCCGCTAAGGATAACTTATTTGGTGTTCCAGACGGTAAAAATGCAACGCAAACTCATACTGATATCTTCTGTTTCAAACAAACATTACAGTAACCAAAATATCCAGTCAGTATATCAATAAATTGCAGCCATCCGAGTCAAACATATAGGTTATAGAGGATTGTCGGTTATGGCGACATCGTCAAATGTGGTACCTCTTCGCTTAGTTGCAAATTTATTACAGTATGCATTTGGATATTTTTGCCATATGTCTAATTGTATCTCATGCAATCTTGATAAAGGCATTTTCCGGGCCTTAGACGTTAGTAAATTAAATGTTGTGGCAAGCGAAACCATTGATTTGTGGCCCTAGGGGTTGGGCTCATTACGGCACACTCATGAATTGAGAGGAACCTGATCAACCAGAGTGAAGCAAGCAAGGACTAGAAAGCCATGATGTCTCCAAAATCTAGTTGTATAATCTTCATTTAGCACTTTATATTCCTCCGTAGTCAAAATCATGGTAGGCAGTATTTTCCAGTGAGCGCCAAGACGGTTGTATCGTATATATCGTGATTTTGCGTGAATTATATCACAAGTGGCACTGATGTGTCACCTGATCACCTGAGCGTTCCACCTGTGATTTTGATAACATGCGTGCATCACTGTGTAATGCGTGATTTGGGTGTCGCATCAGAAAGAATAAGGGGTGATCACTCTGACGCAAGTGCAAAGCAAAATATGGGATACGGCGTTCTCGTTGGGAACAGTTAGTGACAGTCCCAGTACTCGTGATAAAGCAAAAAAAGAGATATTATCAACGTAAACAACATAATGGCGAGTGAAGTGCCTGTTAGTGGATGCCACGACCTTTGTTCGCAGTACATCTACTATTTTTATGCTATGAAGCCTGAGGTTTAGTTCGAGCGCAACTCTGAGTGAAATGCTCAACGCCCTAGGGAGGTTATCAGTCAGGATTGACGAGTAAGGTCACAGCTTACAAACACATAAACCTTGTATTGGCAGACAACATTCTATGGTGGAGAATTTGTTTCGGTGAAACTACGCAAAACTACAATGAACCGTGAACCGCAGTTCTACTGCAATTGAGGCTCATCGATGGTTTGTATTCGAGGAAAGGCCTGGCTTTCATCTATGAACGTCTCATGGGCGATATGAACGTGTTAACATTACTATTCAGCGCACGCTGAAAGCCAGTATGTATTGAATTCTGGATAAGTGAACGACGGGCTTACATCTCACACCATTACCTAGTTATTCAGACGCCCTCCTTGGTTCAAACAAAAGCAAGGATTGGTCACTGATGATGGCCTCTAAGAAAAAAAATAAGGCCTATTAAATTCTGCACTTTGATGTAGCGTCATCTGAGCAAATGCGTCACGAGAAAGGGATGACTGTGGGACAAGTATGATGTGAATATGAATTCTGCCCACTTCGTAACCATATGCAACTGTGTTGGGTACGCCAATTATTCCCCTTTGCCTCGTTCTATCTTAGGGGCTTTTCTGCTGGTGATATCTCGTCTCCTACCTAGACGAAAAGAACTCTAAGGTTCCGGGCCGAGAATACTCCCTTGTTTAGGATCTCCGTCAGCAGAAAAACAGAATGGTCTCCACAGGATTTTGTTTTTCCCTTGCTCAAAGTTCAGAATACGTATATGAAGTAAGTTTGTTGAACTCCATCTTGTGAAGTTCATAAGCTCCGTTTCCACGTGCGCATTTACTTGTTTTAATGATTTTTCGATATTTAAGTTGGTATATACCTTATATTCTCCGGTGTAGTGCTTACATTACAACAAATCACCCGGCTGTTTTTTTCCACAAAACTTAGGTCACCTAATTTATAAGATTTCCAAACACATGCAGAACTATCCAAAGGCGGACCTTGAAGCAGTGACCCCTAGCTAAATCGTTATAGGTTCTCAAGTTCCGGTGTCTATCGCGCTTTACTTATGGTTCACCACCTCAGAACATCCTGAGCCAGAATTGTAACCCAAGCAACATTATTGATCTGGTGGGAAGCAGATAGCTCTGTTTCGGTGAAACATTAGGAGCAGATAACAAACTCTATCGTCAGTAGCCAATATATATTTGCCCACCAACATTGGCAGCCTTCTAATGCAGCCACGGCGCATGCTTTGAGCACTCATTTGGGATACATTCCCCTCGCCTGATTTGAGAGTTTTCTGTGCGTGAAATACGTGAGACCGAGAAACGCCAACCAAATTTTTGCCTAAGAGTATCACAAACACAGGCCCTGCACCACACTCCACACTTGTGAAGGCATTGTCTAATGAGGCATTAATGATTCACCCAAATTTGCTTGCAGGTATGCCATGAAGCTATCAGTAGGGCTGGTATAATGCATTTTCTGTAGGCCACAAAAGTTTTATCATTTATGGTATCTTAAGTAATTTTAAAATTACTTTAATCTTAGTAAAGTATACCTTACTAGACCCGATTATTGCAAAATTAGATAATGGTCACTGAAGGAAGTTAACAGTAACCCACTCATTTTGTTAGAAGAAGGCTAACGTTCGAGCCATCTAACCTGTACTTCCCAGAATCCCAGAAATCAATAATCGTTCCGCTCCATGATAAATTAACCCCATAAAGATTTTTTCCCACACAATTTTTGAAAAGTGGAGTCAACACCAGTTTGCGGCACGCAATGAGTATAAAATATCAAGCTCGGTACTGTAGTTTAGTATGTAGCCTGTACTTCCCAGAATCCCAGAAATCAATAATCGTTCCGCTCCATGATAAATTAACCCCATAAAGATTTTTTCCCACACAATTTTTGAAAAGTGGAGTCAACACCAGTTTGCGGCACGCAATGAGTATAAAATATCAAGCTCGGTACTGTAGTTTAGTATGTAGAAGACTTTTATTTTTTTGGTTAAATTTATGCCAAAGGGGGCAATAACAGTTTGTATTTCTTATCTACTAGAGGCGAATCTCCGTACCCCATATAGTGTTCAGTCAAACATTCCACTGATATAGCCGGCCAACCGCTACTACTCATTGGTACCGGAAAGGTCTGGCTAACAGACAGCTGCACAGGGTAATACTACTCGTCAAGGCGCTAAAAGGATGAAACTCAGCGGGGCACATTCGTCAGCCAATCAGAGGAGAGATGAGCGAACATGCCAAAAGGAATGCACCTAACACTGCCATCATGACCACTTAAGATCGGAGTTCCGAAAGGGTAATTCGGTTTTTTACAATAGAGCACCTGCCTCAACTTTACGCACCATGGACTACATAAAATGTGTGATAGATGCAAACTGACAAAGCTACGACAGAGGAAGATGTGACGTTTTCAGTAATAAGAAAAACAATTTTGTGGTAATTATACGGATCAACGCTACTTATGTTCTCTCTGTTCAGTTCAGATAAAGCGAACATGATACGTCTACATTGAGGCCATGTCCATGTCGACATAACAGACACAGGTTGCATAACACAACGAACGGACTGCGTTCCGAGTGTACAAAATCTGGAAAACTCAAACTCTGGAACCAGGAGCGAACAGCTTCAACAACTGCAGTTGACACCGCGCCTGCGTTGCTATGCAGTCTTTGTGCACCTAGAGGAAACTTGCGCTGAAAATGTTGAATAAATCAAGTTGAAATAAACTCACAGCTGCAGAATATGTATGAAGCTGAGCGAAATTCTATCATAGTACAATAATTCTTACGAAAAGCCAATAGATAAGGGTCTGATGTTTGCCTTATTAGTAGATAAGCGTTAAATAAGGCTAGTCTGTATGACACGGAGACTGATCATAAAGAATTTAAAGACCAGCAAATCAGGATAATATTCCTGCGAAATTGCAAAAAAGAATAGACGAATGCTTATATGCTCAACTGTGTGCAATAGTTTACTAGGAACAAAAACTCTAATGGTGTTTTGTTTGATTCAGTAACCAATAGCAAAGTGCGCTCGAATTGCTCTGGGGAGCAGTGCAGATTTCGAAATGTCATTGACTCGATTTCACCCTTAAAAAATAATGCATAGTTATGTTCTCTACCAGAGAGGCCAACGTGGACAACGAGGTGGTTGATCCTTGGAACTGTGAGGTGTTCAAAAGATACCGTCAAAGTAACCTAATAATCTGACGGCTGTATGAATGTCTAGATATATATCAAGTTGAAAAACGGGACCCGAGCGAAATGAGTTGGTATTAATTTTGCCGATATAGTGGGGGTGAATCTTCAACGACCTGAGCCTCTTTCTCCTATGGAAAAACAGGTGTGTAATTGAAAACTAGCTACCCGTATTCCTAAATTTTTGGGATGTTGACTTCGGCTAAGTGAGCTTCACAGGAACACAAACACCCTAACATCACCGTCCACGCGTTTGTTAAACCGTTTATATACAAATGCTATGTAATTCCCAAAGTTCAACTTTACTTTTGGAAACTATGAAGAACAACACTCGTTGGTTAGCGCCAGTTTTTCAAAGACAAGTTTAAATGTGAAAGACTAGACAGCAGTCCAGCACAAGCCAACCTTTATATAAAGCCGCAAACCATAATGCAGTAGGCAGTTTGGTTGCCTTTAACCAAGTAAAATATCTCACTGGAGAGCAAAATATGATGTAATTAAACGTAAGATAGTAGATACCGGTCAAAAATTCGTGACAAAACTGATTACTTGCCTATTGTTGCATGGTTGCCAAAAACGCTACCGTTAAAACATTCGCGATAAAACAATGGAAATTGTAACACAGGCAGCTGAGGTAAGCACAGCAGCGCCAATTATTTGTTTGCCGTGGAAGTTAAGTCTTTTACTCCATTTTTGTATTCTTCAAAGAACAAACAGGCATTCTGAAGTGATGCAAAACAAATAAAATACGAAGGCTCTTATGTTTTAAATTACCAAACTCCTCAAAGTTAGCTACATCAAGGTTGTTTGTACCTGATGTTTATAAGTTTGCATTTTCTGAGCACATGGACATTGATACACTAACGGAATCACGGAGAGTGCTCCTAAAAGTGAACAGATCTAGTGAACATATTGATTAATGAACAAAGGTTTAACTGGCCAATGGTTGCACGGTTGCCGAAAACGCTACCGTTAAAACATGTCAGCTTCACAGAGACCAGCTGACATCACGCTGTTGTGTGTATTCTAGGGGACGTATAACTGATGGTTTCCCACTGTGGTAATACGCTTGTATTACTTTGCTGTTTTTTACGAGTTCGTACTGGGAGACCAATTAAAGGCATGAAAACGCTTAGCGATTTGGACGTAAAAGTTGAAGAAACACACTATGATTTCCAGAATATCTAGCGTTTAAAGTCAATGACTCCTCAAGTTGCATGAGTAGTCAGGCATACTCCTTGATATTCTCGGAATATTGCAGGCCACCTTCTAATACATATTTCCATCCATATCTGAGGTGCAAAGATTTACAAGAATTGTTGATTTTTTACTCATTGATTTCGACCTGAGCAGTGTTTTCTATTTTTTTGTTTCCTTTACTCGGACGCCCATAAAAGTAACCGTTTTGAACAAAAAATGTCATTAAAGTGCTCATTTTTTCATGTGTCCTCTACGAAGGCGTCCAGAGGACAAACTAGCATTCTCAACCGTATAGTACTCTGACGTAGCCTAAAACATATCCGTCAAGCGTTCTTTCAGCAGCAAATAAGGACGTTTTGGTAAGAATGCTGTTGTATGGAGCAAAAAATATTTGTTCTCTGTGAAACTGGCCTAATAATTCTTCGAAAAAGTTTGCCAGATAATTTTATTTTAAATTTTCTGTTCAAACACATTTATCAGAATGCCTGCTGTTGACAAAAGTGAGATTTGCCACGCAAAGAAGAAAAGTGAACGAGTCGAATGGAGTTAATACATTCTTCTCAGCTGTGGATGCACTGACGCCCCTGTCTAGGTAAGGAACCTTTCGAATTTGATAAACACAATCCGAACGACACTCAAACAGATGGTTTCTTGCAACCAGAAAAAATGACGCGGTATCTTATAAAATATATGACTGCCAAATGTCGCTTAATTGTTAATAAACAAATGTTCAAGCAATGTGCATGTCACTACCTGATGAGGGAATATTAAGTAAGATGACAAAACCGAATTCACACGTGAAAACTTAATCTCCCCATAACCAGTAGAACTGTTGGACAAGGTCCAGACCAAGTAGTTGTATGCTTCCATGTGGCATTCGCTTATTTCGTCTAGTTCAAACGGTCCATAATTTCTAGCAGGGATTCAGTACAAGGTGTCAACTCTAAGCCACGACACTGATAACTGCAGCGTGACAGTTATTGTCCAATTTCGGCCGGTTAGGTCGAGGACAAAAATCCCTCCGTTTTGTTTGAACACAACATTGTTCTACAGAAATGACTTTTTTCCACAAAGTCGTCTACTTTGTGTTTCTCTACGATAGAGAAAGCGTTTTTCGGCTACTGTTTACTACTACTCGTAAAAGCTGAGAGCAAAAACCTTTTTCCCGTTTATGAACAAAAGCCATTCACGGCTTGGAAGCTTTACAAACCAAATTTCTAGTTCACTCAAGTTCACCAACGATGAATTGATGAGAAACGATTGCAAAACATTTACTCATCTCACCGCTGGGATCGAAAGCAAGCAAACTTGATTAGTCCGCCTAAATTCGTTTACGTTGCACGATGATATGTTTTAAAAACAATGTATCGCATTATGATAAATAACTATATGGTGCCGTGCATTCTGATACGGTCATCACTATATTATTTATATTTGCTTTTTATTTATATTTATTATTATTTGTTATTGAAATTATTATTTATGTCTAACGAGACAGGTGTACCCAAGTCTTTTTTCTTTAGGTATTTTTCAAGGCACTAACTGAAACAACCAGTCAGAATAAAAAATTCCTCGGCCAACACCCAACACAGATTTAGCTTTACTTAGCTCATTGGTTCTCCTTCCGCCTTGAATCTCCACCCACCTCGGAACCTAGTCACTTATCCTGACGAAGCTTTTATGTCAAAATCGAAACGTTGCCCAGCAATAAATCTACCGATTGTCACCAAACTTTTTCGAAAAAGAATAACAAGTTATTTAAGAAAATCCTCGGGCTACCTGACGGAACCGAATTGTTGCAGCAAGACTACCTGCTGGGTTAGGAGAATCGCTTTGATACAGCTCACTCGGGGATAAACGTAGCAAGGATACTAAGGATGTGGTGGAAGCAAACTTTGGACAGTAGGTTGAAAAATTACCATCACCGCAAAAACGCTGGAAACACGATGAGAATTTGTATTTAGGACGATGAAACTGTCTGGAGTAAACTTGCAAGTTAAAGCGCTAAACTCATTGGCCGGTAGACCTGGAACTGACACCCTACTTAGAGTTAAATTGAGAACATTATGAACACAAACATGCCAACAGAAAACATGTTCTAAATTAGCTAGATTTAGTTCAAGAAGACAGAAAAAAGACGCCTGTCCAATAGGAGTAACCTACAAACACTTGCATACTGAGAACAAAGTAGGAGTCTGAGTTTGCTATACTTGATACGCCGAACAAAAGTCGACCAAAATACACATCATTATAGGCCCAGTCTATCAAACCATACAAATGAAATAATTGCAAATTTGTGGGACTCAAGCTGCCTAAAAACAACCAACGGACCAATCAGTTCACAGAATGACAGCCGATGAATCTAAACCCTATTTCAGCGTCAGATCCAGCTAAACAAGTCAGACCGACACAACAAGAGGGAGACGGCTCAGTCAACAGGAAGGAATTGAACTGTCAAAATATAGGCACTCAACAAGCAAGCCTGGATTGCGAAAATAGAGTCAGAATGTAATGGTGATTCCAAGTCGATGTTACGCGCATGTAACTTCGGGCCAAAACAGTTACCTTGCAGTTAATAAACGTCTGCAATTTATGTAAGTACAGTATAAATATGAGGAAGTTTTTCCTAGCCCCAAGATTGTTTCTGTCAGAGATCAAACAATTGAACTTGGGTGAAACCACAAACTCCTGTAGAGCATAAGTCCTTGGTCATTTTTGTGAAATTTTATGGATAATTTTAGAATATTTCGTACTATACTCTCAAATATCATGCGCACATTTAAAGACATAGTTCTGGGTGGTACAGTAACTAACAACGTCTGCCCAGATCCCATGTTTTGCACTTTAGTAAAACATTAAATATCCATATATTTTAGAAGCTATTCAGCAGACAAGAAAATTGATCTTGAATTAGGAAAGCATAGTGAATTAATCAAGGACACATTGAATAGATGTATTTCATCAAAACTGACACAACCGAGTTGATCAAAGGGGAATGTTGTTGCCTGCTTTTGGGTAAAATTTTGCCGCTGTTAAGGAGTCGCATCAAAATCTTACAAACTAACATGCGATGTGATCAAGAGGAAAGGCGTATGGGGAGACCTGAACTTGTGCACTTAATCATGAGTGGCAATCTAATTTGCTTTAAATTGACGCCTCTAATGCAAAAGACCGAGTATTTCTAACGTCCGTTAAAGTGTATCGGGCATCTTATGCCTGTGCACGACTAAAAATTCGGACTAAATCCGACTCAAAAATATATAATCGTGTACATAGCGATACATTTGCTAAATAATCTGATATTTGCATGAACCTGTCGCTGTGTCCACTTCACCAACGCGGCCACGTTTTCTGATGTTTTACTTTCGGAAACCCTTTTCAGGTCTGCATCATTCCGAGAAAATTAGAGCAAAATTCCTAGCTACGATTAATTCTCGGGCCTAAATACAGATGCACTGGTATTCGATTCGAGGCGAATGAGCATGCGCGCGGTTTATCCATTTGAACGCCCGTAGATTTAGGATGCTCCCCGTATACCACTCACTTCAAACCGAAATTCATTTGGCATCCAGTCTTACTTAAAAGGCTGTAAACACTTCCAGTGTATGGAATTCAAAAGAGTCGTCCGCCAATTCAGATCGGTAGTTAAAGGACTGGGTTTCTTTCTTAACAAACGCATTCATGACGCCATTTTATAACTTGACCACACTAGCATGCGGTGTGCAAGCGCACGTTATCGGAAACCCTGCGAAAGAGGCGTGTTGACTCCCCGGTTTTGGAATAAAATCAAAATGGATCCAGTATATTATAAGCAAAGCAATTGGCATTCACAAGAATGGTGGTAGATATTAAAGCTCCGGGCATTCAAAGTCAGCTTGGCACGTGAGTGTCATGTTACTCATAACCCGTTTTCGTTTTTCTTCTGTCGCATCAGGGAATATATCAAACACGTAACATTTCGCTCCATTTGCTTGTACCTGTTGACCGGAAATTTGGAATAAATGCACTATCCATATGTTGCATACCCTGATCCTGAAGCCATCAGTTCCATCTTCAGCAACTTGAACATCCAAAGCTTTCCATGTCACACCATCGAAGGGAAAAAAGGTCTTTACCTAGAACAGAATGAGTTTATATGCTTTGTTTACAGTACCAGATCAATGCCATCGTTTGCTTGCTTGGCATTGGGGCACTTGGCAATACCGTATGGTCCGTCGGCAAGTAAAACTTTGGTCAAGCAGAAGCCAATGATCACAAATGCTGCAGAGTAATAAAATAATTTTACTCAGGAAGAAATCCACCAGTCCAAAACAAATTCTTTGATATCCGTCACCCAAATAGGTTATTTAATACAACAAAAAAACTTAGTTACGTTCGTCACGAAAGACAAATGGCGAATATCTTGGTTGAACACTTAAAGTTCAACCTTGTATAATGAACAAAAATCGCTCCAGCTCAACAGTTTATGTGAAAAACATTTCAGGCTTAACCTCAATTAATTTTTCTAACAGTGAATAATGATTTAAAGGAACATGTGTATTTATTTATAAATTCAAATACCAGAGATGACTGGTGAGTTTATCGGGAGGGTTAAAATAAAAATTCACCGGAAAACCAAGTTAACAATAAAAAGACTGAATTGTATTTGAAAGAATACTTGTATGATTAGATGGCGCAGCAGTAAAATTAGCGTAACGTAAAAATAACGCAAAAAACTGAGTCTACCTTGGGATACGTGCATGATTCGCTTTTCCGTAGATTTCCGATTGTTAGGCTCAAGATCTCTTTTATATTGTAAGCCTTCTGAGAATCACTGCACCTGGTGTACACAAAAATGTTTTCGTGTACTGTCAGCGTTTCTAGATGTTGGACGGAGCCATTTGCATAATCGATTAAGCATAGTTATGCTCAAATTGGAACGTATATCAGTGGCCGTGCATTTTATTACGTTTTGTTTGTCCCTAGTTTTTTCTCGATAGAAGAGCATGCTTATCGGTCAAACTTTTGATGTAAATAATTCGTCGTAGAGGCCTAAAGTAATCGTGGGAATAGGAACAGAATAGCTTCATTGAGTAATTCGATTCAAAAACATCAAAATGTATCTAGACGTTCAGCAAGTGACATTAGGCTATCCAAAAATATAGGGACTGTTGCGGGCGGAATTTTTTCAAGAATCATCGCCGATAGCCCGTTCGCTCTTGGTATCAAAACAACTAGATTAGTACTTGCGTTTGTGATATTTACTCCCTAAGGAATAGAAGCGGCTCTCTATTCAACTGGACACCTAGCCTTCAAAGAATCATCTATCTTGAACAGCGTAAATTTTATACCGCACAATGGATGCAAGCGTTACTTTGTTTATCGGGTTCTTAAGTTAGAAGATTACAATGCAATCTTCGAGTGCAAGACAACTTCACTGACTTTAGCATGATGCCGAAAACGGGGTATTGCTTGAAGTGGTGGATTTTAAACGTAACCAGTCAATAATTCCGTTGCTATCACGTTTATGTGTTCTGGTAGGGATCATTAAAAAAGTCTGCTTTAACTTTAATGGCCACATTCTATCATGAAAATGTTAGGTCCGTTAGATTTAGATCTTTTGGGAGCTTTTGCTAATCGGTCATTCACATAAGCACGGGCAATCAAACTGCCTAGCTCAGCGGACAGTCCAACGACCATAGTTAGACTTTTTTGGTTTGTTTGATGACCGTGTTTTTTGCACATAGAGATAAGTTTAATTCAGTCGTCATTGCCATCCTAAAATTCGTATGAAATATCCGTGTTATCCATCTTTTTTACGGATGATTTCACTACGCGAGCGTTTTGAAAATCGTACAATGAAATTGCAAAAGTTAATTTTTGGTCAGGGAATTAAAGAAGCCCCATTCACTGTATTTATCTTTCATTAGAGTTAGATTCTCTAATCCTCTTCAACCTCACCAGCCTCGCTGTCACAAACGGGAAGGATACTACAGCCGTGGCAGATTAATCATTGGGTTCAGTTCGGTGTGTGTTACTTATGTGTCTACAGATACACAATTACATACTTGAAACACCCATATCTCTAACCCAGTGAAGTCTGCTATGAGTATATTTACTCAAATAAAAATGTGTCTATCATACAGTTTCAAAACAAATTGGCATTCGTGAGCAACATTTGAATTTCCCCAAAAAATAGATAGTACATCCGACCAAATTGTCTTTTCTCAGGATTCCCTTTGTCAGAAGTTTGGCATTGTGCTTTCGGTTTATTTACATTAAGGAAGAGTACAACTCTCGATGAAATATGCTCAAACAAATTTGCTTTTGCAAGAGCCTCACCTAGAACCCAGCTGAATCTCTTGTTTGTGATGTGTCCAGGCAACCGGGACAACAGGCGACCCGGTGCAGCACATTTAGTTACTTGGAAACATCACAAACCAGAGATTCAGCTGGGTCCCAGGTAAGTCACGTGAAAAACCAAGTTTGTTTGCAAATGGGCGTATTTCGCTAATTTCGTGCAATTTGTGTCCAAGTAGAACATAAGTGTGACGAGAACTCGGGCTGTGCGCCTACCTGACAAATCCCAAAAGAGATGAAGCCGGTTGTGGGCTGTCGATGATGTTTCAGCAACCTTATAAGTAGTGCATCAAGGTCTTATCGACTTTAAAAGAATCCATCAAAAGTTTTCTATTCCCGGATGATAAAGTATGCGAACGGAAAAGTCGAATTTTCAAACCAGCCGGAAGCAAGTACAATGATTAAGGGAGGTACGACTTTTGGCCATGAAGTAAGTGGGTAAGCGCCAAATTTCTTATCTTTCAATAACAACAACTTGCGTTACCAGCACCATCGTGGAAACAAGAAGGGATACAGTTTTAAAAAATATAGTGTCGGGGTAGGTTGTACAAAATTGTACCTAGTGTTTAAAGCAGGTACCAACGAAAGTGCTGCGTGAAACAGCACATTAATCACCAATATCGCTGGCTAAAATCACCAGTATAAGTTGAAATGAAGGCCGTCAGGAGCACTTTACTCTGTTTTAGATTTTCTGCTCAGTGATGCCAGGTTAGCAGGCAAACTTACTAATGTCCCTTAATGCGCATGTGTAGCGGAATTTGAAAAGTTCATTTTGGCAAGTATGTTATTAATTTTACATCCATTGAAGCGAGTTCAACTGCGAATACTCGTAAAATTCTGCTAGAATTCGCACGGCCTGTGAGGCTGACTATCAGTGCAGCTGAGTAGTCTGCGTCGGCAGACTGCAACGTTTTATGACGGGTTTAATGCTTGTGAACTAGCCCTGGGTAGATTCGTCACATACAAACCTGTCTGCGGTTTTTACACTAAGGAGAGTTTACATAAGTCGTTATGAGTATGTCGCCCATATGATAGCACACTTTAACGCACTAACAGCGTCAAAAGAAACCGTTGGTTTGAGTTTAATCAGAGTAAATGAACAAGAGTTCAAATCACACATTTTACTCATTCATACAATTACACTTCCGGAACCTAGCTTGTTTTGACAAAGTAGGTAGTTGAACCTTTCCATAAGCTAGCGCTCCAAATGTCCCTAAATGTTTTTTACAGAAGTGTGACTTCTATAAGAATGACCGTATTCAATAATGATTGACCATTCAAGTCATTCTTCCTTTAGAATTAAACATTTGCTAACACTTCCGAGCGTAACGTGAAACGTGTGCAATAATTGTGCACAAATAAAGAGCAGTTATATTATCTTAATAGCAATTAGTTGGAGCATGTTGAGGTTAAACTTATGCGATGAAAAAAATAGTTCCTAACTTGATTTCAGTTATAGCAGAAACAAGCACAAGAGATCCTGAAGCATGATTTTGCCAAAATGAATAGAGATACATGCCCGTGTGATTCAGTTTGGCAGAGAGAACGTAAACGTTTTCTCTTCGTGTTAAAAAATAACAGACTAAGTAGGCTTGCGCACACTGAAGCTGTCATTCTATTTCCACGTTTTAACTTAAACTGATGTGATATCCAAATGAAATACCAATTCTTTAGTAAAGTGCATCATATGACTCAAAATGCCTGTGCATAGTTGTTTCTACCAATACATTTTGGGCATGGAGACTATTTATACCTCGCTTGTTTCCTCAGTGACACGTATGCTGGTCAATCGAATGATTTATTGCCTCAAACGCAACTACGCCATTTAAATTTCAAATGCATAATTTGGAATCGTTCATCTGGTAAATCTAGCCATTAGATCAGTATTTTATACAGAGCGGCTTTAAATTTCCTAGAAAAGATGGGGTAACTGGTATCAATCACAAACCAGATAAATACGATTTTATACACTGAATCGCTAGCTAACTGAACAGCCTCATACAAATCCACTTAAAATCGTTTGAGTTCCGCTTCTGAAAACTAACCACCACAGCATTATTTTCCAAGGGTATGTTTAGGTAACGGGATCACATCCACTGAATTTCAGCATGCAGTTGATAATTTTTAAACACTGATTTGAAGAAAATGTCAATGAAATTATAATAGGCTGAAATTTCCCTCAGTAACAGCGTAGACGATAGCAGACGGGAATAACATGCCTAGCGACGTTTGAGAGGCTCGTTTGGAAGTGAATACCTGAAAAGTTTTCTTCAACGGCCAAGCAGCATCCAACGCACGAGATTTACTAATCTACCTACTTAAATATTATAAGTAGCATCGAATCAGATCAATTGTATATCTACATATTACGGTTTTGAGGACACTGAAGGGCAGCTGCGGTTTTATGATGTGATACGAGTATTGATAACATGTTTTTATGAAACTCCAAGAGAAATTTACCAAAATTTTCTAACATTGTGGATGATGTTTGATCAAAGTTTTGGCATCTTTGTAAATCATTACGGCTTGTCACTTAACAACCCTTATAGGGTTCCAGAGGCTTGGAGTATGTAGTCGTATTTAAGTATCTAACCTATTTGCACCGGAACGTATTCGACAGGCCTACGTGCTCCATATGTACACAAATATGTATCTTTCTACATATATATCTTACGGAAAGTTTGCAATATGCGACCAAAGTCGTCGGTCGACAAAAAGAACCATTAAAAAGAACCATTTCCTTCAAACGAAGTTTCCCAAGTTCGTGAAAAATCCAAGATTGATGCGTTAAATAAAGAATTATCCGCAGAAAACACCGAATCGACAGCAGATATTAAAGCTTGCTTTTTTAGTGGACATGGTTTTTGGTTTGGCATCTTGACACGTACAAATATGATATCTGTGACATCTGACGAGTTACGAGTCCGCAGGCGCTCCTCTCGTTAAATTTTACTCATCAATTTAGTGTTATTTTTATCGCAGAAAAAACAATCAGTCTTTTCTTGTGCATCACTCAAGCCGGGAAATCCAGCAGCAGAGTACACCAGTGTTATATATATCCCCTAGACCTTTGATTGCGACCATTTAAGACAAATATTGTGCGTATGAATAATAACCACACGCCCAATAAAATCCTAGGGGAATTCCCAGTTGCATTGTGTTTCCTTTGGTCAGAGTTATGGGAATGAGCGCCGCTGGACAGTCTCAGAGTAATCAAAGTGCAGAATTTGCCAATGTCGTCTCGCGCTAATAACGTTACACGTCGGTCCAATCAGCATTTCGTCGGAATCTGCAAACAGAATTTATGCACGTTACATGATCATCCTATTGCCTCATAACACTATTCTGCACTCGCCGCTTAAAGATATTTAGAAGCCGACTTGAAACATTATACCACAAACAACTTTTATGCCAAGATTGTCAGAAACAAAAGAATTTCATTTTTCACCGAGTATGTCGGTGATGTAAAAGCCTGAAAAAATTCTGCTTGCATGCCGCTTGTTTCAGCCTATTCGCACGCACAAAATATCCCGCACTCCATCAATGGCTCTCTTTTATTGACGATATCATTTAAAAGTTTGCTTCAGACACTGTTATGACGCAGAACAGAGTGAAAAAATCCCATGGAAATTGTGAGAGCGCTGCATATTTATGCTTTTGACAGTAGCCGTGATTTCAAGTGTGGAATCTGTTCCACTCACTAGTAGTGCATTGCGCCCTCCAGAATTTCATACGGAAGGTAATGCCCCAAGTGATACTATCCTCGAATGTCTTGGTTATGAAATGTTGTCCGCTTTCATACAATACTTTACGACCGAATGTTTTTATCCATTACAAACAATGACGTATTCGCCTTACAAAGACACGCCTCATATGCTTCACCAGACTAGTGCAATTGGACATTCTATAACACGGTTAAGTCGAAAACAAGTCGTGTTCAACCTTAGTGACGCACAGGTGCAGGAATCATCCATCAAATAACTCTTGTTAACCAACAGGAATTGCTTTCAGCCATCAAAGAGTAATGGTTTTTTCTTGATTTACTGTGCAAGTTGGACCAACACTCTCCTGCTCTGTTGTGAATTTCCCTTTTCTGAAGTAAAAGACCATAGTCATTGTGCTCGAGTTTCCTAGTCGCTACTAAGACAATCCGTTGGAATGTTCCACCATACCGGGCCATGTGAAGGACAAGAAACCAAAAAAAACCTTCAAAAGTGAGACCAAACGCCACAACTACCGGGCCAGTGAAGGACAAGAAACCAAAAAAAACCTTCAAAAGTGAGACCAAACGCCACAACGACAGCTAGTCATACCTTTATAGATGGAGCGCTTTAAGGCGGCTCTCTGGTTTGTTTTATTTGTGCTAGTTAGAACTACTTTAAAGTTGAACTCGATTACACGTAAAATATTCTTGACACATTTGTGCATTGAAGACCCCGGCCACATCGTAAGCATTATCGGTGGTGATATTTAGAAGTAGCACCCCATGCTAGTGGCTGGTAGATCGGTAACACCTTTTCTTCTACCATTTATCGCGCCAAACTTCGCGCTGTTTACGCTAAATCAGCAACATTATTTGTTCACCTCATTGCCTGATGCCGGATTGTATGCCGACTAGTTGAGTTCACGGATTATTCACGCTTACCTTAGATTCTAAAACAACTCGCCGAATTTGCGTACGGGTCAAACAATGAACACAACTAAAATTTCGACCACAATCAGTTTCTCAATCCATTTGAGTTTCGGTGTTGGGTGCTATGGTTTGGCTAGCAGACACGACCGTTTCTTTAACTAGATGGTCTGTGTGAAACGCACCAATGCTTTTTTCACCGTCGAAATGATAGTTTCGCCACAATTTCTCTCTGTGGGTAATGGTATGGCAAGTCTTATTCGCCTATTACCAGTTTATGTAAAAACCATATCAGGGGACATTTATGGATCTTCCCAAGGACACCGTTCCCCCGCCCTCCTCTTTGCTATGTGAATTCAGGCGTACCGATCATGGTATAAATGTAGAGAAGATATATCGTCCGGCTCTGCATGTACAGAAGTTTGGAAGATGCCACAGTTCTACAGTTGACTCAGCAAATCATCGGGTGGATCCAAGAACATTCCCGTCGCTCGTAAATGAAGAGCCTTGTTAAAATTATCCCAAAGCCTCGATTCGCGATATATCCTAAAAATAGATGCACTTTACACTTACATAACCAGTGGGCAACCCGTCATATGCCAACGCTTGATCATTTTGCCTTTGAAGGCCCATAGACACAGTAGCATATCACTCACTGCATCGGCTAACAATACAGTAGCAGACACAGTATACCTTATTATAACCTAACTTGTTATAACGCCGTTTTGTCCTTCTCCATTTGGCAGTTTTACAAACCCGGAAGCTTAGTTCAGATTCAATCTTACCAAACTGAAATCTCCAGTAAACACCTTTTACCTTTGTAGTCTGATACGCTGACGACGGTTTCTTTTAATTGGTCAGGTTTAGACTACGGACTGGTTATCAGATCTTGCCCTGGCCAGTCCCATCCGGATTAATAAAGCTTGTTCTAACAGGCAGAGCCATAGTAAACACGCATCATCATCATCATTGTCAGCTCAGCTAACCACGTACTCGTCGTACAGTGGTTGTAGCTGCCGCAGTTTCGTTCACCGATGATTTGGGGGAGGGGGGAGGTAGCTGCGCATTGCAGGCGCGAGCTGGTAAGTTGGTGCACTGTCAGTGGGCCGTCAAGTAGGGGGGGTGGAAAAGGAGCTATGCATTGAAGGCAATAGCTTTGATGCACGAGCGCCAATGAGGGCGCGACTGGGCCATGTCTGACAATATCTCCAGCCATTGATGTGGCCCGCCTCGGGGTCCCCATCCAGGAAGACGATAATTACCAGCGCAGCTGAGTTTGCTGGTAATGGCTTTCACACTTCGCTGCCAAGTCATTGTTTTAGCGCCTCTGGCTCTCTTCCACCCTTCACATGGTTGGGCGAAAAGAGCCCTTCGAGGAAGTCGGTCGACTGGCATACGCAGCACGTGGCCAAGCCAGCGCAACTTGTGCAGTGTAATCAGTTCACCTATCAAGGGTGAGTTATTTCTCCCGAATATCATTCGACGTACTTCAGAATTGGTGATCCGGTGTTCCCACCAGATCCGGGCAATGCTCCGAAGACATCGATGGTCAAACACTGAAAGTCTTTTGACGTCCTCGGCGCGCAGCGGCCAGGTTTCTGATCCATATAGTAATATGGAGCGCACCGCAGCATTATAAACTCGACCCTTGACAGAGAAGCTGACGTCACGCCTACGCCACAGGTGACAGGTTCGCAAAAGCTGCTCTGGCCTTCCCAATCCGGATGGAAATATCATGTTTCACCAGACCACCGGGACGGATACAGCTGCCCAGGTAAACAAATTTGTCTACTACCTCAATCGGTTCATCCGCAAGCATGAGGCTAGGGTTCGAGCCCACCCAGTCTTGCAGTAGCACTTTACACTTTGCAGGTGTGAAGCGCATACCAAACCGCGAGGCAGAATTATTTAGATTATTTAGTATTGTTTGCAATGCCACGGGGTCAGATCCTAGAAGAGCTATGTCGTCTGCGTACTCGATGTCTGTGAGCGGAGGCCCAGGGAGCACTTCGACCCCACAGGCATTAGAGGCTGGTAGTGAGTCTTCCATGATCGTATCAATGACGAAGTTAAAGAGGAAAGGTGAAAGAGGACAACCCTGTCGGACACCACTTGATGTGGTGAACTCAGGAGAGAGCTTCCCGTAGACCTTTACACGGCCGCGGGAGTTGGCGTACAGCGCCTTAATGAGGTTCAAGAATTTATGGGGGACACCTTTGCTCCACAGACACTGCCATAGTGCTTGGCGGTCCACAGAGTCAAAGGCAGCTTTCAGATCAAGAAAAACAACCATTGTTGGTTGCTGGAAGCAGTGTCGCTGTTCCAGAATCTGTCGGAGGGTGAAGATATGGTCGATGCAACCTCTTGCAGGACGGAACCCAGCTTGGTTTTCACGGATCTGCCTCTCCCTGTGTTCAGTCAACCTTCGAAGGATAAGGCCAGAGAGCATCTTCGACGCCACAGCTAACAGGCTGATGCCACGGTGGTTTTCACATAGCGTCCGCGTACTCTTTTTGAAGATGGGGATAACCGTCGACATGCCCCATTCTGCAGTCACTTCCTCTTCGTCCCACATAGTACGAATAAGCTTTGTCAATTGGGTCACCAGGGATATTTCGCCTTCTTTGAAGAGGCTGGATACAGACCGTCCGGTCCTGGTGCCTTCTCACGTTTTAGTACGGCTATTTCGTACCTTATTTCGTCTTCTGAAGGGCGATCATGGTTAACATTCAATTCGCCCGTATGCATTATCTCCACCGGCTGTGTTGCAGGAGGCCAGCTGAACTGCTCTTCGAAGTGTTCGGCCCATCTCTCCAGTCGACGTTTTTGCGAGTGAATTAATGAGCCATCTTTTTCACTTATCGTTTCGCTGACCGTTGCTTTCCTAGGGCCAGTCGATCGTATCAGTTGATAAAGGGCACGGCTGTTTCCCGTAGCAAAAGCCTTCTCCATCTCCCGAGCTTTCGATGTCCACCAGAGCTCTCGGTCTTTCCTTAGACTCTTCACTATTTGGCGTTTGAGGGATTTGCGTGCGCCGTCGTACTCGTTGGTTGCTGGTATGGCTTTCCTGGCATCAATCATGTATAACGACCTCGACGACATCCAGCGGTCCCGTGGTCGAATTGGAGAAGTCGGGCAGGCAGCATTGAACGCCGCTAGTATAGCTCCTTTCACATTTTGCCACGCTTCGTCCACATGTTCACTGCCACCACAGTAGTGTTTTACTGTGGAGAGTTGTTGGGCTAGCTCAGATCGATACTATTGAGCTATGGTAGTACTTCGAAGCTGGTGGCATGCTTCTTGCCGACTTGCGAGGGCCTGAAGAAAAACGAACTGTCAGGCGTGCGCACACCATGGCGTGATCGGAATCAAGTGGTGTGCCCCAGAAAGAACGGCAGTCTTGAGTCGTGGCTCTCCACCGGTGGCTGATGGCCACATGGTCCAACTGGGTCCACCGTTAATTTGTAGTTGGCGGCCACCAGGCACCACTTACGCGGTGCGAAATTTTATGTTGAAAGTTCGTACTTGCCAGAAACAGTTCGTGATCATCACACAACAGAAGGACTCCATCTCTGTTGTCTGTGCGGCGAGCATCGACTCCGAATCGACCACCCAAATGTGATTCCAAAGAGCTCAGACGACCTACTTGAGCATTCAAATCGCCTGCAAGGATCACAATGTCAGTGCTTTTTGCCTGACGAATGAGCCTGGATAGCTCTCGATAGAAAGTATCCTTCTCCGCATCAGAACTGCAGTCCGTCGGGGCATAAGCCGACACGACAAACAGGCACCGCTTTTTATGCCGCGAGGCATTGAGCTTGATTGAACTGGATAACCGGACGGCGCAGAGACGACTGTTCACTGGGATCCAATCCAGCAAAGCGCGTTCAGCTCTGGGGCTGAGTGCAACTCCCACGCCATATATTCCACGAGTCATCGCTTCTGGGTCACCAGACACACGGAGGGAGAAATGTGAAAGAGCTGAGTTCATCCTTGGCGTTCTGAGATGCAGAACCACGCTCGGGTCTTGTATGCGTGTTTCGGAGACACAGCATACATCGATTTTAAGGGAGTACAAGGTTTCAGCAAGCATTGCCTGTTTGCCAATTTGACATAGAGTACGGACGTTAAAAGCTCCTATATAGAAAGGATCTCGTGGATTTAGAAAGGTGTTATTTTGTTTAAGGTTTGTAGGCAGCGTGGAGCATAAGGCCCTTCGGTCAGATGACTGACAGTCAAATGGCCCAGCGACGTTTGCTTGTGCAGTGGGAAGGGGTTGGGGAGGGACATCGGTGGACGCTGAACTGCGCGGGCAAATGATACTTCCCGGTTGCCCAGGCCGAGGAAGGGGGTTTGGTTGAGGTACCCCACCTTGAGCCTTCGACTCAAAAGTCTGACCCACAAGGCAGTGGGATGACGTAGGGTTTTGTTCGGGGACCCTGACCCTAGCCTCTGACTCAAAAGTCTGACCCACGAGGCAGTGGGAGAATGTAGGGTTTTCTTTGGGGACCCTGCCCGGAGCCGATGACTCAATAGTCTGACCTGCTCGGCTGCAGGGGGTTGGCCTAACCCGAGGGCGCAGGGAATAAGGCATTACTGTCTCATTCCTGATGCGGCTGCGCACAGCAGGTGCCTTTTGAGCAGCACCGGGCTCTTTGGTTTTAAAAGTATTTCGACCGTATTGGATAATGCGCCGGCGGTCACGGTCAACCGTTGGGCGATCGGAGTGTGCGGTTTTTGGGGCCGACCTTTTCTAACCCGTCCTTCCTCGGGGGAAGGCAGCATCGCTGCTTCCATAAATATGGACATGCTGGTCGCCTGGGGGAAACACCTTACTGCCTTCACACTCCTGTCGCAGAGGACAGTACGACTTTACCCCCAGACCGCCTCGTAGCACGATTACTCGTAGTACGGGGTCTCGCTGCTCTTGGTCTGGCTGCTCCCCTTTGGCCTTCCTGGCATGGTTGCAACTTGTGGAACGAAGTTCCTGTCAGTGTAGCCCGCGGGATCGCTGCAACACTCATGCCCGACCACCACGCCAAGGTGGCAGCTTTAGGTCGGGATAGTAAACACGCACCATGCATCAAATGGAGTCAGCTCCCGACAGGATCTAAAATGTTGTGCTCCGAGACTCAGAGGTTGGAAAAAGTCAAACTGCATCAACGACTCCCATCGCGGCCAGGCAACAACAGAGCAGAATATTTGTTCACTGTATATGTCAGTTGTAGTGCACAGAGTCACTGAATATGCAAATAGGGTGGCATTGGATAATAGTGGATCTCAATGTAACTGTTGAAGTTTCACATGCGTAGCTTGGAGTCAAGGATGGGTTCAAACAACGTTCAAAATAAGCCATTAGGTTGGAATGCCAACGGCATTATCTACACAGAGGTGAGCGAATTGCACAAGCATCCTGACCAGTTGGTTTACAAACAGTTACAGTTTTGAAAACTTGCTCAATAAATTCAGAATTTGTGGACTGGACGTATTTTTTTCTCCTGCAAAGCAGTTTATTGGTTGTTTGCTACATTTATAGAGTTTGCGGTGGTCGAAATGCAAACTTCAGCTTTCATACCAGAAAGAGCACGCAAATAACGGCCCTTATAAGATTTCTTCGGCTCACTGTAATGAATTTATTAGAGCGAATACAAAATTGGTTGGATTACAGGCGGCAAAACACTGCTGACAAAATACAACACACATAATGCCACGAGTTATTGATAGTTAGCTCATAATCACACGTGTGTACTGTTCGTTAGTTTTGAATTTCACATTGGTGCATCAGTGAGTTAACCGATTCAAATACTAGTTCATCAAGTGTAGTTCCAAGAAAGCCATCCAAAGACATCAAGTACAAACTCGCGCGTTCCTCATGCGCTGTTAGTTACTCTCTGTGTGAATTGGTTTGGAAAAGTGTAATCGACACTTTTAAAAAAAGGGTTCTCCACATCACTGTTTACAAAGTTTCCTTGTGTTTCAAATCATCAGCATGACACAAGCGTTAGCTATATCCTGTGCATTCCACAGTATCTACACGGTTCTTAGTGCCTAAAAACATACTACAGCTAAATTAAGATCGCTGTATAACAATACAGTTAATTTGGTTTTTGGCATGCAAAGTCAACTTTAGGTGAAATGATACCAGAATCACTATTACGCTGTGAGGCTTTACTACCGTCACCCCAGGGGAGCAAATGAATGCAAGAAATTTCATCTGCCGTTGCGAAACGCATTCTGATGAAGACGATGCATGCATCTTCAAGGAGGGTGTTCATCAGAGACTCCGAGGTCATTATAAGCCAGTGATACAGGCCTAATAATATGCACTTATGGGCTGGCAATTGGACTGCGTAGATTCATTTGAAAAAATTGAAATTTGGAATTACGTTGATAGAAACACTGGCGCAATGTTTGGCTGAATGATCCCGAAACACGCAAATTCAAGGAATCAACAATCAATTAAATACGGAACTGTCGGATTCACCATATCTAGTATAGGGGTATCGAATAGCTCTGGGGATTCGAGAATTGATCGGCATTAAAAACGGAATAAGTATTCAACCTGAATGTTCCGTGACACGCTACACATAACTACACCTGATACGTAATCCATTGCGAACTTGCAAAAATCAGCAATGCGTTTTCATGAAGCATTAAAACAACCTGACGTTTTGGACACATTGATTGACTCATCTCCGAAATTTTATGTACCAGCCGCACCCGATCTGTGCACAAAAGTGCTGACCAGATATCTCGCGTAATAATATCCTATAAGTAATGGTGTATTGTGGTTCAGAGCAAATGACTGTCATTCTGGATCGTACCTTTTTCATGCTTATGCTGATGAAACCCAATTCTCGCGAGACAAGACAGAGAACCATGGAATTCCTCAAGGGTTAGCCTCAACCATCGTTTTCATTGCGCGGTATTTGCTAGTGATCACCAAGAGGATTAGCACTGTAGATTAAGGCTGTAGTTTTGTTAATGCTGTTCAATCAGGCACTTGTTTTAATGGCGATCATCAATGAGTTATTTTTAAATCCTGCAAATGTAGACAGTTTGCCAAGTTAAACCAATGCACTCCTAAAATTGTGGGTAGATTTGAGAACTTTCCAATAATGTTTTCTCAACTACTGCGAATCATTCAATGTTAAAATGCCAAGAACCTTATTAAGAATCCTAATGAAAAGTCCTAAGCAATTCGCATCCCACAAAACTTTGGGGATTTTTTAACTGGCCAATTTCAGTTTCGTATTTCTAGCATTTACCCGTTTGTCTACTAGCGGTTGACTATATTGTGAGTAAACGGCCTTAACCAGGACAGGATCTCATTCATTCTTCAACAACAGGATCCGCATGGCGTGGTAATTGGGGATACTCCAGATTTTGTTTCTATTGCACCAGACTATTCTGATGGATGCAATGAGGCGTGGTCCTCATATGAGACATCCGGTGTCTCATGCCGTAATGTTTGGCCATTAAATATTCCCCTCTTGCGCTTAAATTTAATTTCAAAAAATTATATTCTTCATAGGTTGTGGAGCTTGCTTTCCTGTATTTTGTTGGCGGCTATCGGAAACGGTTTTTTTTCCAAGCAAATTGCGATGAGAGAATATGGGATAAGCGGCTTTTATAATCCTCGTGGAAAATTCAGAGTAATTAGTCAAATGTATCCATATCCGTTGCCACTAAGCCCTCGTCTTATTTAGTGGCACAATTCGCTCTACTTGATCACTGAATGTGGGTAGTAAGTTTTCAAACTGACCGTTTACTTCTTTGGAATCCCACATCATCTGCTAAATACATTTCCAGAAACAATGTCCCATAACACACCAGAGTGACCCAGGACAACTAGAGCTACGGCAGCCTCTTCATTTTTGATTTTCTACAGAACAAGAACAAGTAAACCAACTCCTGAAAGCTTTCGTCTTACCCGTCAAAATCTATAACGAAATTCTTCGTTTCCGGGAACTAAACTCACTCAACACTGACGGCATCATGATGTTTTTTTTACCGTCTTGGCCTTTTGAAAATAAGGGAAACCCACAACGCAGCAAATGAGATAGGTTTTCGTAACCTACAACTGGATTTAGCCTTGATACGTCATGTGGAGGTTTTCTCTCCTGATTCCTCCCGTGTAATTCACGGACAATTAAGCGCTCCGCCGTAATTAGTTGATTGCTTATTCGGTCACTTGTTTTCGGTGACGTGCTTTGGGATCGAGTTGCGTCAACTTCTCGTGGGCTTTCAATCTTCCCTTTATTTCGGTCACATTGTACCCACATTTCAAAGGCCCGTCACCGGTCCAAGTGGTGCTATTTCGTTTAACATCATAGGCGGTTTTTTTTTGTAAAAGTTTAGTGGTTTGGTTGACAGTGACATGTTTGATAAATGAAGTTTCCGAAGTGCGTTACGCCGGATGCTTAGCATTGCTCACATAATCTTCTTGCATACGAAGATAGTTGGGAGATGCCACTTTTGAAATTAGGTACCTCTCCATCCCCAAAAAATGAAACAATGGGTAATGGATGCTGTGTCCTGGCAGCCAGCTTCCTTTTTGTATTAATGGATTATTGATTTTCGCAGTGACTCAATGTTCACTTTCAAAACTGACAACTATTTAGCACTTTTTTTCAGTGTGGTGTAGTGAGTGCTATTGTATGGGTGTAGTGTTGCAACCAAATGTAACCAGATGTATTAGATGCTTTTTATTCTGTGATGTTACTTTTTAGATATATTGGCCCTTTTGTTTAGCGGACAAGATATTTTACTAGGCTTTGCGTGAGTGGTATTCTCGGAGCAACTGGGTTAGAAAGCAAGTGACACGACATACTTTCGTCGCTTCCGTCCCGCGCATCATTGTTTGTTTACGTTTAGGTGTCTTAATGTTCACCAGTATCCACCAAGCGAGGCTTGCCAAATGGTCAAATCGATATTTCTTACCTTGTCTACTGCAAGGACATAAGCATAGCCCAAAAGAACTTTTAAGCCTAAGGTATGATGCGTTTGATATTCAACCATTGCCACCAAATTGGAAACAGATGCCTGTGTTAAGTAATACAACAAACTATTCATGCATCATCATGACAAGTACTTGCTGCCGATAAATTCATGGGCCGACTTATTCCGAGTTAAAAAAGTCGGGTTTATCACATGTGACCTTCTTGTTAATTTATTAGCTACGGTAGGAAGTTCGACAAGTGATATCATGTTATTGGGTGGCTCAGAAACGTGGAGAGCTGGTGATGTTTCTAGGAGTTGTGCGCAAACACAAACAGTGCATTATTTGTAAACTTACGCAAAGTACAATTATATCCATGAAAAAGTTAAACATTTGCGCTCTAAATGCTGACGACATACTAATAAAGAACTCATTGGACCTACATATAAGGGCTCGCACGCTTCTGGAATTCGGCAGTTAAAGAGGCTGGACAACCGCACCGGTTTATTTGCCAACATGCATCATAAATTTAATTCGTCCTACGCCTGCGATCTGGTTGTTTTGGACAATCTATCATGGCTGGTCATCCAACGCCAGTGATATAGGATGCTGGAGTATGGTCACGGTCATAGGGGAAACGTATGCCAAATAGTTCATGAGAAATGGGGAATGGAACATATGAGAGGGGCGTCACAGTTCGTATTACAAAGCAGACGCACACTTTAAACCTAGTACCACTCGATATGTTGACCGTTTGTCTTTTGCATGGTGCCTGGTCATAGATGGTTACAGAACGCTGATAACTCTTCAAAGTGTGGAGAAATATAGAGTACACCGGAGTTAAAGAACTGGTTTTCTGAACGTCGAGTTTTTTTTGCACGTTGAGTGCTACTAAATCACCATCGTTTATCGTCACATGCAACCTTAGTTTTTTGTCTATACTTCGTCTTACCGCTCAATTTAAGAGCTGTCGGAGACTTACTCCAAAACGAGAACATGATGACGTGAGCAAGGGAGTTAATCGCATTAGTAAAGATAAATCCTAAAGAACTTGTCCAATACCTTTTCCTATATATAATGATTGCAGATTGTGCTGCTTAGTACACAATATATTTGAGTATTCTTGAACAGAAATGCCGCAAGATCTAAGTTAACTTTTTGGATGCTGATAAATGTTACCGACTTTCTCCTTTAAGCACAATCCACAGTCAAATATGGGTGAGCAAATTCAAGCACGTTAAACACGTTAAACATAAGGCCAGAAACATGGAGAAGTTTAAACTACTTAAGCAAATATCCCCGGCTGAGGTGCAGAGCACTTGTAGCTCTAGCAATTATCAAAGTATGGCAAAACGTGACAGACGGGGGTCAATACGGATGTCTGCGCCAGACTTTCTTTTTAAAGTATCATTGTGTTCTTGGAAAAAGTATTTCAGCTGAACAAAAGTAGAGATCTATTGGGTTGTGAGAGAAAGCGTTTTCTCTTCAACCAGCAGGAGTATCTTAAACAAGTGTGGATGTGTTTCAGCTGATTGATTGTTGTTTGCCACACCGGAAAATGTCACAATATTATTTAGCTCAACAGACAATTACAGAGTGCCTAACAAAACCCAGGTGGGCGGTGTCCTAATCTAACTTACGTTTTATTCACCCGTAACGGAAATTTAAAATAATATTTTGCCTGAATGATATGCATATTTGGAAATATTGTGTAAAGTTCATGAAAACGTCAACATGCCGCTGACCTAAACGTACCCCTTGATTTTTCCACTTTGATTGATGCATTAATCACGTCGCATGAGAGGTAGTATGTTCATTTTATAACATTTCTGACTAAACAAACAAAATTCATGGAATGTGGTACAACGTTTGCTTTAAAAGTATTGAAACAATACCACCAAATAGTAGTCCAACGTCCGGAGTATTTTTACCCATGGCTTTGTTCACCTTGTAAGAACTTGTGCGCCCAATAACTGCACACGCCAACCTCGCACCAGAATTGCCAGTTGTTCGACTTCCTACATCAGGCAGGCGTCCAAGATCGTCAACTTGTGCGTGAACAACTAGCGAAAGACCGATGAAATCTAAAGGTGGATCCACAGATTTGATCATTATTGTTACGTTGATGTGCAACACGCCCATCATGTCTGTCATTGCATTTCCGAGATCGCCTTCGTGCCGTTCCATTGAATCCAAGCCACCATGATTTCTATTGAACGAAAAAAATAACCATTGCCTTGACAATGTTCTAAAATGTCAAGTTTGGCTGTCGATTCGATTTAAGTTAAAATGCAAAAAATAAATGTTTTTCAAAAAACGATTACTATTAGAAAACATTAGATCCATGTTTCCTGCTAGGCCACATTAAAACATACTTGTTAAATGGATTCCAGTGTGCATTCGCATTGAGGCAATTGTCGCCAATGTCCCCACTTTCATGAATGTGAACTCCGTGCATTTTTCCTTTTTCAAATCCGTCAATCGAACCCACTATCTTTACCGTCCTTGGTTGTGTCACATTGAACTCAACTCTACCAGTGTGGTTGCCCAGAAATACGGCAATTCCGTCCGACAGTTTGAACGAAGTTCCTGAATCTCGAAAACAAAAGTAAATTAGAAAAACGGAATTTTTATTTGACTTTCATTTTCACCATGAAAACTAAACGACAATGCACATTTTGCCATCATTTATGGAAAACTGTCCCCGGCACTTCTTGATCTGTAAAAAAGATTTCTTGGTCACCACTTGACTCTTATTTCAGGGCAAAACAAGAAATTTGATTCGTGACGCATTACAGCTTGTCGAAATGCATTTCGTATAAAAATAGAGGTGGTTTTGTCCAGCAATTAGCGGGGAATCAGAATGAGTCGCTTGCACTATTTTAGGCAAATGACGCCAGACTTAAATTCTGTCGCTTATGCAGGGGTCATTCAAAGTCATCAAGCAATCTATGTGACTAGTGGCAGTTCTGTGGGATCAGTGTAGGATGTTTATCGAGCTAAATTGTTAAACAAATCCCCTCTTTGCTTGCAGATATCATGATATGATCAAATGTGATTATCTTTATCACCTGTACTACTAGAATGCCAGTGATATTCCCCTTTAAAAATGTTAGGCACAGTTACAGATTATCAGCTCACTATCCAAAAAAAGATTCCGGTTTTCTTCCTCAATTTGGCGTTGTTAAATACATTCTCCGTCTTCACTCAAAATAAAACTTCTAATCTGGTAGTATTAACAGAATCACAGGTGAATGAGCAACATAAGTGCATTTGCTCATCAACCGAATGCCGATCTGAAGTTATCTTGCTCATCAACCTAATGCCGATCAGAAGTAATTTTGAAGCTTTAGATTGCATTCTGCAGCACACAGAGCTCAACAGTATCACGTGAAATCTACTACACTAACGACTTTGATATTGAGCTTTTATTATTAACACGGGTATTGAAAACTTCTCGAAGACGTTTGGTAATTGGTGCATCCTCCTCATGTGTTCTTCAGTTTTACATGGGAACAATAAAACACGTTTGCTATAGCTTTATGTGAACAAATTTGACTCAGCAGAAGAACATACATTATCACTCCACTGAAACAAACTTTGTGGCTCAGCAGAAGAGCATGCATTATCACTCCACTGAAACAAACTTTGTGGAAATGACTTACTATGACAGGCCTCCAAGTTCTCAATGAGTTTTGCAAAAACAAACAGCCATGTTAATTTGTTTGCAAGGACTGACATCTCCGCAACACCTTAGCTAAGTGCAAAGCAGTGTGAACAAGCCCGAACTTGGAGGTATCAGTGATATTTATTTGTTCTTTTACCCACGTGATCACAAAGCTGTCAATAAGATACCGCCCTGGGCTGCATACTAAGTAAGTACGTCAAGTCCTACCAGCCGAATCTGACCACAACGCCACGAGAGAATTCTTAACTTCTATTTCTGCTACTAAAAGCGGAAGCAGCATGCAGATTTCACGCCGTTATTCTATAGAATGAAACGAAATTTAGGCGAATGGACGTTGGAAGCGAAAATTGAGCAAGAGTATGATGCGCAAAACATTGCATAAGCTGTCAAAGCTGTCCACAAATATTTTACGCATGAAGGTACGCGTGAATCCTTCAGAACGATACGCAAGTTCACAACAAGTAATGCACATGCCGATGTGTCAGGCCCATGGAAGATATTATTTATACCCGGAAATGTTGTTCAAAACCCATAAAATTGATAGTCCGGTGCGTCAGGTTAGACCAGAATGATTCTGAAGTGAAGATTATCGTATGGCTAAATAAATACGGTAGTGCAACAAAGCTGCTTAATTATTGTTTTATATTATAGCATTCGGCCTCTTCAGTAGCATTCATTAATTCTATGCCGTCAGGTCTGACGCATTCTACATTTAATTCGATTTTATTCACTTTATGCAGTTTGGTCTTGTCGGATGTTACTGAAGTATTACAACGTCAAACGCACACTCCTATTAATTGGAGCATGTTGCGTCTTCTATTGATTTTCATTCGTAATTGTATGGAGACATTAGCTGAGCAATTCTTCACAGAGAATTGCTGTTCAAATGTTCCATATAGTATTTGGTGTTCCTAGATTCAAATTAGCTATTTAGCCTCGGTTATGGAAGTACCCAAAAAGTGATCGAAACTAAACATCAGACTCATCGGAAAGCCATGTGCATTGTAGATCTAAATAAGCGTAGTTGTTCTCGCTTTCAACAATTCCGTTATTACGCCTTGCACATGTGTTCCGGGACTATATCGCATCAAATGTACAACACACGCTGATGAAAATGTAGAAAGAGCGATTTCCAGGGAGACAGCGATTTCATATTAATCTTTCGGTTCCATTGGAGGAAAGAGGTAGAAAAATCATTTGACCTAATTTATAATTTGCTTGTGATTCTCTAAAGATCAAAGACCAGGATAGGTTTTGTGTTTATCCTGCCGTAAGGTTGTTTTTCTGACATGCATCTGAACGATGCGTAGAGTAATATACTATTACGTTTTGAAATAATTATGATGATGAACTGACGCAGATACCATTCCTAAATGCAGTTTTTTTGTGCTGTGACTGAATACGCTAGTTCCTTCCGTAGGTTTAGATTCCTGTTAAAGTGATCCGGCATATATTTTTTTAAAAATTGTAACCAAGTTTGGTGTTGCATTTATCACCTCCCGGCAGAACGCTAAACGCATACTAGAACATTTTCAAGACTACAAATTGTGCGCATTGTAAAAGTATTTGCGAACGTAAACTATACACTCTAGGCTACAAACGGTACCGGGAAAGCTTAGTTTCCGTGATGATATTCCGCGGTTTGTAATCTCACGTAAAAAAGCGACACATGCTACTCAGGTACAAGGCTCCCATTTCATTCGAACTTCACGGTCAAGAAACTTATGTTGGGGGAAAATGGAAAAAAATGTGAAATTGTTTTCTAAAACCATGTAAGTGCTGTGGTTTATAGAGCCGCGTCTGAGGTGTCAGTGGTCTGAGGCAAACTCATTTTGAACCCGTACTGCTTAGACAGAATAAATTAAATGATAGCAATAAGAATAATAAAATAAATAGAATGAATGGTTCATTTGGGCAACTTTTGTCACAGGTAAGAAGTAAGAAGACCCCATCGTTTATGGACAGAGTGAAACTTATCTCGCCCAATTTGGACAAACTAAGCATTGAAAGATGTCAAGATAAAGCTCGATAGATAATTTTTAAGGACTTTAGCACAAGGGCCGTCAGATTAGAAGGTCAGGTTTCCAGTCACTTACTCGGCCACTCAAGGCGTTTATGGCCTTTGGTTTTTCTAGCGCGGGATATCTACCTGCCGCACTGGCGCTGTGAATTTCTTTATCCTGCCCAGGGTTACCGGAATGGGTTTCTCTGGAAACGTATTTACCCTACCGTAAAAAGCTGTCTTTTGTTAGATTCACTCTCAAAAGCAGCTCTGCATCCACCTAGCCATGCCCATACATAATATTTATGGGAAACGGTTAACAGCTAATTATTGCATCGTCTAGATAGGACTCTACGCATGTTTCCGCTTACAGCATGTTTGATGGATTAACTGCGGGCACAACTTATGCATGTAAATTTTGATTACATAAGAGTTATTACTGATTCATGGTTTCCTGTGGGAAAAGTGTAGCGCATACTCAGCTCCATTGTGCATAAAATAGTTTTGACTTGTCTTTAAGATATAAATGAACCTTTATTACTAACGTACAAAATAATGCGGCGTTTTAGTGCCGTCAATCTTGTGTACACATGTTCTGCGTGTTTGTTACGTAACATCACATGAAGCTTATGTAACATAGGGTATCTAGTCGAAGAGTTTATATGCATAACTAATCTGATTATTTTTAGTATGAGACTTTCAGATATTAAACATTTCTTCTAGCTATGGTATATGCAACATTAACGCAAGCGGATGGAAAAAAATGTGAAATTGTTTTCTAAAACCATGTAAGTGCTGTGGTTTATAGAGCCGCGTCTGAGGTGTCAGTGGTCTGAGGCAAACTCATTTTGAACCCGTACTGCTTAGACGGAATAAATCAAATGATAGCAATAAGAATAATAAAATAAATAGAATGAATGGTTCATTTGGGCAACTTTTGTCAAAGGTAAGAAGTAAGAAGACCCCATCGTTTATGGACAGAGTGAAACTTATCTCGCCCAATTTGGACAAACTAAGCATTGAAAGATGTCAAGATAAAGCTCGATAGATAATTTTTAAGGACTTTAGCACAAGGGCCGTCAGATTAGAAGGTCAGGTTTCCAGTCACTTACTCGGCCACTCAAGGCGTTTATGGCCTTTGGTTTTTCTAGCGCGGGATATCTACCTGCCGCACTGGCGCTGTGAATTTCTTTATCCTGCCCAGGGTTACCGGAATGGGTTTCTCTGGAAACGTATTTACCCTACCGTAAAAAGCTGTCTTTTGTTAGATTCACTCTCAAAAGCAGCTCTGCATCCACCTAGCCATGCCCATACATAATATTTATGGGAAACGGTTAACAGCTAATTATTGCATCGTCTAGATAGGACTCTACGCATGTTTCCGCTTACAGCATGTTTGATGGATTAACTGCGGGCACAACTTATGCATGTAAATTTTGATTACATAAGAGTTATTACTGATTCATGGTTTCCTGTGGGAAAAGTGTAGCGCATACTCCGCTCCATTGTGCATAAAATAGTTTTGACTTGTCTTTAAGATATAAATGAACCTTTATTACTAAGGTACAAAATAATGCGGCGTTTTAGTGCCGTCAATCTTGTGTACACACGTTCTGCGTGTTTGTTACGTAACATCACATGAAGCTTATGTAACATAGGGTATCTAGTCGAAGAGTTTATATGCATAACTAATCTGATTATTTTTAGTATGAGACTTTCAGATATTAAACATTTCTTCTAGCTATGGTATATGCAACATTAACGCAAGCGGAGAGCAACCTTGGTTAGATCATTTGAAATGAAATCAAATACACAATTTTGAGCGCGGTACCATATCTCACCAGTTTATGCCTGCTTGCAGAAACTCTCATTGGAAGGAGAGTTACGCGTTTCTGAGGGTGAAACCTCGTTTGGAAGTCACGATCGCTTACGGCATCCTGTACCATATATTTGACAGTTGTCCAGTCATGAGAACTTTCCGTTGCTCCCCAAACTTTCATGGTTAATGTAATCATATTTCAAGTGCCAAAGTGCGCCGAGAATATATTAGATGTGAATATTCTAAGTTGCTCATCGCGTTTCTACCCAACTTCAACCCCCTATTCGTTTTATTACTATGAACACAAAATTTCGAGAAAGTTCCAGATTGACTGCAATAGCCCCAAAGGAAACTTGATACGAAAATTCTTAGAATATTTGCAGACGTCTACAATAATCAAGTCAACACAGTTATTGTAGTCACTCATATTAACATGGTTGACCCCAACCATGGTTGGATGGAATAGAATAAACGGAATTTCCTTTCAAAGCAAATGTTTGTTTGCAATCTAAGCCGTTTTACAAACAGATTCGTATGAGTTCGTTACCTGAGAGGCTTTCCAGGAACTAAAATAACTGCGATGCCACGGACGCCTAATGCTGACACTTCTAAATTCCAAGATAATGAAATTTGCGGTCAGCCGTCAAACTGACAATCGTGTACCTTGTCTGCACAAATTCAGGTAAAAAGTCATAATTGTTTTACACGAATCATTAGTAATTCAAGTTTGCAATCTCATTAATCCTGTAGGGTTCAAAGGTGACGTAACGTTGTAATTCGCCATCGATATAGCAGGATCCTTCAGTAATTGTAACCCAATGATTGGTTGGCCATCTTAATAACATCACATGAATTTTGTAACCATGTTTTCCTGATATTTTGTGATAAAAATAAACATTCTTGGGATAATCAAGCTTAATGGATCCAGATTATTGGTTGATGGTCAGATGGCTGTTGATCCGTTCGCCGAGCTTGGCAATTGGCTTGCAAACGTTTCGTCGCCATACGAGGAGACATCAGCAGTGCGCAGTTGGATGTGTACTTCTTTTTTGCCTGCGTGTGTTTATATATCAGTCACAGGCTATCTGTTACCTTCTGACGCGATGGGCTACTTGACCCCATTTACCAGCCACTAAGAGCGAGAGAACACTAGAACCACAGAACTTAGAGCTGCAAAAGCGACCATACGAGGAACTCATACAAGAAGCAAGAAAGCGCCATTCAAACGGACACATCAATTGGATTGGAGGAGGCGCCCAATCAAAGCACCAAATCAACCGGCGGGCGCAGGGACACTAAACGCCACGGTGGAGGAAATAGGGCGGTACAAGCAACCAATCAAACTCGAGAACGGCAGACCACGACGCAATGCGAATCAAGGCCAGAGAGAACAAGCTACTAAAATTAGAAGCCGTTGGGATAACCAAACAACACAAAAGAACACAGGCCACAACGCAACAAAGATCACAAACGAACCAATAGATTCACTAAACTCGTTACACTTCAAGTAGCCAATCATGTCAGAAGATACCAGATAGCCTTTGACTGCTATATAAACACACGCAGGCAAGGAAGAAGTACACATCCAACTGTGCACTGTTGATGTCTCCTCGTATGGTGACGAAACGTTTGCAAGCCAATTGCCAAGCTCGGCGAACAGATCAACAGTCATCTGATCAACAACCAATAAACTCACCCGAACTACCAATATTTCACCACATTACCAGGATCCAGATCATGTTGCATTACGTTGCCTGTTTCAGAAAACAACAGAAGACAAATTTAAGTTAAATTTCACTTCATGCTTCAAATGTTTGAAGTGGTTGTTGAGAATTTCCTGGGGAGTGGAACTCAATGATAAATTCGACTTGGGGTGTTGTGCAACTTTCAGCGTATTTTGGTGAAACTCCGCTTGTCAGGAAAACCCGTGGTAATTCGAAATCACATTCTTACTATGCCGTTATGTTTCATTTGTGTTGTACAGCAAATCTAAATTGTTCAGCCGAATTTTTTGAATATCAACAAAGGAAACCGAAACGAGAATAACGTTAAAATTATTCAGCTAAACATCATTGTGTACCAATGTTATTCCCTTTTCAAAACATGCTCTGGTCATAAACACAGCTTAAAAGCGGGCTAGATGATGGCATTTGGAGGCCATTAAGACGACTGAATTCTGTGCATCAAAACTGGATGGAATATTTTGATTGTAAGACATCCTGACGTTCACAAACATATCTGCTGACATGCACGATACCCAAGCGCGCACATGCGCTAACAAATTGGAAGTTGGTCTGTCTGCTATTTGTTTTTGTTCTAATTCACCATAGAAAAACGATTCACCTACATGTCTCTCAAGACATCAGAACTTGGTCCCAGCATCCTATAATACCTCCGCAAACCACAAACAAATCCATCTGATGAATAGTTGCTTGTTTCTTACCGCGTGCCATCCGCAACCTAAGAGAGAAGACAATTGTCTTTTGTATCAGACGTTGATGGAACGTTGCACAACCGAATCTGTCGCTTATGTTGAAGCCTCGATTGTGCTAAGTTAATGCGCGTTTCTTGCTCTCTCAAGCCTTTTTTTGTCACCAGACATTATACTAGAATTCCGTACATCACCATCTTCATATAGCTTATTTCGCTGATCGTTCAGTGCAATATGACTAAGCATTCATCTTTACAGGTACGTTCACTTCGTATATCAGAAACTTCGAAGAGAATTTTAAAACGCGCGAATTAATATTGGTAGCGTGGGAATACGCGCAAAATCGAGTACTGATTTTGTTCTGCGAATTTGGCCTCACATGAACGAAAGTCAAGCAGCACTACACAGTTGTTTTCCCTTAATTTGGAATCATTTGAAATGACTAACTCACAAAACTGCGACCTCACAGAGATTAGTTTTATTATCTAATCTTTCGGTCACGTCTGACTTGTGGTTTACGTACCGTGAGATACTGTGATGTGTGTGAGATTTGTGTTAATCAGACAGCTGATAAGTAACTCGCGCTTAAACCGTTAAATGTCCCGAATAACAACTTAAAGGACATGAATAAAAGCCTGCCTGGAACTCTTAGTGCTCAGGATTCTCATTAAGAACAAAACAGCCTTGCCATTATTCTTGGCTTCTTAGAATTGATTGGCAATCATTACTTATTGAGTATTGTTTTCGCCATTTTGAAGTGCCCAGTGAGATGGACAAACATGTTTTAAACCCATTGTTATCTTAAAGGCATATTGTATTGCCGGATAGAAAGTAGGTTTAACCGCAACTGGAGCATGTTTATATTTTGGACGTTGGTGGCCACTGATAACTCGCGCACATCGAGACGCATACAGAGGCTCAATTGATCTGCTTCCACGCACATTGCTCCCATACCGACTGGCAAAGATTAATCATTTCAGTAACATATTTCCTATCAGGACATTGTGTGCATGCCTGCGGCTCAAATCTTTCCATGAGATACGAAACATCTTTTGCACATGATTTGATTGATAAAACAAAATATAAATTTACTTTGTTGCAATCGATATCGTTGCTCATTATCCATCTGGTAGTTTGTGCAAATGCAGCTTCACGGCATGTAGCCATAATGTTTAGTTCCAAATAAAGACCTGGTCAAAACCCCCAACAGTATCGAGAGATATGCACTGCTGATTTATTTCAAAATCGGAATATCCTGGGGCATACGATCAGATGGCTAAGATTCTACCAGGTTTCACAACCCTAGCAGCACGGATGTAAACAACAGTAGATTTTCGTGTAAACCATCAAGACGGTCTTAGCTAAGATCTACAATGACCTCAGCTCTTATGGTTATCAATATGTGTGGAAAAAACTGTGAACATGCTGTCAATATTGTCCGGCCTCTGTTGATTTCTTTTAACGATGCTACGTGAGTAATCATGTAAGTGAATGAAACCCCTTCAAGATGCGCATATTTCTTTAACACTGCGGAGCAACTGCGCGTGAGTTGAAATGAAAACCACAGAAAAGTATTTTCCAAAAAAAACTCCGAAAAAACACGATATTCTTTTTGAAATATTTATTGAAAACCAAATAAATTTTGGAAAATGGTTATGCAAATTTAATTCAAGGAAACAACATGTTAACAGGCGCTGCCTGTTGGACACTGATCATTGAGTTTCACAATTTCATATTGTTCTCCTTTTGGCTTTTGTGGATATATGTGAATGCTGGAACAATTACTGTCACCATGCACTGTCTAGAAAATAGGGAGAAACAAAAAGTTGGAAGCTTTCTCATAAGCCTTGACTTACAGACGCGTAGTGATTTTTGAACCCTCCATCTTCCCAGTCTTGAATATACAGTATCGTTACCGTGTCGATTTTCAGAGCCTCGCTTATCTTAAAAAAATGGCAAAGATAATGCATGATAATGCGCATAGTATTCATCTTACAATTGCCCCGAAAACTTGTTTTTCTTCCTCAGTGGGACAACGTGGTCGGTCAAATACGATAGCCCGGAAACACATGGCGCACATCAGTAAATGAGTGAGGGTGAATAATATTGCTGAAATGGTATAAAGATCACTTTTGAAGCAATGATTCATAAGTTAAAGGTTACAATTATTTTATTGATGATTGTCCTAAGTAAATTATAGTGGTTAATCGCCCACATGTTCCTCATAAGCATTAGTTCATAATGCCAACATATTTATTATGTACTTGCAGAGGAGTTCTCTTATATTCTTGTTTTAATCTCTTCTTCTTCTTTTAATTCTTCTTTTCTTCTTTTTCTTGATTCTTCCTTTAATTTCTTCTTTAATCTCAAAGACGGAGTGCCTGTCTACGCCCGAAATATGTTAGTATAGTCATTCACTTGCTGCTGTGCAGCAGGATATAGCTGACTCACGAATGGGCAACTCCGCCAAGGAATGAAGGAACACAATCCAACCTGGCTAGCTTATGGTACCAGGGGGACGATAACCAGTTCGGTAGCACAACATTTAACTGACACTGCACACAACGTGATAACCAGCTAAAGTTCCCGCGTTGTTTACAAGGTGCCAGCCGATCAACCCAGTTCAGTACAGCAACGCACAATCGCAACGGATAAAGATATCACCGTACGACATCGCGAATCGTTCTTTTGTCGGCAAAAACGCCTTGTTCGTGTGCTGTACTTAATATGGTCCAACTCACCTCACCTCACACAGGCACCCTGTGCTGAACACACAACTACGGCACCTCTCTTGCTGACAAGCTCAAGTCACCCTATTAGCGACCTGAATTAAGGTAACCAGTGTCCTCTCCCACTCGATTTCCTGCCTATGTACACCATGCTCATTCAAACCCATTAAATGCTGTTGTGTCAACCTTTGCAGTAATATGACTTGAGAAGACCTTGTCGAAAACATGTTCGCCAACCCATCTGAGTTCTTTCATATTTGCGGCTAGATAGATATATTTCTAGCTAACATCATATCCATGAACGGCCACAACAAACCAGGTATCGTTAGGCATTCTAAATGCAAAAGTGTCATTTAGCATAAATGTTATCTATATAGCTGTACACTGGTGCAGTTTTTGATAAAATTTATGGAGCCTCCATTAGTGCACAAATAATTTTCAAAGAGTTTTATCAAAGAGTTTTGTTTTATATCAAACTAAGGCAATTAGTAAAGAACTGCATTCATACACAATTTCAAACGTTACATAACAAAACAAATTGAAAGTTTCAAAAGGACTGAATTTCGCATAATTCTTGCTGTTAATCAAATTGTTTCCCCCACAGTAGTACCCATACGCTTATAAATTCTCTTGGTCACAGAGCAACATCTGGATGTAAAATTTATACAGACTAATATCTGGTTCGAACTATGTGCAAACATATAAAAAAGACGACCAAAAGATGTCAAATTTGAATTTATAAAAGTACGGAGTGGTTCCATCATAAATTTGTTGTGCATTTAGCCAGATGTCTTAAATGACATCTCGAACAAAACGATGTTAATCAACTCAAAACACTTAATTGCATTGAAGATGCAGGTCATTAAAAATACTCAATTTAACTGAGATGCCGCTGAAATTTGCTTACAAACCAAAAACTCTGGGCATAAATTTTTGTCCATAAGCAGAAAAATGGGTGCGGTCATGGAATATACTTACGCAAAAAAGGGTTCATCTTGTCCTACGCTAATCCGCTGGCATATCACGGTTTAAATATTGTCAACTTTAGGTAGTATTTTTTTGATTTTATGGAACAACTAATGACGCCAATAAACGGTGAAGAACAATAAATTTCTCGATCAAAACACCGCAAGAGGAACAACACGGAGATGTTTTCTGAACTGACTTCTGGCATACAATGCCTGGATGTGTGAGGCTGAATTCGTAAAAACAGTGAGTAGTGCGTAAACAAAATACATTTTTAATTCCAATACGCGCAGTTAACATTACATACAAAATTTGTTTTCGCCTTTTTGGCGCTAGTAGCTGAATATTCTCCGTTATTATTTTTTATCGCAAATGGCAATGGGGGTAAAATTGGTAAATGATTCACTACCTTCCATCCATAGACTCCGAGAAACGGTTCTCTTCATTTGTGAGGCTTTCCACAGATGCAAATTTAACCGTGCTAAGCAAATTTCCAGTGCATAAATTGTGAGACCTTTTTACTGGAAGGGAGTGCAAATCCAAAGGTAACACAGAGCCCTGACAGAACTTTAGCAGTGTACCTCCCACCGTCTGATAACACTGCGGAAGCCTATCCCTCTGTGGAGTGATTGTACGTCTTTGTGCAAAGATTGTCGTGTTTAAATGACTTAAAACCTATCCTCCTATTTGCCGAATTAAAAGTTAATCAAAATTCATATGATTCAAACTGGTTTGTTTTGCGAAATTAATAGCGAACAACGTATGAATAAATCTGGCTGTAATAAGACACGCTGTGGGAATGAGAAATTTCATTGAGTATATTGTCAAATAATGAAAAATAGAAAACTGAGTGCAGTGTATTTTGAGCATGTTATCCGGGTTGATTCGTGTTTCTATTGATGTAGACGTTTACTGGTGTACTTCTCTGACACTTCATCCTCAACTGCGCTGAAGTTCGAAGAACATCAGGTCTTAATTGACCGCTAATTGCAATCACGTAGGCCCGTTTGGTTTGCTGAATACCGCCTGGTTGGTGAGCCACACAAATTGTGCATTTAAACAGATCGCGCGGGGCATCAGTACAACAATATCACTGTATGTTTTCGGCTGATAATCAGTAAATTACTAAGCACTGAAATGTTTGTATGCTACTCTGTGTCATTGCTCATTTATCCGCTACAATGAGCAGCAATTGGCAGTCACGAGAAACAAGGCAGAATTGAACCCTGTTTGTTCCAAAGGCTTCCCAATAATGCGCAGTTCATACTCGTCAGACTGCATAGATTGTGTACTGACCGGGGGAACCGGATGTTGAAGAAGTCGAACGCAACTCGAATAAATACTGCGTACGTTTTAGTTCTGTTCATTTTATGGTGTGAACAATGCGCATTCCACTATTGGCAAAACGCAGGTTTGTTCCCAGATAATATTTCAAGACCATAATCTTGACACAGGTATATAGGGCAGGGCTAGCAAAGAGTTGCTATAATGGCTTTTCAGTGCAGACCGCCATTATGTTACAGACTATCTTTAGTGTATACAAAATTAATGGATGGTAAGACAAAACGAAAATTGAAATTCTTTATTTTTTCNTCAATAAATTTAGCCAAACGTTGGTTTGGCTTGCTCAGTACGCATTCATTTCTGCATTTCATGAGCGCTCGTTAATGGAAAAAAAATAAAATTAGCCTAACTTGTTTTTCGCCCAACTTTGCTATGATTCCAAAATCTGTTGGGGACTAAGGAACTCAGCAACGGTTTTGGGCTCTCGCAGGGCCGTGAACTGAATTCTGGAACTCACTTGGTTTGGCCAAATGGTAGCCGACAATTCACTTTACTGAAAAGCCGTCAGAACAACGAATAATGTAAGTGTCCCAACAGATAAGCAGTGTTTCATCAATTTATGTACCAACTCTTTGGTTCAAATTCGTTTGTTTGTTTATTCCCTATTCTAATGAATCCTATGCAAATGAGGTTACTGCATCAGAACAAAACGTTACTTCTGAAGCAAGTAGTGCCTGCGAAGAACTTAAAGTTTCCAATTCAATAAGGCTCGAAAGAACAAGAACACTACTAAACTAGAAGCATTCAAGGTGTAGGGGACTTGATTGACATGATCAATACTCTCTTGAGCGTTCTGTTCATTTCTTCCTTCTCTTAATTTTTTAAGTGCGGTACATAGCCCTCAATTCGATTACATACATCCTTCTAGTTAGATCTTGCTGAACTCTGAACTGCTAGTTTGTTCGGTAGCGCTGACATACGTAATGTACTTAATTAAAAATTCACTCTGACCCATTGAGCACCCTTTTTTGGCTTCTGAGTGAATGATTGTCTAATAAATCTTAAGCCCCCTACCTTCATCAACTGTGTTTCATTCAGAGCAATAGCTTATTCCTTGGTCGATCGAGCGTCTTTCCATTCAGCTTGCCTTATTTTATGCTGTATTGTTCGGCAAAAATACGTGGTCCTCAGTGGAGCTCATTCTGTCCTTCGTGCTTTGCGCTGCTGTTCTTGTTCATCCAGATTATTGCCTTTCCTTGCGCCATTCATGTGGTGGACTAAAACTCGACGAATGCCTTCAAAGACTTTTAAAGACCAGTGTACAACTTGTGTCAACTTAAAACCACAATTCCCCATCAGGCTCCAAATTGGTTTTACACTGACTTAGAAAATGCAAGGATAATGAAATTCGAAACAAAGCACTCACAGGAATTTTGCGCCTTTAACAACGCATCAAACAAATTATGCATATCTGGGGTTTTGACTAAGCTGCAAAATAATACCGGTGCAAAAGGTTGGTAAAGTCGATGAAAACATACAACAGTTTTCGTTCTTATTTTTCGCTGATCAGCTGGGTAAATTATTTGTACTGGATGCTTTGTTTGTGGTACGCCATCGCTAACTGGAATGAATCAGATTAAAATTCCGGTTTTGTAGGAAACGTGGGAAAATACGCACGCATTTACAGACGAATTACTTATCACACATCACCCTAAATATTGGTGAACGCTGTGTGGTTCCCAGTGAACGATTACAGTTTTCCGATGCAGCGATGAAACGTCTTTACATGGTACTTGGGCTTTCCAGAATAAAGTATCATCATTCATACAACGAAATGAAAATGTTCACAGGTTTTTCATACTACCATGAAACCACAAGTAGCTTGTTCGAATAAAATTTTTTACGGATTGTGAGATTCAATTAATCTGCCAGTTTTCGGGGAGATGTCATTATTTGATCCCGTGATATGGACTTTTTGAGTTAATTAAAAATGGCGATATCACCTGGCAGGTTTCGTTATTTAGTTACTTGTCTACCAAACACTTTAAAATTAGATTCATCCAGGCTGTGGACAGCTGCTTGGCCGATTGATGCAGGCCGTCATCACAATGAGAAGTTAAATTCGATCGCTCAACATGCCAGTTAACTGTTTTCCTCTTCAGTCATTACCTTTGTTGGCGCAAATATCGCAAACTGAGCGCAACCTGCAACAGGGCGTTCGTGTAACTGCGTTGAACATGTGAGATTAGCATTGAAAAGATTTGCACTGCTTATAATAGTGCACGAATGAAATTATGGGTAGACTTCTCCAAGCAAAATATGTTGGTTAGTTGTGCTGAAACTTTGTAATCTCGGGTAAAAAGTTAAACTTTAAAAAGTTAAATTTGGCATTGACATTAGGCGAATGTTCATCGACAGGAGATGTTTTTAGTCAAAAACCGGCTGTTGTTAAAAACCGTCTGTTGATTCCCCTTGCAAATCAACGGTGACCAGCGGTAATGTTCTTCGTTCTCTGACTACTCAAAAGTAACATTACTCACACTCGTTTGTTATGATGTCGTTTGTTTATTTGCTGCTCGTTTTTTCCTCTCTTTCGATCCTACTTAAGTTCTGCGTATTCTTCAGTAACTGATGTTCATATGTTGTTGCCCGTTCGTCATTGCCTGCAAATCCACCTCAGTGCGTCTGGCCCGACGAAAAATGCGGACCGACCGGGTGCCGAACCCGGAGCTCCTGAACGATAGACGAATGCATTGTCCACCACACCAGCCTGACTCCCGGAGAGGCTTATCATTGTACGACACCCGCTGTAAGCCTTTGGCGAGATTTGTTTTAAGCGGCCAAAACCGCGCAATCTGGCTTGTCACGTGACACGAGCTGCCGCGTCACACCGCCGACCGAAAGACAGTCCTTCACATCCCAAACGCATTAAATTTTTGTCCCGTTATCTCTCTATACGGCCAACTCACGCTGTCAGACTGCCGCTATAGAAATCCCTGCTTCGTCGGTGACTATTTTCTGCTCCTGCTGATTGCGTCATTATTGATTAACCAGTTCGTGTCAGTCCTCAACACATCATTTGCTGTCCACGTCTGTCTGCTCCTATTGACTACTGGCTATGAACTCCGTAAAATCTAATAGCCCCAATCGTCCTGTGAGATACATAACCGCCCGGATTTTACACCGTCTATCACACGAATAACGGAACGCAACAACCATCAGCAGCTTGCCATCTTCAGCTACCAAGTACATTGGCTCCCAGAGAAAAAATGAAATCTTTCAAGAACCAAACTGCGAAATTTATTGCCTTACTTTCATGGTGACAATGCTGCTCGCCGAATCATTAGTTGCGTTGCACGCTGCGCGATTTGGAAACGCCCAAGCTCGTTAGTAATCCCGTTGCATAATAAGACGGTGATGATGAAATCTTTTCCCCCATTAAAACTGAAATCACCAGAGGTCACTCGATGTACTTGTCCGCATGTTCGTTCGAACTAAATGAACCTGAGTTGTTCCTTCGGCTCCTGATGAGTGCTTTCAAAATGGAGAATCATATTTACCTCAGTGTGAATATATAATCTAAAGGACCTCATTAGATTAAGTTATAACTTTCAGAGCAGAAAATTAATTCTGGTTTGTTAAATGATGTTTTTCGCGCTAAACATTTCATCTTCTTCTTCAGTGCATGTTTCAAAAAGTTGCGACGATTCATTCGCAGAATGCCTGCAAGCAAATTTCAAATCGTTCAATGTATACGGTTTTAGTTAGCACGGCTTGCTCATTACTATGCTTTTTTCCTCAATTTTTTCGTTTCATATCATCCTATAAGTTACGTTCGTCAAATTTGGTCATAGCTTGCGTTCGAATTGGTTTGCCGATATGATTAGAAAATTATTTCGCTTTGGTGAGTTGTACGATAAGGGAGCTTTTGAAACAAAATATGATATAAAATCAACTTATTCATGCTGTTTTTCCGTTTGTGCCATCATAAACCTTCCAGTAGCATCAGAGGACAGCATTCCTCTGACGACGTTTTCCTCTAAATGATGATTAGTATCGTGCAACTTTCTTCGGCGGTCTGACAGAATGGATGAAAATTCTAAATCTTAGAAGTGTTTCGAACCTGACGCTGTAAGTGTCAAATAATTAATGCAGTCTTGCCGACCCACTGGCTTTTTTTCAGGGAGAGAAGCATGGGAAAGCCGATACCAAACAAGTACAGACTCCTGAGAAAAACTAAGACATGTAATGTCTCTCTCAGTAACTCCAAAGTACCATAAGTCGACTAGTGGTCATGGACTTCACAAGTCAGACGCCAATAGAACCGTGTTCGGTTTTTCTCCGAAAGTAGGTCAAGGGTGATTTGTCATGAAACACATGAGGTTACTAAAGGAAAGACTTAACTGTGGAAGAGTTAGACGGAGTCCGCTGTCGTTTTTTGGGTGGTTGTAAGACAGACAATTGGCTTGTTAGTTCAAATAATTAAAGAGTTTTGTTAATCAAACTAGGTGCCATTCTTTGGTAAATCATGTACAGACTATTTAACGTAGCTGCTGTACAAACATTCCATTTTAGCAAGTCCAGCTGCTGGGTCTCACGCTGACAACATCATGGAAGCCGATACGTGCATTTTTAGTTCTGTATCAGTTTATTTTTATTGGGGAGGATTCGGGGTTTATCTGGTAGCAGTCAAATTTGACCCCACTATTAGGCACAAGTAACTATTAAGCCTGATGGAATAATAAACTATATTAGGTGAAATTCGAAGTAAGCGATCTTTACGTTATATACAAAATTTGAACAAACTGGTTTGGCAAAAAGTAATTTTAAAACCCATCTGCATGTGTGTAAAAATGAACGCTTTTCTTTCTCCGTTTGGCTCATTCACTACTTCACAAAATAACAATAACGGGGAGTCAACTGTTAAAAATGACACTGCCTGACATATGTTGATTTTTTGCAATTTCCCAATCTTCCTACAACTACTTCAACCCAAGGGGTTGACTCTGGCCACGCAGACGTTTATGACTTCAGAATTTGTCACAGTACAACGTAAATTGAGTTTTTTTGGCACCAAGAAGTTGATGAAAATGTTGTGGTCAAGTTTAGCTCGAGGAAGCTAACCATTTTACTTGGGCACTATCAGATATCGGGATTTACCAAAGTCCAGATGCAAATTGAGTGAAACAATCGGCAGGTAACATGCAGAGGAACAATAGGAAGCCCGGCAATGAACCCTGAGTTGCAATTACGTTTTTTGAATACGGATCAAAACAGTGTAACTAGGTGATACAGTGCGATATTTAGAATTGTACAACTATCATTCAACAAGTTACCAAGCTACTCCAGGTGTAACGAGTAGTAAATGGTTTTCTCATAAATCCGATTCGCGTCAACTGAAAAGTGAGATTCATTGCGGAATTCATGGAATTGCCTAGTAGTATTTGTTTACATCCGAGTGATAGTCAATAAGTGAACGGGAAAGTTCAGGAGGACACCTTCGAAAATAAGACGGATGTTCAGTTTTTTATAAAGAAGATGCACATGAGAATTTCGTTTCTCTACCAAAAGTTCTGTTAATCTGCAGTGGGTGTTTTCCAATAAATAACTCTCAGAGAAGACCTTCCAATTGATGCCGCGACCCGTGAACAACCGAGAACATTTAGATATTAGTGAGCCCTGATCGTGGTCTTGTTTCTCCGTGCGCGTCATCTGCGACGATTGGGGTATCCTGAACACCGCGTAGCAAGAGACGAAAACGTCTCTGAAGGAAGTTCGTCGATTTATGGAGACGCCGAAGTCGTATATTTGGAGTTGCCAAGATGTTCCAGACAACCAACAAGAGGCTTTCGAGCGCTGATGCTGAATCAGCAACTAGCCCTCAAACAGCCCAGCATCTCCAGCAACGGACGCTGGAGATTGCGATGTCGACGCGGACCTAAAGCAGAGAAATAGAGTTATCGAATGTGCCAGTCGCGTTCTAACTAACGATGAACGAAAGTACTTGACCACTGAGAAAAAATGTTTAGCGATCGTATGGGCCCCAGGTAAATGGAGGCCATATCTGCTTGGGCAAAGATTTCATATCTTAACCGATCACAATCCTCTTGAGTGCATCACGACCAACAGAGATCCACGAGGAAAGCTCGCACGCTGGGCACTCCGATTATACGAGTACAACTTCACAATATAGCACCTGCCAGGGAAAGATCCAAAGGCTGAAGATGAGGTCCCCAGGATCATGATTGGAGCCAATGGCCTCTTCGCCGAACTAGATCCCGGAAGCTGGGTATCAGATGGCTAAGGAGGGCACCATAACACTCCCAAACAAATGGCCTAACCGAACATAATAACCGAACGATCGAGGATTGGCTGACGGCCGAAGGGGGCGCATAGGAAGTGAACATGTCAATGGTGTTGCTAGCTCGTCGTGCTTCCATACAACCGAACACAGGCAAGCCCCTGTTTATGTTGATGTACGGTCGAAATCCACGCCTTCCGGTTGATCAGGAAATTGGGTTGTGGCCGGCAACACGCTATAGGAAGAAAGAAGGAGAGCTCGAGAAAACTTGACCTCTGTTCAGGAACGGACTAGGCAGTAAACGGCAAGTAGAAATGCACGAACATTCCCCATAGGCATGAAGGTCAAGCGAAAGAAACGCCAGAATCCTGGACGGAGTGAACGGGGATCGCGCATTCTGGGAAGTCAATGGCAAGTTACGACTGCTGACGGAAAGTCTATACAATTCAAGATGTTTGAGGATTGGAAGGAGTAACTGGGACTTAGCCTCGTAAGTGGCATGATACAGCCGAGCAGCAGCTGAATAGGCGAGCTTATGGAGCCGACCTAATGGAGGTAAATGAAAATCAGTCGCATGCGAACGACATTTAAATGGGGGAAGTTGTGTAACGGTGGATACTACTGATGAGACATGTGAGTAGTATATGGTGTCCACATAAATCCGATCCGCGTCTACTGAAAAGTTAGATGTATTACAGAATGAGTGGAATGGCTTTGTATCGCTAATTCACATTTGAGTGTTAGTCAATGAGACAATGAGTGTTTTGCTTCTCTGTCCAATATTCTGTTACTGTTCAGTTGCTTTTGTCCAATAAATAACTCCGAGCCATAGCTTTCCTCCGTTCACTCTCTTTTAGACCAACTGAGCATAAGTGTATTTCACTTTAATTTCCGCGATATTATTTGAAATTTAAATTCAAACCGCCAAACTTTTTTTGATTCAGTATAATAAACGGATTAGCCATTTAAGCTATAAAACAATAAATGTACACCAAGTTCATTTATCGCGAGGCAAATCAACTCGCTCTAGTATCCTTGTATATGATCTCTTGTGTTTTATTACCCTGATGGTCGTTATCTCATACACAGAAGAAAATGAGTCCAAATCTTGCAAGCAGACCAAACAGAAATATTTGAATTTCTCGTTGGTTATGTGCAACTTGGTCTAAATTCAGAGACACCAATAAATTATTGTTCCACCTTCAACTTAACTTACTTTATTTGAGTATCTCAGGATAATGAAAAACATCAAACCTGGATAACTGGATCGAGGCAAACGGTAGTACGGTGGATATGATGAGTCATGTGAGTAGTATATGGTGTCCACATAAATCCGATCCGCGTCTACTGAAAAGTTAGATGTATTACAGAATGAGTGGAATGGCTTTGTATCGCTAATTCACATTTGAGTGTTAGTCAATGAGACAATGAGTGTTTTGCTTCTCTGTCCAATATTCTGTTACTGTTCAGTTGCTTTTGTCCAATAAATAACTCCGAGCCATAGCTTTCCTCCGTTCACTCTCTTTTAGACCAACTGAGCATAAGTGTATTTCACTTTAATTTCCGCGATATTATTTGAAATTTAAATTCAAACCGCCAAACTTTTTTTGATTCAGTATAATAAACGGATTAGCCATTTAAGCTATAAAACAATAAATGTACACCAAGTTCATTTATCGCGAGGCAAATCAACTCGCTCTAGTATCCTTGTATATGATCTCTTGTGTTTTATTACCCTGATGGTCGTTATCTCATACACAGAAGAAAATGAGTCCAAATCTTGCAAGCAGACCAAACAGAAATATTTGAATTTCTCGTTGGTTATGTGCAACTTGGTCTAAATTCAGAGACACCAATAAATTATTGTTCCACCTTCAACTTAACTTACTTTATTTGAGTATCTCAGGATAATGAAAAACATCAAACCTGGATAACTGGATCGAGGCAAACGGTAGTGGTGTTTTGCATATACCTGGGTACTCCATAGGTATTTCAATTGAAAAACATGTAATTCTGTTTGAAATATTTTTTATATTCTTGTGAAAAGCGGGGTTTACGCTGATATCAAAATGAAACTTCAGAGTGAAACACTTTAGTCCACTTGCTACTGGCCCACAAACTATTAATTGTTTACGGTGTAGAGTGTCTTTGCTCCAAATGAATAAATTTGTATCTTCTAAAATAAACTACTTTCAACTTCTTGGAAATCGGATTTTGAGGCCTCACTCTCGGATTTGAATGAACACATTTGATTTTCCAACCCTTTCAATTCCGAATGTATTTTCCCAGTTGCTTCTCACCTAGCCCACTGTACGTTTGCGCAGTGCACTCTCGAAACAACTTGAGTGTCCAATTTTTTGTTCATTTCGCAAATAATACGTTCCATAAGCTCAACTAGTTTAGTAGGGTTAAAAGCGCCGGTAGATATGTCAGTTGCGTTATCCACGAATTAGTTTGCTTCTCATTTTAGGATAGGACGAAAAGGGTCAAGTCAAATCTGTGAGAATAAGTGCAGTCCGAAATTAAATTGTCTTTGCAAACAGTCCAAAGACTTATTCTTGTATAGGAATGGGCGAACTTTTGAAATACCAAAATAAACTAGATTACGTTTCGGCAGAGTAGCACACGACCCAATAGAAAGAGATCTAATTCCCATAAATCTATAAATACATGCTGGCCAACCTGGCTGTCAATTGGCGATTTCACTGACGAAGATGGCCCGCTTCGATGGTGTGTATTTACTCTCCCGTTGTATTCGTATATTTGTTGAAAAGTATGAAAAACATTATACAAATTAGCCGACTTTCTACATTTGGTTCTGCTTGTCGAAGAGTCATTTTTTCTCGGTGACACGAGCAGTTGAGAAATAAAGACTGATAATCTTGTTCAGGACTATAGTTTCATGCAGATATATCTAATATCCAGCTAAGTCCCTGACAGGTGTTCATCCTTATTTTGATGTGCCTCCACTTATTCGAATACGTAATATTTTGGTTTTAGAGCGCATTTGCTTTTTTTTCTAGGTTTATCCAGATGGTTGCTTACGTTCCTGATTCTTTGTGAAACATCACACAGTGTAAAGGTTGTCGAATTGGACAAACCCCGATGTCCAACACCTGAGGAGATTGCATTCGCCGATAAGATGGTAAGGCTAGTCTTTGACATAAATGCTTTATATTTTTTTCAAGTCGGAGATGCTTCTTCCACGAGGAGGCTTGAAAGTAGAACATTTGGAAGCTCGAACGATAAACAATGAAGGTGGCTCGAGCTTCCAACTTTTGGTGAGTTGACCGAGTTTTATTCGGACAATTTCATATCCATAATTTTAGACGCGCGTTGATGGGAGGAAATGTTACCTTGCAAATGTGTTCGGGAACAAACCAATTGGAGAACGGGTGGAAATGATTGAAGACTTGGATAACTGCGCTCCGAGGCCCGACTGCTAAGAAGAATCTTGCCATTCAACATGCTACACCTGTTGTTTTTTAACTAACTGGTTGGAAAAATACAAATCACTAATCGTGAGTGTCCATGTACGTTTTAGTTAGCCGGGAATAAGAAGGATTTCCTTAAAAAATGACGCCTATTATATTGAGCTATTGGAATACAGCCGGGTGGAAATACGAAACTGAAAACTGATAAGGTTATTCTTTGTGATGATTTCGTAGTCTGGCAAATTTAAGTGTTCGGGCAATAGAAAAAAACACTTTTCCCATGAGTCCAAAAGGAGAAAGTAATGGCTGAAGTGTTCGTTCTTGAACGTTCAGCAACAAAAAACGCTTGATTCGGAATTCCAAATTCGCGTGATCTCCCTCATTCCAGCCCAAGTATTGTGCTACCGGTCTAAGTACATTTGTACTTACTTGTGCTAACATATTCACCCACAGGTGAAAGTGTTGATAGTGCTTTACTCAAGAAAGTTAAAAAGGTATATTACAAACAGCTTCAGGCCAACGAAACCGCCATGGGTAACAAGATAGTTCTTTGCGCAGGTAATTTGGTGCTTGAAAGGATTTATGTAATGTAAAATGTAATTTCGTTAAGTACGTCCTCAGAAACGTTTGATAACATTATTTGCAGGTATCAACAAGGGTTCTATGAAGCAAACCAATATCCAACTTTCGGAAATTTGAAGAATGTAAGAAATATTAAGATGGTGTAGTACCTAATGGGTTAGTCTGTTGTCGTGGTAAGAGGCAGCATGCAATATTTTGTCACACTGCCTTAAAACATACTGTGTTCCAGAAGACACTTGATTGCTTTCCAAGATCACTCCTCTCAACAGATTGTATGGAACACCTGTAATCTGGAGAGCGGATGAAAATTCCAGTAAAGCAAATAGGAGATAAGAACACATCTGAGCCATTTGCTAAGATATAGCAAGAAGATTCTATCTACTAGGAGAGGAAGAGAATTAGCTATCAAAATCAGAACACATTTTAGCCTACGAAATCTGATAAACAGGTGAAAACCATATTCAGTCCATACATTTTATTGCAGGATGCTTCATAGTAGACCTGATTCGTCGCAATCCTTCACAGGTCGCGAAATATCTAACTTACCCAACATTGTGCGTACAATTGATACGACATCTAATTTAGGGAAGCTACTATACTTTAGGACGTAAAGTTTATAGCAGCCGGGGTGCATGGATTAACAGCAAATGATCATCCAGTGCGTGTTCGCTGGACGTTTTGTAGCGCAACTGCAGGTATTAACCGAATATCCATAACGGACGGAAAACCTAATATAAGATCATAAATGGTTTAAACTAGATTTATTATGCCCGTTCTACTAAGATGTGTACGTCACCAGAAGCAATCGCATACGAACAAAAATTGGACAACGAGGCGACAGACCGTCAAAGGAAAGTTTATGGAACTATTAACAAAAACTAAATTCCCGACGACGAGCAATATGGTGGTGACTGAAGACGTCGATAGAGGGAGGCGACGCAAAGTGAAGGAACCCTGACGATAGCTGCCAAAAAGTACAAGGAAACACTCCATCGAAAAAACCTGGAGCGACGAAAAACCGTTGAGTTTAAAACTACCGATCACGCGTAATATTGACACAGATGTCATCTCATCAAACCACCCGTGATTCACGCATTTATGGAATCAGATGGAGACAATGTCCCATCCCAACAAATCCACAGGCAAACAAATATTCGATGGAACACGTAAAGTCCCGCGCCTCAAAGGAGTGCGGTGAAAAGCGATACAGGCGCGAGAAGTTTATTATGAAAGATGGATAAAGGTATTGACATGGTGGGGCACAGATGAAACGAAAACAAAGTCTCAAAATGCAGGTCCACAAATTGCGCTGCTCGGACATTCGGCGTCCTTCTGGACAACCGTCAATCGCTGGCCTACCGGGTTCGTACCGAAAACATTCGCAAGTGTGCAGTTCGATCCATCGTGGCGTGTCTAAAACGAAAACGAGTTACGTCGCAGTGCTAGTCTCAGAGCTCCAGCCATTGACTCACCATGAGTTGGAAATGTAACGCTTTATCCCCTCCATGGGGCCGGATGTAGAACACGTCCACAGACTTCCCAGGCAAAACAATCCCTACCTTGAGAAATGTGTTGTCAACGATAAATAGATTCCCACAATCGGCTTACCAGTTCCGTAATGAGTGCTTGTTCGTCCGAATTGGGACAACGGGGATCGCCTAAATTTGATGGATCACCCGAAATCATCGCCATGATAGCCATCACAGCCGTTATGGATAAGGTCGAACAGAATACTGGAAGAAAAGAATAGGTATTAGCTACGATGTGATCCATTTCGTGACCTGTTGTGACATGTTAATTATGCGAGATAAATCTGCTACATCTGCGTTTGCTGGTTTCCGATAGACACACTCAAACCAGATTCATAAATATGTATCACGCATCTTCATGAATACATTCCTTGCCAGGGAAACTTACTAGGGAAACTGATCATCGTTTCGCTCCACTTCTTGACTTGGCGAAATTGCTGAACCTGGTGCTGAATATATATTGAGACAATGGCGTCCGACTCCGATAAACAGGATTATTTTCCCGGAAAACACCGACCATTGGTGCCGAGGAATTCAGATTTGTCAAAACGCCACTGTTTTGACCACTACAACCGTCTTTCGAATACCGGGGACAACGCTGTTTACTAAACAAACTGGAATACAAATCGGACGTTTTTGCATGGAGGTGGGATCCAGAAATTCGGAAATAATTATATATTTGTGTTTGAAGACTTTCTTAAATTACCCCATTTCGGAGAATTGACTTTCCTTCATCTAGGCTATGCACGGGTGTGTTAGATGCATTGATTTGATACCGTATCGCTGAGTCTTTGTGCTTTCTATGATATCTTTGTCGTCCTAACGTTATTTGTGGCTCGTCTTTCGATTGACAATGAGGTAGAACTGATGACTTGCGTTTAGCGGTACATCACATTTGCTTACCGCTCAGCAATATTTAGAAGGCTGAGGTTGAGGGCTGGCTCTTCTTCTTAAGGGCTAGAGTGGTTAAGAATTTCCTTGTATACGCTCTAGGTCCTCAGAACCCATCAGTATATGAAGATTAGTGCGTTCGTTATTGGCACTAAGCATATCTCTTATTTCGTGCTCGAATGACGGTCAAACCAATCGTTTAGAAATAAGTTTGGAATGCTTATCTGTTCCTCCGTGCGGACAGGCATATCATTAGTGGAAACGCAGTCTCTTTGTTGTGCAAAAATTCGAAATTTATCTTTGTGACGTAAAGCAGACTGTAGTAAATTTTTACTTGAAATACAAGTGCTGCGTCTAGCATCGAAATCCGGACACCGCAATTTCCTCATGTTACAATGATGGTTGAAGGTGGAAACTTTAAACGAGTCGCGTAAATATATAAGTGATTTGGAGTGATTTTCCTCTGCGGAAAAAGAGAAATAAAAGAATGAATGGGCGAAGCGCCCGTCCACGGAATTTTATTCGAGATGCCTTATGATGAGTGAGTATTTCGCTACCTTCGTGAGATTTGGTTTCAAGTGGAAAATAAGATTGACGAAAAATTGGGGACTGCGCCAGTTTATGGCTGCCAAGAAATCTCCAGCATCCTGAGGTGTAGTGCATTTCGGATAAACATGTATCGCGATATCTCAAATATCGTAGAAACTGAAACATGAGGCGTCCTTGTGCAGTCTGTTCAGATGTCTGCAAACGTCAGTTGAGTTCCAGATGAGACTTGCGAAATCAAGCTTGTTTGCAAACGAGTGTATTTCTCCATCGATTTGCTATGATTGCTATGATTTTCGCTGATCTACCACCCCGGTAGTTAGGTAAGAATGAAAAGAAAAACAGAGTAAAAACCAGGTCCATGTAATTTCACCTACCATATGACCACATCAAATTAAAATTAGAATCAAACACGTGCAAGCACGGGCTCATTGTGTAATCCAGGGTGCTTCCTGGAGAGAGCTTAGCTAGATGTCTCCGTTTGAAGAGCCCGTGTTCAAAAACCATTTTCACATGACTCCTGTGCAGGTTTGATGAACGTGCAATGTTGCGAATTCTAGGGTAAACCGAAGGTTTCCAGGACGTGAGCATCAATAGCCGGTCACTGGAAGACGGATCGCTAGGAAAACTTATCCTGAAAACAAAATAGCTTCTCGGAACCATGACAATTTCTGTATCTGTCACAATCCCGACGCGACGCGTTGCTAGCTAGTCACGTTTAGTGAAGCTTGTGCTAGCGCAATCTCGGCGGATCACCGAATGATAAAGATAAAAAGAAAATTGTTGCGCGTATTCGGGAATGGAATGTGAAGATAAATATAACTTTGTAATCCCCTAATGCAGAATTCTGGAATAACAGCAATACCCATTCCAATAATTTTGCACAAGTCAGTCGAACTCAAACAGATGTGATCAATGCGGAAGCACGGTGGCCGTAAAGCAATCTTTCAAAATCGTGTACTACACAGAGATCTTAAAACAAAAGATATCAAATTATTTCCACTAAATTACCATGGGTCCGTTCGGCATGCACAATTCAGTCGAAAAGAAGTGCGGGATACATGCTCAGAGAGGCTGGTGAAAAGTAAATGATTGCAATCGACAGTCCGAATCTTTAAACACGAAGAATCCTTGACCTAAGCGTAATGGATCCGCAGGGATGTAGTTGGCCTACATTTGATGATCTATCGAATGTTAAGAAGATTTTGCAACCTTCTAGATCCCGTCATCCATGGAACTAAACTCCAAAGTTTTCCAGTTTGTTTGATAAACAGCGTTGTCCCCGGTATTCGAAAGTCAGTTGTAGTGGTCAAAAGAGTGACGTTTTGACAAATCTGAATTTCTCGGCGCCAACAGTGTTTTCGGGAAAGCAATCCTGTTTATCGGAGTCGGACGCCATTGTCGCGATATATATTCAGCATCAGGTTCAGTAATTTCGACAAGTCAAGCAGTGGAGCGAAACGAGGATCGGTTTCCCTGGTAGGTTTCCATCATATGGAATGTATTCATGAAGGTGCATGATTAATACTTATGAATCTAGTGTATGGGTGTTTCTATTGAAAACGACTCAACGCAGATTCAGCAGATTTATCTGCCACAATAAGCATGCCCCAACAGGTTACGAAGTGGATCACATCGTAGCTAATACCTATTCTTTTCTTCCAGTATTCTGTTCGACCTTATCCATAACGGCTTTGATGGCTATCTTGGCGATGATTTCGGGTGATCCATCAAATTTAGGCGATCCCCGTTGTCCCAATTCGGACGAACAAGCACTCATTACGGAACTGGTAAGCCGATTGTGGGAATCTATTTGTCGTTGACAACGCATTTCTCAAGATAGGGATTGTTTTGCCTGGGAAGACTGTGGACGTGTTCTACATCCGGCCCCATGGAGGGGATAAAGCGTTACATTTCCAACTCATGGTGAGTCAATGGCTGAAGCTCTGGACTAGCACTGCGACGTAACTCGTTTTCGTTTTAGACACGCCACGATGGATCGAACTGCACACATGCGAATGTTTTCGGTACGAACTCGGTGGGCCAGCGATTGACGGTTGTCCAGAAGGACGCCGAATGTCCGAGCAGCGCAATTTGTGGACCTGCATTTTGAGACTTTGTTTTCGTTTCATCTGTGCCCCACCATGTCAATACCTTTATCCATCTTTCATAATAAACTTCTCGCGCCTGTATCGCTTTTCACCGCACTCCTTTGAGGCGCGGGACTTTACGTGTTCCATCGAATATTTGTTTGCCTGTGGATTTTTCGTGATGGGTCATTGTTGCGATCTGAATTCCTAAATTTACCGGTGCTTTTTTGAGTTGAGTCATGACCCTCATTCTTCATTTAACGAATATATATGACCAAATTTCCTTTGAGAATATTCGGCTTACAATTTGGACGAATGTCGTATGGTAATTTTATTCACGAAATATCGGTATCATTGAATTAAGTTAGATTAGCTACGTTGCTGTTTTTCGAAAGGCTTTTCACTCATCGTATCGTTATTCGTGAAACATTGTTGATTCGCAATAACGTAAAACTAAATTTGGGAACTAATGGAATATATATTTTCTGCTCTAATTTGTTGTCAGTGAATGCAACCTCACAACATTTGGCTTTATTTTGATGGCGCACCGCAATTGCTAACCGCTCGGATGTATCTAGAGTGCTGGGATTGAGGGCTGGCTCTGATGATGACGATAAACCAGGATTGAGAACAGAATCAATAGGGCTGAAACGGTTCTAACTACACTTTCAGACTGCCACACCTTAGGGAATTCTTCACGATGTAAATTTTATCCCGCTGGTTAACGACAAAATGCATGCTTCGTATTTCGTTCTCAAATTACGGCCTAAGCAATCTTTTTTTAATAATTTTTGAATGTCTGGCTGTTCCGCGATACCGGCGGGACATTTCAACACTGGTCACCCTGTCTAATATATGTACACCAATTCGATGCCTGAAAGAGCAGTAGCGGCCGGAGTTCCGCCGAACGTACATACCGATATTCTTTCGAGTAGTTAAGGGATAAACATATAAGCAAAATATGGCCAAAAATGTTGTCCATTCAAACCACGGTATCACTGCAAGGAATTCAAGCAATTTCAGCTAGGAATCGCTTTCAGTAACGTGCAGTCGACCCACATTGTGACCTGAAGGATTCAAATTACACTGACCTGAGCCGTGATAATTAACTAGAAATAACTTGATATTTGCTGTTTTAAGATTTTTGTGGGATACACCCTTTCGGAGCATTGAGTTACTGTCATCTAGGCTCTGCACGAGAGTGTTAGTTGCACTGACTTTATAACGTATCGCTGAGCCTTTGTCTTTGTGTGTCGCTTCTTACCGAATTCCTAGGAGGGTGTTCTTTACGTCTCCCGTCGAATCTTTGTTTGCCTGTGGATTTGTCGGTAGGCAACATTGTCGCGAGATGAAATCTTAAATTTGCACGTGCTTGTTTGAGATGACTCAGGACCATCAAACTTCATTTAACGAATATAAATGACCAAATTTCGGTTGAGTATATTTGGTTAATTCATTCGACGAATTTAGTATGGCACTTTCATTAACGAAATATCAGTATCATTGAATTAAGTCCCATTCGCCTCGTTGCTTTATTTCGAAAGACGTTACTGTTTCCTCATACGGGCGGGAACGAAGGTTTACTCTCCAGAGTCAATACTGTTCACGATCGTAACCCAGTCTAAACCCATCACTGTAAAATCGATGGGAAGTTCTCGACACAAATGAGTAAACACCGAACCCACTGGAACCAAGCATTGTAGATTCAAACCGCTCACTGTGCAGAAAATTTGGTTACGTATCTGGAACCTGAGGTGATAACTCAGCCACGGATGGTAGTAAACCAAATACAGAAACATGTGCCAGCCAGGTACTAGATCATCTTTCATAACGACTTGCCTGTGTTCCTGCCACAGTTGATTGATATATCTGAATCAGAAGGCGTTGACTAGAGAGGATTGATTTGTGTTCATCACTGGTGATACACGCACCTGCAGAAAACTGCGTGCTCATTTAATGAGGTCGCCGACCTGCCCGTACTCTGTTACACAAACCCAGCCGCCTGATATCTCGGGGATTTACAACCCCTAGTGGTACACATACGATATCAATGACCATGTTTCCTGCAGAACAATGACAATGGTAAAAGCGAGCCCATTAGGAAATTCTGTTCTTTCCCGCATGGTCTTATCTGAATCATCACCAGTTGAATAGCGCACGCGATGGCCGAAGCGAGCAAGCAACGAGAGCCAGCCATCCTCTGGCCCGCTCACCAGAAATTGGCAAACCAGGAAGCCACTAGTAAACCTGAGGGCGGGACAGCGCAATGGACCCCGGATGCCGCACCAGAAGCATCCAAATTTTAGCGGTTGACCAGGTGTAGTCCGTGTTCACTTGGTCTGGAAATGTTATGAAATGGTGGTCGGATCAACGAACTTTCTGTAAACATGAATGACACTTCCGAAGTTTAGGTGAATGTGGTTTAGCCTGTAAATTTCGGAATGCTTGGTGGCTTCCTGCAAAATCTTGTGAATATTCTTCAGCGACATTTCCTCCCTTAGGTGTGACTCGCCCACCTGTTGACGATAACGTATATCTGGGTGCGGGAAGTCATGTAAAACCACACTTTGTATTTGATTTATTCATGAAGCTTGATGCACTCCAAATTGTGAGACTGATTGACGGTCTGTCACGTGTTCCGGTATTTTTGAGTCATTGAATAAGTGAATAGCCTTGTGCATCCAAAACTTCATGGAACATTCGATTGACGGAGTAATTTTATCAGACCTTCAATTCCAGCAGTGTCGGCTGATGGTCTATTGTTGTGTCCGTATACGATTGCTGTTGCTGAGGTACCCCTCCTAAAACAATGAACATGATAAATCTAGCTCAATCCATCAAACCGAGGTATGATCTCATATTAAGGATGCAGTACGTTGAGGCCAGTGGGCAAATACCTATAATTGCACTATAAAACATCCAACGAATAGATGGTCTATTGGTCCGTATACGATTGCTGTTGCTGAGGTACCCCTCCTAAAACAATGAACATGATAAATCTAGCTCAATCCATCAAACCGAGGTATGATCTCATATTAAGGATGCAGTACGTTGAGGCCAGTGGGCAAATACCTATAATTGCACTATAAAACATCCAACGAATAGAAAAGCAGAGCGATCGGTTGCTGCACGTCGGCAACTACAAACGAATAGTTGCTTCCCTGGATTGGATTCCGTGTCAATTATGCGCACGATCCGATACATGTTGGTCAAGGTGGATATTTGGCAACGTGTGCGGGGTTGCGACGAAGCATGTCTACTGTGAAGGAGCTTGCGAATGAAATGTGGGGACTGAAAATGAGTTTTACGTGTTAATCAGATTTTGTAGGCTAAAATGTGTTCTGATCTTTATAGCCACTCGTCATTTCTCCCAGAGGAATCTGCTTGATCAAACAAGACTCTAACTGCAGCGACAAAAATCGATTTTACAAAATCACAAATATCGGCATTTGATGATACATTGGGTTTTACGAAAACAAAAAAGCGGCATTTCGTGGAAAGTATGATGAATGGACCATCACAATCGCAGACGGTGTGAGCAAAATCGGGTAGTGAAGGCAATTGTTGGACATTGATCTTCTACTGACGATTCCACAGAGCATGTGATGCTCCGTTCATCATATGTGGGGTGCTGATCACCGGCTGCTTATATTCGTGCTTCCGTAAAATCTTGTTTCATCAAACAAATTCGTCTAGGGAAGAGGAGGGGGACTTTCGAGATCAGAACACATTTCATCTCACAAAATCTGAAGAACATTTTAAACCACAATTCAGCTTCTACATTTCTATTACATGCGAAAGACACCTAGGAGTTAGCACGTTCTTGGCTGTGCAATGCTTCGTGGTAGACATGCCTCGTCTTAGTTGCGCGACTGTAGGTTCCATGTGCACAGAAGCCAGCATTTTGGTCGTGCTCCTGAGCCTCACCGTCCGTCACTTGATTTATCCATAGGAGCCCACTTGTCGGAGTTCCCCGAAGAGCCTAGGACTTCGTCAGTTGGGAACTCACCAGATTCAGTGCGCTCCACGTTGTGCGCTGACGTGCATCTAGTTCTCTCTCGTTTGACGACAATAACAAAATTTTACAACCTGACATTGGTTTCCAACACGGTGTTGCTTTCGGCTTACGAAATCAAACTTCCATACATGCTAGTGCTTTACAGATGATTGAACAGTGTCCGTGACCTCCATTTGCATCAGTGAATCTCCCAAGCATCTCCAAATCACCTCAAAATTATAAGTGTTTCACACAATCTGTTCACGGGACCGATTTTAGAAAACACCCAAGTGTGTCCTGGAGCACAATATGTTTATTGCAGTGTTACAAATATTGTGTGCTCTTTGATACTATTACAACAGACTCACCCATTGGGAATTGCACCATCTAAAAGCCCCTTAAATTTATAAAATATCCAGAATTCGGGGGTTGGGTAGTTTTGGTGGACGCTTTCTGATAGCTCTAGATAAGGTGTCTAACTTGCTCTCAATGTGTTGAAATATTGGTGGATCGGGTGCGCAGTTGAAAACTATGTGTTACGTTGTTGCGTGATTAGCTGCTTGGAGGGGAACAAGTTTCCAGTATTCATTGGTCCGTTTGTGATCTATGTTGCGTTGTCTTCCGTGCTACTGTATGTCGATTGGTCTTCCCAAAGCCTTGTTTTGCCGGTTGTTTGTCTTCTGCCCTTGATTGGCATTGTATTTTGTGGTCTGACGTTCTTGAGCCTGATTGGTGGTGGTCAGTGTCCATGTGTCCGCCGGTTAATTTGGTGTTATGTTTGAACGCCTCCTTCAATGCAATAAGGCTTTCCTGCTTTCGTATTGGTTCATTGTCTAGTTAATTTTTCAGCCGAAAGCTCACTGTGTCTGACGATCTCTCGCTCCTGATGGTTGGTAAACAGGATCGATCCCGCTATGTTTATTGATAGCTGCTTCAGTGAAGTACCACGCTTCCATAAATTCGCGTTTATTCGTCGTTCTCGCTTGGGCCAGTATGCTAGCGCTACTCCAGTCGAACTCGCTTGCTTCCTGATTTTGTGTGTTCTCGGCTATTTTCCGCAGGCCTGTAACCGACGGTTGTGTTGTGCGCTCGAGAGAGCTTTGCCATCATTTTAACGGTGTTCTTGATGCATAGGAGTGTGATTCGTTTGCTCGCAAGTTGTGTCGTTGCGCTTCTATTTAAATCTCATTCGTTGCGTACAAGTCTTGTCTGTGCCAAATTTGCTGATGTTACATTTTTCAAGGGTAATGATTTACGACCTGCTACGGGAATAATACTTTCATCAAATGGCAAAAGAATGGTCACAATTCTCGTTATGGATGATCTCTCTTGTCATCGGAGACACATTGACCAGGTTGCGTTCAACACCAGAGGTCAGTCTGTTAACGGCAATCCTGCTGTGTGCCTCATTTGCACTCATCACATAGCGATGAATTTCATTGATTGGGTCAACTCATACAATGCTCATTCAATGTGTAGCACGAGGCCGATTTGGACAGAATTCGGGCAATATCATTTTAAGAAATATTAAATTACATTTTCTTCTGCACTTGTACCGGCTTTTCGCAATAAAGCCGTTAGGTTTCTTTTCGTTGACTCTTAATCTGACACTAGGCACTGGAGTGCAAATGCAAAGTATGCTTGATGCGGCGCCTTTAGGAAGCAACTCAAATTCGACCACCAAAATGGAAGTTCAGTCGACTCCATCACCAAAAGCATGGCAGAGTTCCAGTGTGACCCTGATCGCGGTCTAACTCCGATCCGTGCATCATGCTCTACGGACATATTATCAAAGTCGAACTGAAGCACAAGGCTGAGGCATGGTGAGTGGCTTGTTGTCCAGAAGGCTTGGTTCAACGCAGCACACACGGTATTGCAACTTCATTCTGCCAATGTACTAGCGAGATTTCAGTTCCGACAAATTCGGTTAACAACTCTCGACAACTTTCGGTGAGCGTTCGTCCTTGTTTAGTTATCGCCACGAATGCATGAGAGTGGCGAAAAAGTGGTCTGAATAATACATCACTTATGCCGATAGGTTCAATTTTGGATGTGAACAATTCAAGTTATCTACCTTGCGGAAGACCAGTTCAAGTTTTCGTAAACGTTTGATGACAATCGGTAGATTTATTGCTGGGGCAACGTTTTGCTTTTGACAAAAAAGCTTCTTCAAGCCAAGTGATTAGTTTCCGAGTTGAGTCGAGATTTCAGTCGAAAGGAGAACCAATCCGATAAGCCAAGCTAAATCACTGCTGGTTGCCGGCGGAGGGGATTGGGTGTGTTAGGGTAGGTGAACAAGTGTTAGGTCGATGGAGAACCCACATGTGTTTGGGTCCAGCATAGAGTCTAGTTCTTCTGGTTCAGTTCATTTGATAATTGATCAGTTGCAGTGTTTTATTGTCAGTCGCATTGAGACTGTGATATCACAGCAAGGCTATTATCCAAATCTGAACAAAATTCATATATAACGCTTCAGCCAAATTCCCATGAATTCCAGCACCGGTTAATCGGCCATGTTGGAAAGACTTCCATCCTCTCCTACTTCCAACTAATCCTGGCGAACAGTGAGGCAAATCCAGTGGCGGCTAGTTCGAATGAATCACAGCCCTCGTCAGTATGCGGCGATTGGAATTTTGTGCGATTGTGTCAGCCTAAACAGCACAAATCTTCAGTGTGCAATCGACATGAACACAAGCAATGTCATAACCGAACGCAAAAACTAGACAAAGACGCAGCCAAACGCGGAGCTCACGAAGCAGGCAATGGCAGTCAGAACTACGGTCTGAAGTGACCATCATGCTGTAGTGTTCGAGCCAAGAACTAACCACCCGTGAGTATTGACACGGTCCGCGATGCCGCCGATAGAAGTGACAGCGTTCTACAGATGGCCATGTAATACCACCAATCCTGTTGGACACAGACATAAAAAACATGGTCGGGAGTCCATGTGGATTTTGCGTGCCAGTTGACAGACGAAGCCTATTCATCAAACAGTAACAGGGGTCCAAAGTCCTAATTGTGTCTGAAAAAACAAGGATTGCACCCGTCTCTAAACGTCAACACTTATTTTCAAAATTCCGTATGCCCAATGATATAGCATCCGACAATGCTACTCAATTCACATCCCTTCAGTTTGACAAATCCGTTCCAAGACCCCACCCAACCATTGCATCCCAATCCAACGGCCTAGCTTAACGCTACGCAGACACGTCGGAACGCGTATTGCAAAACGCACAATGCGAATGGACCACGGCATACGTTCTGCGTACGTGACTACCGAACACTAAGGCAAGTACCAATTCTCAGACTACGGACGGTCACTCCTCAGCAGATGTTATGATGAACAATCAGTTGAGCCCTAGCCGTAAGGCTATGCTGTCAACACCCACGTGTTTTCAACCAACCACAGGAGGGAAGCCAACGCTCAGATTTTAAAACTGTATGCTTGTGAGGGACTACCGCCTTGGACACCGAAACTGGATCGATGGATTAATTGCAAAATAATCCGTAACGCGAATTATGATATTCGGGTAGGACCAACATGTCAATCAGCTATGGCCAACACAGAACACAACCGGAAGAGCAGTTGCTAGATGTTTCATTCCGTTACTCTCCCAAGCCCACCTAAATTGGCCCGCAATATATCAGAAACCAACTGTGCGATCAGATATTTATATACGTCTACATATTCCAAGAAAGCAGACCCAGAGCGAGGGTCGTCGGAATAAGCCCGCGTTTTGTAGGGTTGAACACAACGTTGCGTTGCAAAACAATCGGATGCCAGAAACGCATTAATTATGTGTGGTGTGAATCCTCCAAATTACATTGTGAGTGGATTCCACGACATCGGTTCCTAGTCGAAAATCTTTGATTTCATTGAAATGCCACCGTGGTTTGCATGGACAATGATTGTGACCAGACGTGTATGTGTTTGTTTCTATTGGCCAAAAATGCTCCCTCAACTTCACCTAGGACGCTCGATATATAGGTGAGTGAAACCATCCGCCGAGACTACTAATCCAGGCGATGAATTGGTGAGACAGGTAGACCAATGTTGATATGCATGTCCGTGTTGGGGACCAGTCAGACATTCCAAAATTATTTTGAATAGGATTGCTTAAACCGTCGGTTGAGCACGGAATACGAAATAGCCTTTGTGTCGTTACACAGAATGTTACCATTCACGTGGTGAAGCGTTCTGGAGAGCAAGTGCATTCCAAGGAAAATCAGTACCGTTTCGGACCATTTGATTATTCATCAGACCTGATTACCGTCTTGACGAGAGCCAGCCCTCAATCTCAGCATTCCAATTTGTTTCGGAGCGACCAGCACTTGTACTGGTCTATTAGGAGCAGGCAAAAAGAGAAACGATTGCATTCAATGAACGCGAATAGAGGAGGATGAAAATGAACTTTCATCTTTTCCCTAATCTAGCAATACCTTAACGTTAACAGATCGAGCGGTCAGAAATAAAGTAAGCAGGTAGTAATTAGATGACATCCAAAATCTCGCGAAGGCAATTGCAATATTAATTCGGTCAAACAAAGTTGACGAATGAATTCAACGCAAAATTACGTGATACGTATTTTGCTTCACAGTAAGGTGCCATGTTGAGACCAATCAGTTCTGATACATTTGCGCGTGACTATGGGGATTTGTGGAATCAGCTCGCGACCATGTCGTCTGCCCAGAAAGCACTAAGCAAACAAAGATTCGATGGAACACGTGAACTCCCCGCCCCAAGGAATTCGACGAAAAGCGATAGACGAGTGAGAAGTTTAATATGAAAACTGGCTAAAGGAATTGACATGCTGGGGCACAGAGGAAACGAAAACAGAGTCTCAAGAAGCAGCTCCACAAATTGGGCTGCTCGGACATTCGGCGTCCTTCTGGACAACCGTCAATCGCTGGCCCACCGGGTTCGTACCGAAAACATTCGCAAGTGTGCAGTTCGATCCATCGTGGCGTGTCTAAAACGAAAACGAGTTACGTCGCAGTGCTAGTCCCAGAGCTCCAGCCATTGACTCACCATGAGTTGGAAATGTAACGCTTTATCCCCTCCATGGGGCCGGATGTAGAACACGTCCACAGTCTTCCCAGGCAAAACAATCCCTACCTTGAGAAATGCGTTGTCAACGACAAGTAGATTCCCACAATCGGCTTACCAGTTCCGTAATGAGTGCTTGTTCGTCCGAATTGGGACAACGCGGATCACCTAAATTTGATGGATCACCCGATATCATCGCCATGATAGCCATGAAAGCCGTTATGGATAAGGTCGAACAGAATACTGGAAGAAAAGAATAGGTATTAGCTACGATGTGATCCATTCCGCAACCTGTTCGGACATGCTAATTATGGGAAATACATCTGCCAGATCTACGTTGACTCGTCTCCAATAGAAACAAACACACAATTCATCCGTAAGTAATAATCATGCATCTTCATGAATACATTCCTTATCATGGAAACGTACCAGGGAAACCGATCATCATTTCGCTCCACTGCTTGACTTGACGAAATTACTGAACCTGGTGCCGGATATATATCGGAACAATGGCGTCCGACTCCGATAAACAGGATTGCCTTCCCGAAAAACACTGAGTGTTGGCGCCGAGAAATTCAGATTTGTCAAAACGCCACTGTTTTGACCACTACAACTGACTTTCGAATACCGGGGACAACACTGTTTACCAAACAAACTGGAAATCAAATCGGACGTGTTCGCATGGAAGTCAGGATCCAGGAGTACGGTAGAGCTGCACGAACATTCGATGAGACACGGAATGTGGCAAAACTCCGTCCCTTCAGAATAATGCTGCTTAGGTCAGCGATCGCTGTTGTTTTGGGAATCGAATTGGCAATTCCAATCATTTACATTTCACAAACCTCTGTAAACATGTATTCCGGAAATCGAGCACTTTGTATTCGCCTGAATTGTGCCTGCTATACTGACCCGTGTTAATTAACTAGAAATAACTTGACATTTGGTGTGTTAAGATTTTTGTGGAATACACCATTTTGGAGCATTGCTTTGCGGCTATCGCGCTTCTGCATTGATCACATCTGTTTGAGTTCGACTGACTTATGCAAAATTATTGGTTATGGTATTGCTGTTCTTCTAGGATGCTGCATTGGGGGATTGCAAACTTATATTTATCTTCACGTTCCATTCCTGAATACGCGCAACAATTTTCTTTTCAGCTTTATCATTCGATGATCCGTCGAGATTCAGCTAGCACAGGTTTTTCCAAACGTGAATGAATAGGTTGCAACTCGTCGCGTCGGGACTGTGACTGATACAGAATTTTTTTCAGATTTCGGAAGTTATTTTGTTTTCAAGATACGTTTCCCTACCGATCCGTCTTCCAGCGACCGGTTATTGATGGTCACGCGCTGGAAACCTTTGGATTAGCCTGGAAATTCCGACGCTAGCTGAATTTATACGTTAGCATTTTTCTCCCGAATTAATTTCGCACTTGTTTTCACAATATTTCAGTTATCATCAAATTACTCCCTTATTACTAAATTTCTTACCGGTCAATCTTTTGGCAGTAAGGAATTGCTAGATTAGGGATAGGACGAGTAGTTTATTTCCATCCTCCTTTATCCGCGTTCATTGAATGCAATCGTTCGCCTTGACTCTTGCTCCTAATAGATCATTACAGGTGCTGGTGGCTCCGAAAAAATTGTGATGCTGAGATTGGGGCTGGCTCTCGTCTAGAATGGTAATCAGGTCTGATTAATGATCAAATGGCCTTAAACGGAACTGATATTCCTTGGAATACACTTGCTCTGGAGAACGCTTCACCATGTGAATGGTAACATTCTGTGTGACGACAAGAAATCATATTTCGTATTCCCTGCCCAACTGACGGTTTAAGCAATCCTATTCAAAATAATTTTGGAATGTCTGACCGGTCCCCAACACGGACAGCGATATCGACATTGGACTGCTTGTCTCATATATGTGCAGCAATTCAATGCCTGGAATAGTAGTCGCGGCGGGTGGTTTCACTCACCTATATATCGAGCGTCCTAGGTGAAGTTGAGGGAGCATTTTTGGCCAATAGAAACAAACACATACACGTCTGGTCACAATCATTGTCCATGCAAACCACGGTGGCATTTCAATGAAATCAAAGATTTTCGCCTCCAACACACATAAGTTGGAAGCTGCTTGCGATTCTAGGCTGTTCTAGGGCTCTATTCCATGACTATCATATAGGTTCGGGTCTCATCTAACCCATTTTTTATGTCGAAGTGCTACAGGTCATCGTCACTACCGCAATCACCTGTACAATATTTGAATAGACGAGCTACTAAGAAAGCCACACGAATTGCGATGCAACCCTCTCAAATAACGATGATGGGGACCTCAAGGTTTACCATATTTTATTACCAAAGAACACATCCTTCAATTCGCACCCGAGTAACATAGAATTCAAACATGCCACTACTCTCACTTTTATCCTCCAGGTCGATGGAATCCGGCGCTCCAAATTCGTTCCCCTGATGTGCCTTGCATGCCCATCCACATAGTATTACCTGATTACCTGACCAATGCAGATCCTGTTGATGGACATTTTCTTCAATGAAAGCCATTCTTACACAAAGAAAAACAGCTTCCTAACCCACCCTTTACGGACTTGTATTTCGTTGGACTGTAAATGACGTGTTCGGTAGCCACATGTCCAGGGACAGTGCTTCTTGAAGTGGTAATCACTTCTCTCGGATTTGCTTTCTTTCCTGGATTGTGGTACTGTCAATTTCAAGTAGTAATTTTTAAATAAATTAGTCGATCTTCTTAGAAGTCGTACTCTCGTCAGTTTTTATATGTTTGATTTCCCCAACCGCACCACCTCTGCGTGCTTTTACCAGACCTTATACTGGATCTCTTGTACTATAATAGCATATTTTAGTGGATTCAAAACGTGCTTGATTGCTAGTCTATGAAGTAAAAATCCACCCTTAATTTGTCCCAACTAATCAGTTTGTTTCACTACCTTAATTGTGATAAAGGTTAAATTTTTTTCCAATAATGCACTTTATCCGATCGGACGTCTTCTTAATCTCACCGGGCTTCAATTACCTCATCCCATTCCCTTGTCTTCTAAATATTTAACCTTCGGCAATGCGTACCTTACACGCCATGTTTATGTGTTGTCTACTCTTCCTGACTTGTAATATACACCTACAACAATCTCCAACCAGATTAGAGAAATAACTGTGATCCTACATCGGCTTTGTTCTATCTTTGCGGATTACCTTAGCCAACCAAAAATATCCCACTGCCCCCAGAATTGCATATACCAGCACAGTTATCCCAAGCTTGACGTCCGTTTCGTGGCTGTCCAGAAACCGAAATACGTCAGTGTGTTTGGAGGCCGGCCATCCCTAATAAACGAACATCACATCATTTGAACGCATGTGTCATGTGCAGGACACGGGCCAGATGTAGGCATGCCCTGGTTGGTCAGAATGCCAGCCAATCCGAGTCAAGCACCTTGACTCAACGCTTCTCGCTACCTCACGGACACTCTGGCGCGACCTTGTGGAACACTCTGTGACTACAATATATATATATATATAGTTGTAATGATTTTCCTTTGTTTCCATAAAGGGCTGTGTAGAGCTACCGTGCGTTTTGACATACCATAGTGGGCGGAGCAGGAAGCCAAGGGACCGACACAGAGTTGCACTACCGTACATCAAGACATAACATCTTGAAACCTAGACTCTTGGCCTGAAGAAGCTTTTGTGTCAAAAGCAAAACGTTGCCCAGCAATCATTCTAGCGATTGTCACTAAACGTTTTCGAAAACTTGAACTGGTCTTCCGCAAGGTAGATAACTTGAATTGTTCACATCCAAAATTGAACCTACCGGCATAAGTGATGTATTAATCGAACAACTTTTTTCGCCACTCTCATACATTCGAGGCGATAACTAATCAGAGACGAACGCTCAGCGAACGTTTTTGAGAGTTGTTACTCGAATTTGTCGGAACTGAGATCTCGCTAGTACATTGGCGGAATGAACTTGCAATACCGTGTGTGTTGCGTTGCACCAAGCCTTCCGAGCAATAATTCACTCAGCATGCATCAGCTTTGTGCTTCAGTTCGACTCTGGAAATATGTGCGTACGACATGACCCGCGGATCAGAGTTAGACCATCATCAGGGTCATATTGGAACTCTGTCATAGTTTTGGTGATTGAGTCGACTGAACTTGCATCTCGAGCGCAATTTGGCTGTTAAGTTTGGATTGCCGCCTCAAGGTTTCCACCAAACGCGATTGAGCCGCACCAAACAGAGTTTGCATTTGCAGCAGATTTTAATTCAACACTTTGACAGATATTGTGATTGTTTCTCTGGTTTCGGCGTCGCGACTACATTCCCCACTCGATTGCCTAGTTTCGGATTAAGACACGACGACAAGGAACATAACATAACAGCGGCAACAAAATTATACAAGTGCACAAGGACAACGAACTCAACTGATTATATTGAACCGTACTGCCCGAACCCGACCCAACCCAACGCCACAACGTGCTACACATTGACGGAGTGTTGTCTGATCTTGATCCAGCCTCGTACACTGACTGGCTTGATATCCCCATTGGAAACGTCAATGTTTCCCGATGCAGAGGCTCACCAAAATATATTCTTCAGAACCAGATGTATGCACGATCTAATATGCCAGTTGATTTCTGCGTAACCCAAACTTGACCCATCTCTGCACAATCGAATTGACGGTCTCAATCCAAGAGGCAAATCACCAACTGACTAAACGCCGATGGCTCCGGAAGCAAGCACGTTAGATTCAAACGTTCACTGTGAGAATTGAGCAATGCACGCGTCTCCTAAATACTATATCATTATTTTATGAGAATAATGAATGGCACGCAGGGTGTTGCACAAAACAAGACCTCTTGACATCTCGTAGACTTATCGCCCCACCCCCATAGGTATACATACGACATCAGCGACCATGTTCCTTGCAAACCAGTCATACTGGGAAAGCTAGTCTACGGAAAATTGGCCTTGCTTTGGAGCATGGCTATCCGGTCAGCCATTATTTAAACAACGTATGCGACGACCGGCGGGAATACAAAACAACCGCGGAGAGCCCCATCGTCTATTGTCAGGCTTAACCAGCCTTTTGGGAAACAGGTGTGACAACGTGGATTCGGGGTGGGGAAAAAACAGAAGGCGTGGGAGGTCAATGACTGACGAGAGCGGAAAACTTGCGTCTTCACTCTCTGCATGTAATTTTCAGGATGTGAGCAGGAGTGACGCGTGTTCGCCCGCCTAGGAGTGCTATGCGGTAAACATGGCAGAGATCGCGGAAGTGCAGCAGGGTGTCGTAAGTTGCTTAGAAAAATGCAAATCCGGGTTGTTTACCTCTGATTGCTCCACTATCCTTTGAGCGGTTCTCAGCAGGAGGCTTCGCTTCCTTACACGAACCTAGCGAGATCAAGAAAGCCAATGTGTTTTGTTGTGTCGCCAGCATATTTGCGCATTAGGATATGCACTCCAAGTCATGGTTTTCGCATCGGTTTGCGCTTCATGTACTGCGAAATGGTTTAGATTCTGAACAGCAAGTATGGGGTAGAGAACAGCTGCGTTGAAGCGCTTGCCGCGTGTATGAGTCGCCCGCAGCGACGAACTTGGCCACTACGGGATGAGTGGAAACATGTCTGACAACTTATTATGCATGAAGTAATTGATTCACTTCGGTAAGCGGGATTCATTACCCGATAGTTATGCAACTTTTATTCGCCGCACAACAGAATCCAAGATCAATGAAATACGGCTATTCGAATTGTTTCAGAAAAGTGGGTACCCCAAGAATTTCATCTGGAGGAAGCTCAATACGATCAGTGCATCGACATAAAATTCGAGCAAACGAATCACACTCCCAGGCACCACGGACACCGCTGAAATGACGCCAAAGCTCCTACGATAGCACAACACAACCGTCGGTTACAAGCCTGCGAAAACTTTTCCGAGAACACACAAAATCAGGAAGGAAACGATTTCGACTGGAGTAGCGCTAGCATATTGGCGCAAGCAAGAACGAGGCAAGAACGCGAACTTATCGAAGCGTGGTATTACACTGAAGCAGCTATCAAAATCCATTTCGAAATTGATCCCATTAACCGACCACCAAGAGCGAGAAAACACCAGAAACACAGAGCTTATATCCATAAAATTATTTGTGGGTATCAAAAAGCGTCCACTAAAACAACCCAAACGCCGAATTTCGGATATTTGGGAAATTTAAGGAGCTTTTAGATGGTGAAATTCCCAATGGTAAAGTCTGTTGTAATGGCAACAGACAGCATGTAATATCTTATCACAGTGCATTAAAACATCTTGCACTCCAGGACACACTTGGGTATTTTCTAAAATCGTTTCCCTGAACAGGTTGTATGAACCACTTATAATTTTGAGGTAATTTGGAAATGCTGGAGGGGTTCCTGATGCAAATGGAGGCCACGGACGCAGCTGAGGCATCTACAAAGCACTAGCATGTATGGAAGATTGTTTGGGTAAGCGGAAAACAACACCTTGTGGGAAACTAATGTCAGGTTGTAAAGTTTAGTTGTTGTCGTCCAGCGGGGTAGGACCACATGCAAATCAGTGCACAACGTAGATAGCACTCAATCTGGTGAGTTCACAACTGACGAAGTCCTCGGCTCTTCGTGGAACTCCGACAAGTGGGCTCCGCTGAATAAATCAAGAGATGGACGGTGAAGCTCAGGGGTATGACCAAAATGCTGACTTCTGTTGAGAATGATATCATCCGACACTCAACGTGCACCCGGAACGTACGGTCGCGCAATTTAGAAGAAGCAAGTCTACCACGAAGCATTACACAGCCAAGAACGTGCTAAAGCCTACAGGTCATTCGCAGGTAATAGAAATCTAGAAGCTGAATTGTGGTTTAAAATGTTCATCAGGTTTTGTGAGATGAAATGTGTTCTGGTCTCGAAAGTCCCCCTCCTCTTCCCTAGACGAATTTGTTTGATGAAACAAGATTATACAGGAGCACGAATTTGAGCAGCCGGTCGTCAGCACCCGTCATATGATGAACGGAGCATCACATGCTCGGTGGAATCGTCCGTACAAGATTAGAGGCCAACAGTTGCCTTCACTACTCGCTTTTGTTCACAACCTCAGCCATAATGATTCGCTTCTTGAACCCGGCATTCATCAAACACAAATTAAAGAAGAAAATGAATTTTCACTCATCTCCACAACCTTGGTTTACGTTAGCGTCAATCACACCAGGGTTCACGAATAAGGCTAGGATGAGAAAAACACCTTCCAAAGTATAGCAACGTAGCGATCGCGAAATAATACAGTGATGCAGACACTCCATCAATTAAATTACCATAATAAATTGCTCAAACGAAGTTGACAAATGTACTACAGGGTCATAAATGGTCGCATAACAAAGCTTCCAAGATATGAGTCATATCATCCAAGCGCCCGAGAATTTATGGATTAAGCAGACGACATTCTCGCTACCCGACAAATCCCCAGGAAAAGAAAAATTAGATGGAGGAGGTAAAGTCCCCACGCCCAAGGAATTCGGTGAAAAGCGATAGAGGCGTGAGAATTTTAATATGAAAACTGGCTAAAGGAATTGACATGCTGGGGCATAGATGAAACGAAAACAGAGTCTCAAGAAGCAGCTCCACAAATTGGGCTGCTCGGACATTCGGCGTCCTTCTGGACAACCGTCAATCGCTGGCCCACCGGGTTCGTACCGAAAACATTCGCAAGTGTGCAGTTCGATCCATCGTGGCGTGTCTAAAACGAAAACGAGTTACGTCGCAGTGCTAGTCCCAGAGCTCCAGCCATTGACTCACCATGAGTTGGAAATGTAACGCTTTATCCCCTCCATGGGGCCGGATGTAGAACACGTCCACAGTCTTCCCAGGCAAAACAATCCCTACCTTGAGAAATGCGTTGTCAACGACAAGTAGATTCCCACAATCGGCTTACCAGTTCCGTAATGAGTGCTTGTTCGTCCGAATTGGGACAACGCGGATCACCTAAATTTGATGGATCACCCGATATCATCGCCATGATAGCCATGAAAGCCGTTATGGATAAGGTCGAACAGAATACTGGAAGAAAAGAATAGGTATTAGCTACGATGTGATCCATTCCGCAACCTGTTCGGACATGCTAATTATGGGAAATACATCTGCCAGATCTACGTTGACTCGTCTCCAATAGAAACAAACACACAATTCATCCGTAAGTAATAATCATGCATCTTCATGAATACATTCCTTATCATGGAAACGTACCAGGGAAACCGATCATCATTTCGCTCCACTGCTTGACTTGACGAAATTACTGAACCTGGTGCCGGATATATATCGGAACAATGGCGTCCGACTCCGATAAACAGGATTGCCTTCCCGAAAAACACTGAGTGTTGGCGCCGAGAAATTCAGATTTGTCAAAACGCCACTGTTTTGACCACTACAACTGACTTTCGAATACCGGGGACAACACTGTTTACCAAACAAACTGGAAATCAAATCGGACGTGTTCGCATGGAAGTCAGGATCCAGGAGTACGGTAGAGCTGCACGAACATTCGATGAGACACGGAATGTGGCAAGACTCCGTCCCTTCAAAATAATGCTGCTTAGGTCAGCGATCGCTGTTGTTTTGGGAATCGAATTGGCAATTCCAATCATTTACATTTCACAAACCTCTGTAAACATGTATTCCGGAAATCGAGCACTTTGTATTCGCCTGAATTGTGCCTGCTATACTGACCCGTGTTAATTAACTAGAAATAACTTGACATTTGGTGTGTTAAGATTTTTGTGGAATACACCATTTTGGAGCATTGCTTTGCGGCTATCGCGCTTCTGCATTGATCACATCTGTTTGAGTTCGACTGACTTATGCAAAATTATTGGTTATGGTATTGCTGTTCTTCTAGGATGCTGCATTGGGGGATTGCAAACTTATATTTATCTTCACGTTCCATTCCTGAATACGCGCAACAATTTTCTTTTCAGCTTTATCATTCGATGATCCGTCGAGATTCAGCTAGCACAGGTTTTTCCAAACGTGAATGAATAGGTTGCAACTCGTCGCGTCGGGACTGTGACTGATACAGAATTTTTTTCAGATTTCGGAAGTTATTTTGTTTTCAAGATACGTTTCCCTACCGATCCGTCTTCCAGCGACCGGTTATTGATGGTCACGCGCTGGAAACCTTTGGATTAGCCTGGAAATTCCGACGCTACTCGTTCCTCAAAATTACACAAGTGTCATGTGACAATGGTTGTTGAACACGGGCTCTTCAAACGGAGACATCTGGCTGAACTCTCTCCAGGAAGCATCCTAGATTACACGATGAGCCCGTGCTTGTATGTGTTTGATTCCGTTTTTCGTTTGATGCGGTCATATGGTAGGTGAAATTACATGGACCGGGTTTTTACTCGATCTTTCTTTTTTCCTATCTAACTACCGGACTGGTCGATTTGCGAAAATCACAACAAATCAATTAGAGAAATACAGTCGTTTGCAGACCAGCTTGATTTTGCAAGACCCATCTGGAACTCCACTGAATCTTACGTTTGTGACGTTCGCAGGCATCCGAAAGTGCTGCACAAGGACGCCTCGTTTTTCAGTTGCTACGATATTTGAGATATCGCGATGCATTACTCATTTGGATGCGGAAAATTGCTCGGCAGCCCACGACCGGCGCAGTCCACGATCTTATGTTCCACTTGAAACCAAATCGCACGAAACTAGCGAAATATTCACTCATCATGAGGCATCGCGAATAAAATTCCGTGGACGGGCGTTTCGCTCATTCATTCCTTTATTTATCTCTACCTAAATACCAGACCGATGCACTAGCAGAAAATCACTCCAAATCAATTTTATATTAGGACCAATCGTTCGAAATCCTCACATTCTACAATCATTGTCACATGAGTAGTGTACGGGTTTGAGGAACTTGCGGATTCTGGATTGCAATGCTAGACGCATCACTTGTATTTCAGGTAAACATTTGCTTACATATGCGTTAGCTCACACTATCACAAACATAAATTTCGTATTTGTGCACAAAATAGAGGCTGGCCTGTCCGCACAGGGGAAAAGACGAACATCGTTAAATTATTCCTAAAAAATTACTTCGACAGTAATTCGAGCACGAAATAAGAAATACGCTTATTGCCAATAGAAAACGCACTAATATTTACGTACTGATGAGTTCCGAGGACTTGGAGAGTCTGCTGGGAAATTCAGAACCGTTTAGGATCCTAATAAGAAGAACCAGCCCTCAATCTCAGCCTTCTAAATATTGCCGAGCGGTTAGCAAATGTCAACTGTCGTTAAACGCAAGCCATAACTTTTACCACATTGTCAATCGGAAAACGAATCCCAATAACGTTTGAATGACCAAGATGTCTTTGAATGGACAAAGACTCAGCGATACGGTATCAATTCGAATCCAACTCACACTCTCGTGCAGAGCCTAGATGACGGAAAGTCAATGCTCCGAAATGGTGTATTCCACAAAAATCTTAACACACCAAATGTCAAGTTATTTCTAGTTAATTAACACGGGTCAGTATAGCAGGCACAATTCAGGCGAATACAAAGTGCTCGATTTCCGGAATACATGTTTACAGAGGTTTGTGAAATGTAAATGATTGGAATTGCCAATTCGATTCCTAAAACAACAGCGATCGCTGACCTAAGCAGCATTATTCTGAAGGGACGGAGTTTTGCCACATTCCGTGTCTCACCGAATGTTCGTGCAGCTCTACCGTACTCCTGGATCCTGACTTCCATGCGAACACGTCCGATTTGATTTCCAGTTTGTTTGGTAAACAGTGTTGTCCCCGGTATTCGAAAGTCAGTTGTAGTGGTCAAAACAGTGGCGTTTTGACAAATCTGAATTTCTCGGCGCCAACACTCAGTGTTTTTCGGGAAGGCAATCCTGTTTATCGGAGTCGGACGCCATTGTTCCGATATATATCCGGCACCAGGTTCAGTAATTTCGTCAAGTCAAGCAGTGGAGCGAAATGATGATCGGTTTCCCTGGTACGTTTCCATGATAAGGAATGTATTCATGAAGATGCATGATTATTACTTACGGATGAATTGTGTGTTTGTTTCTATTGGAGACGAGTCAACGTAGATCTGGCAGATGTATTTCCCATAATTAGCATGTCCGAACAGGTTGCGGAATGGATCACATCGTAGCTAATACCTATTCTTTTCTTCCAGTATTCTGTTCGACCTTATCCATAACGGCTTTCATGGCTATCATGGCGATGATATCGGGTGATCCATCAAATTTAGGTGATCCGCGTTGTCCCAATTCGGACGAACAAGCACTCATTACGGAACTGGTAAGCCGATTGTGGGAATCTACTTGTCGTTGACAACGCATTTCTCAAGGTAGGGATTGTTTTGCCTGGGAAGACTGTGGACGTGTTCTACATCCGGCCCCATGGAGGGGATAAAGCGTTACATTTCCAACTCATGGTGAGTCAATGGCTGGAGCTCTGGGACTAGCACTGCGACGTAACTCGTTTTCGTTTTAGACACGCCACGATGGATCGAACTGCACACTTGCGAATGTTTTCGGTACGAACCCGGTGGGCCAGCGATTGACGGTTGTCCAGAAGGACGCCGAATGTCCGAGCAGCCCAATTTGTGGAGCTGCTTCTTGAGACTCTGTTTTCGTTTCATCTATGCCCCAGCATGTCAATTCCTTTAGCCAGTTTTCATATTAAAATTCTCACGCCTCTATCGCTTTTCGTCGAATTCCTTGGGGCGTGGAGTTCACGTGTTCCATCGAATCGTTGTTTACTTAATGATTTATGGGGAGGCGACATAGTCGTGACCTGGATACACAAATTTCCATTGTCACTCGCAAATTTATCAACCGTGGTTTATCTCAATCTGGCCCCTTACTGTGAAGCTTCATTTAGCAAATACGTATCACGTTTTCTGCGCTGAATTTATTCGTTAACAGTTTTCTACCTAATAATATTGCACTTGTCTTCCCAAGATTTCAAGTATCATCAAATTGCTCCCTACTTACTCAATTTCTGACCGGTCGATCTTTTGGCAGTAAGGAATTGCTAGATTAGGGAAGGGACGAGTGGTTCATTTCCATCCTCCTTTATCCGCGTTCAATGAATGCGATCGTTCGCCTTGACTCTTGCTCCTAATAGATCATTACAGGTGCTGGTGGCTCCGAAAAAATTGTGATGCTGAGATTGGGGCTGGCTCTCGTCTAGAATGGTAATCAGGTCTGATTAATGATCAAATGGCCTTAAACGGAACTGATATTCCTTGGAATACACTTGCTCTGGAGAACGCTTCACCATGTGAATGGTAACATTCTGTGTGACGACAAGAAATCATATTTCGTATTCCCTGCCCAACTGACGGTTTAAGCAATCCTATTCAAAATAATTTTGGAATGTCTGACCGGTCCCCAACACGGACAGCGATATCGACATTGGACTGCTTGTCTCATATATGTGCAGCAATTCAATGCCTGGAATAGTAGTCGCGGCGGGTGGTTTCACTCACCTATATATCGAGCG
>NW_008751674.1:134566-138314 GCF_000715545.1 Opisthorchis viverrini | reverse complement strand
TTAGCCATCTTTTATATTAAACTTCTCACGCGTTTATCGCTTTTCATCGAATTCCATGGTTCGGGGGACTCCACCTCTCTCATCGGATCTTTGTTTGCTTAGCGATTTGTCGCCAGCCGGCTTTGTCATAAGCTCAACCGACCAATTCGTGGGCCGGGGGCAGTTTTATCAGGTCTCACTTTTCGGAAGATGAAACTACGCCGTCTACCTTCATTTTCCTGACAGGTATCACCTTTTTTCTTCCGAACATATATTCCTCAACTTCGTTTTTCCAACTAAATGTGGGACTTTTTGGACCAAATTTTCATTGTCTCACACATGTGCTCCAATTGCCTGCGTGCAACCTTAGTCACCGCGGTAGTTTCGACGGACGTATATATCGAGATCCGTAGGTTAAGTTGAGGGTTTCTGTTAGCTGGTAAAACGCACATGTTTGATCACAATCATTGTCTATTCAAACCATGTTATCATTTCAACCAAAGCAAACTATTTCACTTTCGAATTGCTCCGGGTATCTTGGAGTCGACTCACGTTGCGACCAGCACACACGGAAACATTCTAATCCGCGATAATCCCAGATCCAATTATTCTGCACTGGTTGCCACCGATACACTGCAAGAGACCCAATTCGCACTCAATATTTCTGTTGCATTTAGTAAAATCGGCCAATACGTTCNGAAGCTTTTGTGTCAAAAGCGAAAAGTTGCCCAGCAATACATCTATCGATTGTCAACAAACGTTTACGAAAACTTGAACTGGTCTTCCGCAAGGTAGATAACTTGAATTGTTCACATCCAAAATTGAACCTACCGGCATAAGTGATGTATTAATCGAACAACTTTTTTCGCCACTCTCATACATTCGAGGCGATAACTAATCAAGGACGAACGCTCACCGAAAGTTTTTGAGAGTTGTTACCCGAATTTGTCGGAACTGAGATCTCGCTAGTTCATCGGCGGAATGGAGTTGGGATACGGTGTGTGTTGCGTTGCACCAAGCCTTCCGATCAATAATCCACTCAGCATGCATCAGCTTTGTGCTTCAGTTCGACTTTGAAAATATGTGCGTACGGCATGACCCATGATCATGATCAGTGTCATATTGGAACTCTGTCATAGTTTTGGTGTTTGAGTCGACTGAACTTACATCTCGAGCGCAATTTGGTTGTTAAATTTGGATTGCCGCCTCTAGGTTTCCACCAAATGCGATTGAGCCGCACCAAACAGAGTTTGCATTTGCAACAGATTTTAATTCAACACTTTGACAGATATTGTGATTGTTTCTTTGGTTTCGGCGTCGCAAACCTGTTATGTGCGACTGGATTCCCCACTCGATTGCCTAGTTTCGGATTAACACACGACGACAAGGAACATAACAGCTTTATGGCAACAAAAATATACAAGTGCACAAGGACAACGAAATCAACTGATTATATTGAACCGTGCTGCCCGAACCCGACCCAACGCCGCTACACAACGTGCTACACATTGACGGAGTGTTGTCTGATCTTGATCCAGCCTCGTACACTGACTGGCTTGATATCCCCATTGGAAACGTCAATGTTTCCCGGTGCAGAGGCTCGCCAAAATATATTCTTCAGAACCAGATGTATGCACGATCTAATATGCCAGTTGATTTCTGCGTAACCCAAACTTGACCCATCTCTGCACAATCGAATTGACGGTCTCAATCCAAGAGGCAAATCACCAACTGACTAAACGCCGATGGCTCCGGAATCAAGCACGTTAGATTCAAACGTTCACTGTGAAAATTGAGCAATGCACGCGTCTCCTAAATACTATATCATTATTTCATGAGAATAATGAATGGCACGCAAGGTGTTGCACAAAACAAGACCTCTTGACATCTCGTAGACTTATCGCCCCACCCCCATAGGTATACATACGACATCAGCGACCATGTTCCTTGCAAACCAGTCATACTGGGAAAGCTAGTCTACGGAAAATTGGCCTTGCTTTGGAGCATGGCTATCCGGTCAGCCATTATTTAAACAACGTATGCGACGACCGGCGGGAATACAAAACAACCGCGGAGAGCCCCATCGTCTATTGTCAGGCTTAACCAGCCTTTTGGGAAACAGGTGTGACAACGTGGATTCGGGGTGGGGAAAAAACAGGAGGCGTGGGAGCTCAATGACTGACGAGAGCGGAGAACTTGCGTCTTCACTCTCTGCATGTAATTTTCAGGATGTGAGCAGGAGTGACGCGTGTTCGCCCGCCTAGGAGTGCTATGCGGTAAACATGGCAGAGATCGCGGAAGTGCAGCAGGGTGTCGTAAGTTGCTTAGAAAAATGCAAATCCGGGTTGTTTACCTCTGATTGCTCCACTATCCTTTGAGCGGTTCTCAGCAGGAGGCTTCGCTTCCTTACACGAACCTAGCGAGATCAAGAAAGCCAATGTGTTTTGTTGTGTCGCCAGCATATTTGCGCATTAGGATATGCACTCCAAGTCATGTTTTTTTGCATCGGTTTGCGCTTCATGTACTGCGAAACGGTTTAGATTCTGAACAGCAAGTATGGGGTAGAGAACAGCTGCGTTGAAGCGCTTGCCGCGTGTATGAGTCGCCCGCAGCGACGAACTTGGCCACTACGGGATGAGTGGAAACATGTCTGACAACTTATTATGCATGAAGTAATTGATTCACTTCGGTAAGCGGGATTCATTACCCGATAGTTATGCAACTTTTATTCGCCGCACAACAGAATCCAAGATCAATGAAATACGGCTATTCGAATTGTTTCAGAAAAGTGGGTACCCCAAGAATTTCATCTGGAGGAAGCTCAATACGATCAGTGCATCGACATAAAATTCGAGCAAAGCGAGCAAACGAATCACACTCCCATGCATCACGAACACCGCTGAAATGACGGCAAAGCTCTTACGATAGCACAACGCAAACGTCGGTTACAAGCCCGCGAAAACTTTGCCGAGAACACACAAAATCAGGAAGGAAGCGAGTTCGACTGGAGTAGCGCTAGCATACTGGCTCAGGCAAGAACGAAAAAAGAACGCGAATTTACGGAACCGTGGCGCTACACTGAAGCAGCTACAAACAAACATAGCGAAATCGATCATATTTACCAACCATTAGGAGCGAGCGAACATCAGAAATACAGAGATTTTGCTGCAAAATAAACTAGAATGAGAACCCATACGAAAGTGTGAAAGCGTAGTGTAACCGTACACACCAATTGAATTGAAGGAGGCGTTCAAACATAACACCAATTTGACCGGCGGACACATGGACAATGACCATTACGGTGGCGAAAACAGGACGGTGCAAGCAACCCATCAGGCTCGAGATCGTCAGAACCAAGTACAATGCCAATCAATGGGAGAGGACCAACCAAGTAAAAAGAAGGCTATGGGACAACCAATCGACATAGAGTGGCGCAGAACACAACGCAACATAGATCCCAAACGGACCAATCAATTCTGGAAACTTGTTCCCCCCAGGTAGTCAATCACGTCACAAGGTAACAGATAGTCTTCAAATGCTATATAAACGCACACAGGTAAGGAAGAAGTACCAACCCAACTGCGCACTGTTGAAGTTTCCTCCCTCGATGGCGAAACTATTGAAAGCCGATTGTGAAGCTCGGCGGACAAAACGACAGCCACCTAATCAACAACCAAGCAGCGATATACTATGGAAGCGACCCAAAACACACTCGACAATGTTGCTGCATTTAGTAAAATCGGCCAATACGTTCAGTGAACTTGATTGC
>NW_008751674.1:128836-129529 GCF_000715545.1 Opisthorchis viverrini | reverse complement strand
CGCATTCGCGGATGAGATAAGGCCATGTTTGATTGCACGGCTCTTGTTGACGCACTCGCATTCCCTTTGTATAGGCTGTACACAACATGGTCATTGATGTCGGAAACGTTCGAATAGAGGTTGTGAATTCACGAGACTGCAGGTGGAATGATTTTACATGAAAGATTGCGTGCAAATCGACGACGTCACAAAATAATCACGCGGGATTTGACGGGCGCCTGCATATGCGGTGCTTAACGCAAATCAATCCTCCTCTAGGCAATCACATATGACTCAAATATATCGAGCGACTTCAACAGGAATACACCCAAGTCCTTATGAAGTGTGAGTAAGCACCTGCCAAATATATCGTTTCCCAGAATCCGTCACTGATCTATAACCTCAAGTTCCAGATACGCAACCAAATATTCTGCACAGTGAGCGGTCTGAAACTAACTTGCTTGGTTCCGGTGACATTGTCGTCGAGGGAGTCTCATCGATTGTACATTGATAGGTCAAGTATGGGTTTGGGTCTTGAAAATAACTGATTCGCGATAATACACATTCGTATGCGACCACACGGGGAAATATTGACGTTTGTAATCCCAGCGTATTTCTTCATGCAAAGAATAGAGCCAGACTAAACAGGGAAAGCACACAAGCAAGAAAGTTCCTTTGAATTAGTGGCCGGTCTGACGAGATACAGGAAAAATA
>NW_008751674.1:103831-124621 GCF_000715545.1 Opisthorchis viverrini | reverse complement strand
GTCGCGGCTGTAGTTTTGAGGAGTGTCCAAGGAGAATTTGTGGGAGAATTTGCTGCCGATATACACACACACAACTTCGGCCACAATCACTGTCTATTCAAACCACGGTATCGTTTCTATCATAGCACATGTTGCCTCTGATGCTCTGTGGAAGAGATCCGTTGTACGTGTGAGATTTCTCCTGCATGTCGTCAGACCAGCCAGCAAGTTCAATGAACTTGCGTGCTTGGGTGCTTTCCATCATTTGCGTTATTCTTTTTCTTGCATGAAGAAATACGCTGCGATTTTACACATCAACGTTTCCAAGTGTGGGCGCTCACGAAGGTGTATTCTCCCGAATCAGTTCTATTCACGATCGTAACACAAACTAGACCCATCACTGTACAATCGATGGGACTTCCTCGACCGAAATGAGTAGTCAACAACTGCCTAACCGACGATGTCCCCGAAACCTAGCACATTGGATTCAATCCGCTCATTGTGCAGAACTTTTGGTTAGGTATCTGGAACCTGAGGTGATAGCTCAGTCATAGATACTACGAAATGTTTGTCTGTTCAGATGCGAAGGCACATGTCGGAGTCAGGTACTAACTAACTTCTCATTACCACTTGCGTGTGTTCCTGTTAAAATCGCTCGATATATTTGAGTCAGAACGCATTGCCCAGGGGAGGATTGATTCGCATCCGGCACTGGTGATGCGCGTGCCTGGCATATCACGCGTCATTATTTTATGAAGTCGCCGACTTGTACGCAATCTGTCACACAAAACCAGACCTGATATCTCGTGGATTTGTAAACCCCAGTGGTATATTTACATCATTGTGCTCTGTACAATCTATGACACTGGAAAAGCGGGGCCTGTGTGAAGAACCTTGATTTCAAGCATGGCATAAACTGATCTGCCAATATTTGGATGATGTATGCGACGGCCGTTGGGAATACGAGCAAGCAACCAGATCCCCACCATTCTTTGGCAGGCCCAATCACACTTTTGCGAATCAGGTAGCCGCTCGCAACTCCGGGGGCGTGATTGCTCAATGCATTTTGAATGGTGCGGAACGTCGACCACTGTCCATGTACGTAAATTGTAGCATTTGCGGTATCCTGAGTTGGACTCACATTGGGATTAGCGGGATTCTGATNATCGGGATTGTGCATTAATGGCATCTGTTTGAGTTCCACATACTAGTGCAATATTTTTGGGAATTGCATTACGGTTATTCTAGGTCATGATCGGCATTTAAATAGGAATGAAATTTTAAAACAAAATGCCGAGAACGTCCATCCACGGAATTGACGGAGCTTTCTAACTACATATATCGAATACTTGACGCGAATCCAGGTCGATTCTTAGTGGAAGGCATTCAGATTTGTTCGTTCGAAGACTTCCTGTGCAACCATAATTGTCAGATGGTGTGCACCTTGTGATATCGAGTTCTTCAGACACCCGCAATCGGAACAAATTCTGTATGCGTCACAATCCCAACGCGACTGCTTGCTATCTAGTCACATTTATTTACATCTGTGCTAGCTCGCTCGAATGATGAAACTGGGAGGAAACTTCCGGGGCATCCTCTGAATGGAATGTGAACATTTATCTAACCTTTGAATCCTCAAATTGGGTATCCCAACATAACCATTTAATTGGTAGAAGGTACACTCGAAAACAACCTTCTAGAACACAAGGCACTTGTGAGTGCTGATAATGTGTAATTTGGTGCCAGCAAGAACCGCATTTGGAGAGACATGGAAGCAGGAAGAGCATCAACATATCACACATGCCATGGCCTAGAATAACCGTACTGCAATTCCCAAAAATATTGCCTGTGAGTGCAAACAGATGCCAATAATGCACAATCCTGATGACGGAAGAGCAGTGCCCGGAACTCGTATACATTAAAGAAACCTACAATACAAGTCAATATATTTATTCCANTTTCTAACTACATATATCGAATACTTGACGCGAATCTTTCCAATCAGATGGAGTGGACCGCGTGATATCGGGTGTGAAACGTGTGATATCGGGTTCTTCAGACACACTCGAAGGTTGTCATGAAACATTCTTGATCTGCGCGCATCAATCTCCTGCTTGCAGATGAAAGATTGCTAGGAAAGACGCGTCCTGCAAACAAAATAGCTTCCCGCAATCGGAAAAAATTCTGTATGTGTCACAATCCCAACGCGACTGCTTGCTATCTAGTCACATTTATTTAAATATGTGCTAGCTCGCTCGAATGATGAAGCTTGGAGGAAAGTTCCGGGGCATCCTCTGAATGGAATGTGATCATATATCTAACCTTTGATTCCCCAAATTGGGTATCCCAACATAACCATTTAATTGGTAGGAGGTACATCCGAAAACAACCTTCTAGAACACAAGGCACTTGTGAGTGCTGATAATGTGTAATTTGGTGCCAGCAAGAACCGCATTTGGAGAGACATGGAAGCAGGAAGAGCATCAACATATCACACATGCATGGCCTAGAATAACCGTAGTGCAATTCCCAAAAATATTGCACCTGTGAGTGGAACTCAAACAGATGCCATTAATGCAGAATCCCGATGACGAAAGAGCAGTGCCCGGAAATCGTGTATATTAAAGTAACCTACAATACAAGTCAATATACTAATTCCATGTATTTATCAGGGGTCAGGTTAGAATACCTAAATTAGCTTAAATCTGCGCTCGGACGAAATTTGTGGTCCATCCGCGGAATCACTCCGGCACAATGAGCATGATTTATCTAAGCGTTCAATTCCATAATCACCCAGATGTCAATAATTTAGCTGCGCAAGGGAACTCGTCTCTTCACAGAAAACGAATCGGAATCGCTAATTTGATTTCAAGAATCCCTGGCCTAAGTACCATGATCAAGGAAAGAAAGAGTTTTGCTGCATTTCGTGTTTCCTCGAATGTTTATGCAGCTCCGACGTACTTATGAATCCCGTCCTCCATGCGAACACACCTGATTTGTTTTCAAACCTGTTTACCAAACGGTGTTGTCCCCAGTATTCGAAAATCAGTTGTACCAGTCAACACGGTCGAGTTTTGACAAAGCTGAATCCCTCGGCGCCAACAGTCGGTGTTTTTCGGGAAAATAATCCTGTTTGTCGGAGTCGGACGCCATTGTCCCAATATATATTCAGCACCAGGTTCAGTAATTTCGTCAAGCCCAGCAGTGGAGCAAAACGATGATCAGTTTCTCTGGTAAGTTTCCCTGGCAAGGAATGTATTCATGAAGATGCGTGATACATACTTATGAATCTGGTTTGAGTGTGCCTATCGGAAACCAGCAAACGCAGATTTAGCGGATTTATCTCCCATAATTAGCATGTTCCAACAGATTATGGAAGGATCTCACCGTGGCTATTACCCATTCTTTTCTTCCAGTATTCTGTTCGACCTTATCCATAACGGCTTTGATGGCTATCATGGCGATGATTTCGGGTGATCCATCAAATTTAGGCGATCCGCGTTGTCCCAATTCGGACGAACAAGCACTCATTACGGAACTGGTAAGCCGATTGTGGGAATCTATTTGTCGTTGACAACGCATTTCTCAAGATAGGGATTGTTTTGCCTGGGAAGACTGTGGACGTGTTCTACATCCGGCCCCATGGAGGGGATAAAGCGTTACATTTCCAACTCATGGTGAGTCAATGGCTAGAGCTCCGGGACTAGCACTGCGACGTAACTCGTTTTCGTTTTAGACACGCCACGATGGATCGAACTGCACACTTGCGAATGTTTTCGGTACGAACCCGGTAGGCCAGCGATTGACGGTTGTCCAGAAGAACGCTGAATGTCCGAGCAGCCCAATTTGTGGGGCTGCTTCTTGAGACTTTGTTTTCGTTTCATCTGTGCCCCACCATGTCAATACCTTTAGCCATCTTTTATATTAAACTTCTCACGCGTTTATCGCTTTTCACCGAATTCCATGGTTCGGGGGACTCCACCTCTCTCATCGAATCGTTGTTTGCTTAGCGATTTGTCGGGAGGCCACATTAACGTGAGCTGAATCCGTAAATTCACGGGCGTTTGGATCAGGTCTCCTCTCTCTCATGATAGCACCCGACCCTGAAGCCTGTTTCACCGAGTATTAAGCGCGCACTTTTCCGGTGAATAAACTTGCGAACTTCGTATGAGTGTCTAAGATTGGTACTAATATTTACGACAATGTCAGTATGATTGTATAAATGTAACTGCTCGGGAATACTTAGAATGCTGAGAATGGGGAATGGCTCTAGTCATAATGGTTAGTCAGGACTGAGGAAAACTCAGTGTGGATGAAACGGTTTTGAATTTACTCGCGGATTGCCTAGATCTTCCGAAGTATTCAACATGTGAATATATAATCCTGCTGTTTAATCAGCAGAAGCATGTTTCCTATTTCGTGCTCAAATTACGATCGAAGCAGTCTCTTTAAAAATATATTTAAAATATCTGACAATTCTCCGATACGGACAGGCACAACAACATTGGTTTCCCTATCTCATACATGTGCACCAATTCGATGTCTGAAGGAGTAGTCGCGGCGGTAGTTTTGAGGAGTGTCCAGGGAGAATTTGAGGGAGAATTTCTCGCTGATAAACGCACACAGACACACAACTTTGGCCACAAACACTGTCCTTTCAAACCACCGTTTCGTTTCTATCAAAGCACGTGTTACCTTTGGTGCTGTGTTGAAGAGATCCGTTGCACGTGTTAGATTTCTCCTGCATGTCGTCAGACCAGCCAGGAAGTTCAGTGTACATGCTTGCTTATGTGCGTTCCATCATTTGCGTTACTCTTCTTCTTGCATGAAGAAATACGCTGAGATTGTACACGTGTGGGCGCTCACGAAGGTGTATTCTCCCGAATCAGTTCTATCGACAATCGTAACACAAACTAGACCCATCACTGTACAACCGATGGGACTTCCTCGACCGAAATGAGTAGTCAACAACTGCCTAAACGACGATGTCCCCGAAACCTAGCACATTGGATTCAATCCGCTCATTGTGCAGAACTTTTGGTTAGGTATCTGGAACCTGAGGTGATAGGTCAGTCATAGATACTACGAAATGATTGTCTGTTCAGATGCGAAGACACATGTCCCAGTCAGGTACTAACTTACTTCTCAGATGAGACTTCTCAATCAATTAGCGAGATCGTGTCTGTGGGTGCGGAAATCATGAAAAACCAAATTTTGTATTTCTTTTATTCATGAACCTTGATAAATTGGGAATTGTAAGACTGACTGCTGATCTGCCACGAGTTCCACTGTAGTTGAGCCACTGAATAAGTGAATAGCTTTGTGTATCCGAAACTTCAAGGAATATTTGATTTCTCGAATATTTCTATCAAATATTCCATTCCAGAACCATTGGACGATTTTCTCATTTTGTGACTACATACCATCTGTTTTGCCGAAGTACGCCTCCCAAAACAACGGGCACAATGAATCTAGCTTAATCCATCGAACCCGGGTATGATCTTATATTAGGTACTCCGTAGGTTTTGGCTGATCAGCACCTATAACTGCACTATGAAACGTCCAGCGAACACATGTGCAGAACGATTGGTTGCTGTTAATCCATGCACGTCTGTGACTACATACAAATGATCGCTTCCAAGGATCAGATTTCGCGTCAGTTCTGCGCACAATCTGATACTTGCTGGGTATGGCAGATGCTTCGCAATGTGTGGCGACGACGTGGATACGAACACTCATGTCTACTGCGCAGCATTACACAGCCAAGAACTTCCCAGTTATCAGCTGCCACTCGTCTGCATATTTAATGCATGGTTTGCTTATAGGCTTCACCGTTTCATTGTGTCTTGTAGGCTGAAATGATCTTTAATGTCTCTCCTACTCTCGCCTAGGAGACTGTGCTTGATGAAAAAAGGACATAATGGTGCTCACTGAAATCGAGCTTTTAGAAGCTAAAATCTCGGCACTCGACGAACGATATACTAAATGGAGCAACACACTCGCAGATGGCAGAATCATAATTGGGTGCATACTCAATTGGTGCAAACTGAAGCTTCCACCGTGCAGCCAGAACACGTTTCCCATAAAGCATCCTGTAATCACCAGCAGAAAATCACGGGTCAAATATCGAGGCAATCCGAGTAATGTGGACTGTGTGCAAGGAACTCATAACTTCCAAACTTAAGACACTAAACAGAATGTCCCTTTGGTTTGAAAATTCTGTAGTGGTTATAATACGTGGAACTACATCAGATCTCTACACTCCAGAATTAAAGGTCTGGTGGTTTCAGTGAAGAAAACGTACAGAATGCTCAAATGACAACATTATTTTTCCACATTGTTGACCACCGCATCAAATCTGTTACAGAAAATAGGCGGATGGACAGTAGCATATGAACGGCAACATTATTTTCCAAAATGTTGACCACCGCATCAAATCTGTTACAGAAAATAGGCGGATGGACAGTAGCATATGAACGGCAGTTGAATAGCCGTCCACCTAATTTTACAGTCGATATTGGTATGTTCTTGACTTAGTAACACACAAACTCCGTCATTTATGCTCTGTGCCCACGTAAAAATTGAAATCGCAGCGCAATTGAAAGTGCATAACAAATCCAAGTAATAATGATCAAACGTATTGCTCTCAGGTCACCGGAACAGAGAGCGCTTGAAATGAAATCTGAGGTTGTGAGAAACATCGGTCATGGAATTCGAAACACGCAAAGATTGTGAAAATCATTCCTATCATATTCTAAACAGATACATATCACGAGAAAATACTCAATATTCAAATGAAGCACGTGCAGTGCCAGTCAGTGGTCACAGCCACCTGGCCCTGACTGACTGATATCCTTGTGGAGTGCGAAACTGCGCTCCACACCCTCCCAAAAATCCTGGCAAACTTTCGACTTATGAGTGAGTTTGCTAACCAGGATCCACTCTCGCCTGGCTTTTATATATACACATTTATAGTTATGTTACAATATATAAATGTTCTCAGTTGGGTTTATACCTAAAAGCTGACTTATACTACGTGTGAAAGTTATTGGTTCCTCTTTTCACAGTTCACATTACTGTGTTAGCCTTCACAGTTGAACAATGATTTTTCAACGATGATGTGTCATCCCCACTATGCACGTGGCATCTAACGTGATCCCTCCTCTTATATGTGCACGTTGGCAGAATGCAGAGACCGACTGGTAGGGACAATAACTTCACTTGATGCTTGAAAATGGCAGATTGACCATATTATCTCATTTATAGACAGGCTGAATAGCAAATCAAAGTCGGTACAACTCTACGAATCATGGCTTCTGTAAACGCAGGATCTGCGTCTAGTTTTTTAACTACCGCTGTTTCAGACATACAATGAGAATTCCCCCCTCAAAAAACTACTCAGCTATGAAGTTCGCGATAAATTTTGTCGCAATTCAACATGACTATCTGGCTACTTCAATGATACCGACCTCAAGTGTTTTCTACCCGCTGCACAGCCGCTGCGAAAAATTGCGCGGTCACTAAACAGGATTTAGCACACACACCATGCTGAATGAGATGCTGCGCAAACTATGGCAAGCAAGTATGGACGCCAACCGCGCACACATCTCCCCTACACTTTTACGAAATCGCTCCAACTTTGGCCATCATATTTCAGGAACTATCTCCAATGGCCCATAAATGACACCATAGTTCGTTTTGCACAACCCTCAGTGTCATTTTTTGAGTAAAAGAAGCTATTACTTGTATGTCCACAAGGCAGGTAGGACGCGATTAATAAAACAAATCGAATTAATGGAATCCAGGTAAGCAATGACAAACAGCTTACTGATTCGAAGTGCAAGCTGAGCATCGTGGTCCCAGTAGACAGCTACCGAATGCCGGTAGTTATACGAAGGCAGTTATAAAAACATGACCGAAATATAATTCTGCGCTTGCAAAAGACTCGCCAGGACTTGGAGACGACCTGGTGCATCTTCTGTCAATAAACGTTGCCCTCGCTGATGTGCTGAATTTTCTGTGCATTAATGCGTTGTTCATCGCGATCATGAATCCCGTATTTGAATGCCCCGTCAGTCTTCCTCCTGGGACCAATGATGTTTTGGAGACCGCTTTGGGTGAACAGGCCCGGGTGATTAATGTGCCCAGCCATCGATCTGGTGCGCTCACATCTGTCTGGATACCAGCTGCGGTAGCTATGGTGTACAACTGGGAACGTTTGTGGAGGATTTTCGATGCATGGATCCATCATTCCCTAATGGGTGTAATCACTTCTGTAAAGTTGTAAATCTGGTAAGAGCGGTCTCATTAGCCTTCTGCAAACCCCTTTCTTAACGACCCAATAACTCAGACTTCGCCGTGACCGCTGGTGACCTAAACGGACAGGTAGTTCGGGTTTGCCCTGCGAAGAACCATTTATATAGGCTTACCAAAATAGACGGAACCCGCAGACAATGGAGAATGCCTACAGTAGTCACGTGCTAGCCACGATTTTTTTCTTTTGCCACACCAGTTTCCGAACACTAGAAGATCTTTAAACACGCGTTGGCGGCCAATGAGATAGCCGTGATCGTTCGCGGTACGTTCGAAATCAGTTTCGTTTTTCCCTCATGCAAATTTGTGGAAGACTTTTTTTTGTTGTTCAATCTATTCACAGAGAACACACGAGTAACTGTTGAATTTTATTACTCTAAAAAACACTTGAGAGATAACCCTTGTGTTGAATTTAACTTGACGTCATGATAATTCCCCTATTCATTTTCTTACTCCGCCTATGTACTTTTGACCTCCAGTTGTTTTGCTTATTCGTACCCGGCACTCACCTTGCTGCAGAGGACGTCCTTTCCGACACCTGTGCGTTGACATGTGTGTCTGTGTGTGAATGTGCGCTGCTGACCTACTTACCCATGTGCGTTCATGTCTCGTTTGCTGAGCCTGCCTTGACTTGTTTTCTCCTGGGCTTCGCATGATCGCACGTCCAATGAGAATCACGAGACCGTCGTCGGAAGGAACGATTGCAACCCACGCTACTGAGCCGCCATTCCGCTCGCCGTTGTTTGGTATGCGGACGTTGACAGTGCACTGTGCCGGTCAGTGACAGACCAGTGAACGTTTTGACGCTACGGACGTGAACAACTGAGGTTTGTTGTACACATTTGCTTACCCTTTGTGTAAATAGTACCGTAGGATTACGAACCCAATTCTTCTTTTTGATATTCGGGATTGTTGAACCTACGCGTCCCTCAAAGTTCCGTATCGGGATCCTCAACACCTTGATATTTTGCGCACACTTCCTAATTTTACATCAATCCTAAACATCACATCAATTTACACCGGTTGCCCTAAGCAGCCATTGAGGGACCACAGCAGATGCGGGCGAAATGGCTCCCTGTCGAAAGTCAAACGCGGTATGCAATGCCAAACCTGCAAGGCCTGCTGGCACTTTAAATGCACGGGTTTACAGGACGACCAGAAAAGCCGACTAGCTAACTCTCCTGACCCGTTTGTCTGCGCCAGCTGCCTATACGTTAAGGGCGCAATGCATACCGCGGCCAAGAGGAGAGCGCAAAAACGGTACCCAATCCCCTCTACAGATTCAGAAAGGCCCATGTGAGTGGTCCGCTTTGATCGGGATACTCAACGCGAAATTGGAGCGTCTTTCTAAGGCACCGGAGGATTCAGACGCTAAGAATGCATCGACTTGGACGAAAGTTGACAAGGAATATTCTTCGCTAAACGTACACCTCGCGATATCCATACCGCGTCCTTTGGCTGCGAAGAAAGTCATACAACTTTCTGACGCGGCTATGAAGACCGTCACATCGTCTCTAGTGGACAGGCGCCTAAAGTAAAATAGACTGATAATCTGGGGCTCGTTCTCCGGAAAAATCACGCCAGCCAAGCTGGCACAATCGATTCTTATCAATATCCTCACGAAGCCTGATAAATCGCTCCACGCAGAATGGCTACGCCAGGAAAGTAAGCGAACTCTTGGACTTCTAGTCACTCTTTCTTTCCCATCTGACGTGCAGGATGATCTTGGAGCGGCCTGGCAGGATTCAAAATGCCAACCCAATGATCAGGCACCTATCTGAGGATTGTCCTCTAGACGCGCGAAAGCTTGGACATAGCAGGTCAGGGGCGGAAGCACGAAACAGACTTTTGCAGGGCACCAATTCAGCCGACCCCAAAATCATGACCAAGCCGATTGTGGTCATATCCCCCTGTGCTCCCGAAAGCAGGCCGACAAAACGAGCTCCTGCAGTTTCTCTTCGACCACCAGAGGCCTCTCGCCCACCAATGGCAGGGATGCGCTGGAGGAGGCAAGCCCCACATGCAAGCAGCGCCCAATCTACGTGGAGCTATCAACGCTTATCTCCGTATAAGAGGACACAGCTGCAGCCGTGCACTCCTCAACAAAGTCACAGCCTCTGAACCGGACTGAGTCAGATGTGCGGGGACAAGATGCGAAGCCAATTTCCAGCTCCACTCCGTCAAAAGCGGCCTCTGCTTGTGGACACAATCGTCGCCCACGACCTCGACTACCAAGGCCAAAAACATGACTACAGCCATCCGGAAAATCCCTTGTACATCCAGTTGGCCACGCTGATCGCCGGCGGATCGGGTGTTCACACAAACACGAAAGAAAAGCGACTGCAGCCAAACAAGCCACATAAAATTTGCCATATTAGAAAACTGCTGGCTGGACTCAAGATACAGTCCTCTGCGAAAACGAGCCTCTTGGGGGCGCCACAAAAACCATTACTCCTTGGTGCCTCCACCCAGCGCCCAGGACCTCACAGACGCCTTTCCGGTCAAACCGCGCCAAAACACCCAAGAATCCAGAAAGGCGAAAGATTGCAGCAAATCTTTGATCAACAGCAAATCTGGTCAACGAAAAGGGGATGCTGAAAGAGCTAAAACAGCATCGGTCGAAATTTTCGCCCATGGGAAAAACTCCGTCCCCCAAAGCCAAAAGGTCCCGGCAAACCGGGCTCCCAAGGAACGAAAAAACCCTGCAGGCGAAAAGCACCCCCAGAAACCACAAAGGCAGGAGGCCGACAACATCGCCCCAGAGGCCGCTTTGGATCCTTGGACTCAAACCCGGTGCACAACTATTAAGTCTGCTAACCACTCTGGTCATTCAACTTTCGGCTCCTCGCCCTCGGAGGCAGCAGAGACAGCGTTGAATTGCTTGTCCACAAACTGCCTCTGCCTTTTCAACAAACTCGCGATGTTAAGCAGTCAGCTTGCCTTGAACAACCGTCCATAATCGCACTCACAGAGACCTGGCTCACACCAGATGTCTCTGACGCGGAGATCTCAATAGACGGTTACGCTATTTTTCGAGCTGACGCAAAACGAGGGAGGGCTGGTGGGGTTGCTCTGTGGGATGCACTGTGGGTCCAAATCCCGCTGCGCGGGCCCGATTCTCTCCTTCTCGGCGTGGTCTACCGTAGCCATTCGAGTCCCCCTGAAGATGACCAATTCCTCATACAAACCCTTGAGCAACTGTCTCCAACTACCACTTCACTCATATCCTGCCGTTAGGTGACCTCAACGAACCAAAGGCCTCCTGGATGGAACGCCAGTGCGTCGAATCCGGCGGACTTTTTGCAGCGGCGCTGATTGAAGTCGTTCAACAGAGTGCTTGGACTCAACATGTTGTTGCACCCACCAGATACCGTGCAGGCCAGCTACCATCCCTGCTGCATTTGGTCATCATCAACGAAAGACACTTCGTTGATCAGGTAACAATTGGCGCTCCACTATGACATAGCGACCACTGTGTGCTGACCTTTGAGTTCATTTGCTATTGGGCCAGAAATCCCAAACCTCAAACCTGCTTTCGAGACTTCTGCCGGGCATACTTCTCAGGAATGCGCATCTTCCTTGAACAAGTCACAATGCGACCAGATCCGGTGTAAGAACTCTAAAGGACCATTGTCCAGAAAGTTCACGACGCTGACGCGACGGTCGTCTCAAAAAAAACCCAAATGACCCAACAATGGTATCTGGGGTTTGCAGAGAACACTATGCGCGTCTATACCCAGCCCTAGAGCCCTCGTCGCATCCATTCTTGTCAAGGCAATACTACAAACAGCCTCTAACCGACTTCGTCTTCACGGTGGAGGACATTCGTCAACTCCTGCACAAGATCAACCCATTCTGCGCGTTGGGGCCCGACGAGGTCCATCCAAGGATCCTGAAAGAAACATCCTCCACCCTGGCAAATCATTTACACCTTGTGTGTCGTCAGTCGCTTGACGAAGGCCGTCTTCCCTCTGCTTGGAAGGAAGCGATTGTCACGCCAATCTACAAAATTGGTGACCGACTAACGCCTGGCAGCTCTAGGCCTATAAGCCTCACTAGCGTGCCGTAGAAGGTGATGGAACGCATTCTGAAGCGTGCTATTCTAGTTCACCTTACTTCCAGCAATCTGATATCTCCAGCCCGGCACGGATTTCTCCCAAACCGTTCTTGCGTGTCAAACATGCTCGTGTTTATGGACAGCTTAACCCAAGCCAAGGACGAAGGACTCATATCGGATGCCATATTTTTCGACTTCTCAAAAGCATTTGATAGGGTCCCACACGTCCCGCTGCTCCACAAACTCGATTCAAGGGAAAATCCTTCGCTGGATCAGACAGATCATTCCGAGTGAGAATAGGCTCGACCTATTACTCTCCAGCGCCGGTCTCCATTGGAGTTCCACAAGGCTCCGTCTTGGGACCACTCTTGTTTCTGATCTACGTCAACGACCTCCCAGACGTTCTTGCGAGTCCATGTTTACTTTTTGCGGACGACTTGAAATCCTGGAGTTCCAATGCCAGCGCCCTCCAAATGGATGTAGACGCTGCCAAGCAGTGGTCGTTGGACTGGCACCTTCCTCTGAATGATGAAAAGTGCGTCCATGTGTCGTTTGGAGGGGATTCAGCGAATGCCTTTGTTATGCATGGTGAAAAGGGACCAGAAAACATCATGAGGATAGATGCCAAAAAGGATTTGGGCATCTGGGTCTCCTCAAACTTGTCCTTCTCACTGCACCATGAGAAATCGGCCCAAAAGGCATTCGCCATTTTACGGATGATCCGACGCACCTTCTCCTGTATTACTCGCATGGACTTCAAAATACTCTACGTCAGACCGCTCCTGGAGCACGCCAACCAAGTTGTCTACTCAGGACGCACGAAAGACGTCACCCTCATTGAGCGTGCCCAGGGGTCCGCTATGAGAATTGTTGCTGGCCTCAAATCCGTGGATTATGAAACGCATCCTGCGATGCTTTACCTCTTCTTTGAAGTACCGTCGCCTCCGTGGTGACCTAATTCTTACTTATGCCCTGTTTGAACAAAGCTTGGCAAACAGATTTTTCACCGTTGGCCCAGAAGACACACGGCGGAGACATAGTAAGAAAATTTTCATGCTCAGAGCACATACATTCATTAGACAAAATTTTTTCTCATTTCGGGTAGTAGCTGCGTGGAATGACCTTCCTCCGACGGTTGTCCGCGCTCCTTCTAGAACCCACTTTAAAGCACCATTAGACATTTATTCATGCGAATCCTCGCGCTGGCAAGCATATTTTCCCGCGCTGAGAACATAAAGAGCAGTGCTACACCCTTTTTTCACTTGTGCCTTTCAGGTGAACGACAAGAACAAAAGCGACCCAGGAAACTTGGGCAAAAGCCTCGATCCTATGTATCAATCCACGGAATGATTTACGTTGGCATTAGTTACTCATGGTGATGGTCGATCATTCTCCGACGCTCCAATGCACCCGACAGGCTTAGCTGTTGGGAACTTAAAATTCAGAGCCGGCTGCCTTAACGCCCGTCCGCCGGTCTATTATCGAATATTACTGATTGCTAGTAAGAGGTATCTGAGGTTGTGCTAGATGCCGGAACTTTTATCTAGGTATTAGATGTCTAGACCGGTCAAGACACTAGACTTCAGATGGGACCTGAATTTGTCAACGGCCCGTAGGTACACTCCCGCGCTCATTCACACAACCCAACTCGGAACATCATTCCGGCCGCTCACTAGCAGCACACCTAAATTACTTCCACCAAAAAATATAGGGTTTTCGAATTTGTTGCTTTTACGGGGAGCTAGTCTAATATGTTTGCATCTCTCGAAGATGTTTCTCATGGAACTTTGTTTAAGTGAGGAAAATTTCAAGGGCGCCGACTACCATCGATTCCGATTTATTTACCAATTCACAGGAAAAATCAGGAAACCGAGCTTTAGCATGTTTTATCGTCCTTCAGTATTCTTTAAGAACGGAACAAGATCCACCGAATATCCAACGCAAATTCCGTTCAGGAAAATCCGTCATTTTGTCATCCTCCCTGTACGCTTCAGATTTGACAAACGCGTTTGTTCCTCGAACTCGGGCAAAACAAATTTTCCTGTGGAGCTTCCCTTCCAGTAATTTGAACAATGTTGGGTAATCGAATGAACTGTGCCGTGGCGGTGCAGTGGCCATCCCTATGGATGATTCGCTTTCCAAAATATACATAACTAGCCTGTGAATAATACGGCGTTAGAAGATTGCCGCAGGCAATTTACCACAACAATACTATCTTCCTATCAGGAATATGACTCCTCGTAGTTTGATTATGTCATAGAATCTCGTTGTACACAATTCCTAACCGGTGTCCACGTAGAAGCTGAATCCTCACCGCTATAAACGTGAACCTACTACTTGGCTAGTTAGTCCCATTGGTGATAATGATAAAACAATTTGTGCACCAATGAACTGATAGCGGGATTCAGAGGTCACCTAGAGGCTAGAATCTCAAGGTCATCTTTTGGATTTTTTTGGACTTCGGCCTGTACGTATCATTTTTAAATCATTGCTATACAACAGTTAATTGCTTATTTGGAGCACTTCATCACTAGCTGCACTCACTCCCTTTCTGTGACTCTTCCCTATTTGATCGAGCTTTGTTGACGCCAAAGCTTACCAGTGCCGGTCCCATGACGGCTTTCTACTTCCTGATACCCGCCCTGTAGCTCGCAAGAAGCAACACTTCTACCGTCCTCATCCAAACTTCCATCAACCCGATAAGTAACCATATTAGCACCCTCGCACACATTTAGGGGTATAAATCTGAAGCACTGAATCCCAGAACTCGTGCTCACATTTGTAAGCTAACTCAGCTATGATCTCCAGTATCTGGTTAGCGTCTCAATTTTGTATGCACCTCGTAAGTTAAGATAATGACACCACTCCCGCCTTCCTATAAGCGATTGTTACACCCCGGATCCCTAGCGAAAGGAGAGCCTTGCTACCAGAAGGCCTAGCATCCGGGCCCATCACTCTTCAAAGTATGTTAACAGAACACTGTGAGGCACTTCAGACTGTGGTGTCATGCTAACTGATAGCTCCTTTCCCGTGCCATTCAAAAGCGGTCCTCCCTTGCCATCAATAGAATCTCTGAGTTATACAGACCTGGGTGACCTCAGAGCCTGTGTGCAAAAGATGGAAAGCGAACTAGCTTCTTTCCAAAGTATACGACAAATTGCTCGCCCCCTAACCCCTGAGGCAGCATGTGATCCGTCAAGTCTGAAAGAAGCATCGGTTCTTACTGACGCACTTGCCTCTAAGATTCGTCTGCGCCTGGTGTGCTGCCACCACAACTATTCGTTCCCCACTCTTGACAGTACCTTCTCGCCCGCTCGATTAACTATACACAACTGTGAACAAAATTTTCACCCAACACCAGCCGCCTCCAAGACGCGTACATTCCGTTCGGATTTGGACATCCCGTTGACTTCCGCTCAAAGCTCCTTACAAATTCAGTCATTTCCTGTGCAGTATGCGTTCTGTCCTGTGCATTAGCAACAGCTTCCTCTCTCAAGGTTCTCTTATATCCGACGCCACCCTAACAGTGAAACTAGTGAGTCGCCACAGTTTCAATGTACCCCATGACTCGGATATTCTTACTACCATTCATGCATATTGCTTATTTCTCTACTCCGTCATCTCAGCTTGCGCTTTTTTGACCCTGGCTATTAGCCCAACAATCCAAGGCGGAGAAAGCCTCGTCGATTTTTCTAGACATTGGTTCAAATTGATCGACTGGACTGCAACAATCCACGTGAGTACCAGGTTTGTCGTTCTGGTTTCCCTTTTTTGAAACTTGGTGGTTTCTCATCACGCGCAAGAAGGTATGCTACCATTTTGAACTCCCTCGTTCCGTTTTTGCCGGCCACCTTCTGACCTTGCCTTAACTGGAAATGTTCCTCAAAAGGAAGATAAAATCCTGGTTATCATGTTTTCTTTCCCATTCTAATTTGGGCGTGACCAAGACTACATCGTAAATTATCCATTGTTTATGGCTGTCTTTTTTTACGTGCAATCATCAATGCTCACTCAGTCCCCCGTTTGTGCGTAATTTTGGCTGAATTATGTGATCGCGTCTGACAGCATGGCACCCACCAGTTGGAGATGAACAGTATTATTGTTACTTCCCTTAATTCCATCCAACTCGGACCCACAAAATCTGCTCTACAAACAGTATGTAACATTCTTGAGACCATCTGCACAGTCCGACGGCTTCGAAAATCACACCCGTCCTTGCATTACCCAATATTAATGCAATTCAGCGACGAAAATGATGTCGCACGCTTCCCAGGATTCTTCTGTTCTACCACGAAACTCCAGACAGCGAAGTTAGAAACTGCTCACACTAGACTGCAGACAGCTTACTAAAATTTCACCATCCAAATCCCTAAAATCTAACCTTGGAAGGTGCCAGTCGGACCCCTCTTCCCTTCACCCATTTCCGGCAGCACGTAAACTTGGCGTTACCCACTCAGATCTCACATGCGACAAACGGCAACTACGCAAGCCAGATTGCCGTTAACGAATATGCGCGTAGTAGCCAAGAGTTCCTCGTATTCAAACAACAGCGCGCTGAGTCAGTCACTCTACTCGGACTCAAATCCACTTGCATCGTTCTCTGTTGAACCTCCAATCGCCCCCATCTTTCAATAAAACCAGTGCCGGGTACATGACAAATGCGGTATCTCCCTAGCCCTCGCCTGGCACTGAAGTAGCAAGTGAAATCACGGTCACTTGCCTCAGACCACCAGACACAGTGGTACTCCGCCTCATTCACCAATGCCCAGCCTTGTGTTAAAAAACCTGCTGTCAAACCTGGTGTCATAATGCATTCCTTTTCGCTAACCTCCCGGGTTCTCGCTGCTAGCCCTGCGTCTACAGACCTGACTATACCTCGCATGGTAGATCGACACATCTGTGACTCTCCACAACATGCAAGCCTGGTCCTGGGTAGTATCCCTTACCCAAAAATGCTTTTAACCAATCTAAGTCCCTGTCAAGCTCCATCCATCTGGCCACTCACATGTTATTTGCCTGAGATCCCTGTTCGACCTCTACCTACACCACCATTACCGCCGTCTTCCCCGAAGCCACGGACAGCTCTATCTGTACGACGTTCAAAACGTTCATCGAACCATGAACATCTTTTACTTGGAAGAACCTCGTATCCACTGCAAGCACTGGTTAGCTCTGAATCTCATCTGCTTCCATCACGCTGCCAACCCATTTTCGTCCCACCCAAACACTATTTCAACTGCCACCCAGTCCTCCACTGCCACCACCCCCGCCTACACCGTATTCCCCTCCACACCTCCAGATGCAGAAAATGAGACTGCTGAAACCTCTTAATTCAACCGCTTGCTCTCCTCCCAAAGACCCCTTTACCCCGTACTCAACCTGATACTGTATCTTCTGTCGTGGGTTCAGTCCTATTTTGCCGGCCAATAACAACAGTGAATATTCCATCTTGGGCCCCAAAACCACGACCACGTAACCTTGTTTCACGCTATTTTACCTCGACTTACCAAGTTCTCGGTGCACCAGGCTCCACTGTGAGCGAGGTTAATAACTTTCTGCTTGATACTATTCGCTTGAACTTGTCGGTGATGTTGTTCAGTGCCGGTTTGTTACTGCCAAAAAAATCCATATTCTCCAAGCAACTGGTGCCATTGCAAGGCCAAGTTGGATTTGCATGACTAATGGAAATCCAGACATGTTATTTCAATCTCTGACCATAATAGCCTGTTTGACAGGAGACAACTCAAGGGACGACGGCTGTGCCATGCACTTTACATCAGAACTGCGTGCAACCTCCAATGATGATCCTAGAAGGGATCTCAGAGGCAATCTGTACTGCTACTGAACAGACCTAATGACCTGCGTTTATCTACAACCAGCCCCCTCTTACTCCGATTGATGACTTGTCCGTTATTAGCGCCACTGCACGTGCTCTACTCCATTCTTCTAAATTTGTGCTGAGTAAATTTAACCTACCGGGTATTTCCTGGCCGTTCACTATGGGTCTACCAGTTACGGCTTGCTGCCTGCTCAACTTAGTGTGTAGGGTTTATCCCGAATTGTACGTAGCACCACAAGTGGTATACATACCCTAGATCTAATATCTTCAAACAATGGCCATTTGGCTACAGCTGCAGTTAGCCTAGGTCCTCCAAGAAGTACCCACCACATCGTTTCATGCAACCCAGTCAGTTGTGGCCAAAACATGTCCTCCGAGCTATTCCTTGTTTTACCTGCTGCCTCCAGATCTTTCACAAGTTTTTTCATCTGTGCTGGGTTCCAGGACTGGGCGAATTCTTCATCTTGACCGGAATACGGCAAGTTTGTGACATCTTGTACCAGAACTTATTGATTGTTTTTCACCTTGTTCTCTCCATAAAACGTTTTCATCTCAGTATTTCTCGCCATGACAATTTTTCAAAATCCCTGAATAAAGAAATACACCGGGCTAGCATAGAGTACCAAAAATCTCAAAATTTCATAATAATAATAATTCTCACTAGTGAGCTCATAAAGGACCGAGTATGCCTTCAGGCAGCCTCCGAGCCCCGAGAAGGAAGCACCGTCCTCAGAACACCTTCTAACTCCAGATTACTCAGCCTACTGTCCCGTGGGCGTTATGCTGGCTTGTCACCCCGCAGATCTGGCACCATGCACGAGGTCTGAAAACCGCATGTGGTGGACGGGTACTCCCTTCATGGAGGGTGACCTTGTTACGTTGCATCGTATACTCGCCACCCCTCCAGTAGCACAGGTGCATTGCCCATCATCGGCGGTTATGAGCCCTGCCTTCAATTCAGGAAACCAATGGAAAGCACCGTTGTTGTTTGACTGCATTTAGAGTGGACTTGTCCTGGTGTCACTTGTCTGAAACACCGAGGAATGTAAGCAAATGACGGCTGTTCTTTCGTTTGATTTTTTAAAATAAATATGCATGTGGTAGCCTGACGGTAACGTGAGGCTCACGTCTAAGGTTGACGCAGGGAATTATCACCCACTTCTTAGCTGGGCTACACTAACCCTAGTCCACCCCATTCTTCAGACCTAACAAACGTTCTATCCCATTATCTTCTGAAGCTATCATACGCACTTACAATGTAAACCGCTTATTATTTCCTGAATATTAGTTCAGTTCATGGCGGCCGACTTCATCTTTTATCTGGTGCCCATTTTACCATTTAATACGCTGACCTTTCAAATAGTAGGTGTGTCTCGTTGGTTGTGCCTTCCTCCCTGATGTTGTTGCCTGTTGCCCACTAATGCTTCAATAGGCACGTTTCCTGCAAGTTCGGAACTCACGTGATAAATTTCAGATGAAACCGTCCATCACCTCGAAATTCCACTCCAATCAGTCCCTATACGTTTGCCTCCCATAACCACACCACCCCCATGCTTATATCAGTCTGCTCTAGATTTCTTCTTACTTTATTATTATTACCTTACTATTATTATTATTGTTATGTATTAGCAGACCAAATCCTTGCTTGATCACTAATCAACTAAGCACAATTTCACTCCTATCTTATCCCACTTGATCATTTGTTGTCAGTACCCTAATTGTGGTAAGAGTTAAGTTTTTTCGATCTCTATCATTGCAAATTACCCTGTCTGGCTTTACGGATCTCATTCCATTACCTCATTATTACCTCCGGTAATAACCGATTTGGACACCGTTTGGCTGTTATCCAGTACTTCTGGTCTGTGATCTGCATCCAGGGAGATTTTCAATCGATACGGAGCTTTCCAACAACTGAAGTACGTCAGGCCGCTGATAAAACGACACTACCACACACAGTTTGATGGCACATCCGCAGTGATTCCCTTCTTACTCTTGTCAGCATCCTCTCGCCCACTCGATCAATCAACTGCAAACAGCAGCAAACTCTTCACTTTTTCCCGGATGCTTCCAGGACACTTTCATTCAAATATGCAAAACAATTCGTTCAGATTTAACCATTTCTTTGGGCTTTCAGTCTGTGCTCGCTGGTTGTTCATTTTCCACAGTTTGAAGTTTTCACGTCATGTGTCGTGCACGGTCAAACTCCCTCCCTCGTTCGGTTTCTGCCCGCCACCCTCAAATTCTAACGCATACATCGGATAACGTCCACTGTTTATGAAACTATTTTTCGCGTAATCTCTGCACCCACGAACCCCGCCAGTCATTTTTATTCCGACTGCAAAATTGTGATCATCATTGCAAGTATACCACCAACCAGTAGGGAATAATTTTTATTATCAGTATTATTGCATCGATTATTGGGCGCAGTAAAGTTAGACCCAAAGGATGTATTCTAGCAGACCATAAGAGCTAGCTGCATACACTTGATCCAAAGACCAAAGTTGTCTACAAACGTGCAACCATGAATGCAGCTGTGGCGGAGATCTAGTGAGTGGGCGTGTCCTTGGTGTATAATCTTCTCACTTAAAGTACTTCGCTCCTG
>NW_008751674.1:47983-103816 GCF_000715545.1 Opisthorchis viverrini | reverse complement strand
GCTGTTCTTTCGTTTGATTTTTTAAAATAAATATGCATGTGGTAGCCTGACGGTAACGTGAGGCTCACGTCTAAGGTTGACGCAGGGAATTATCACCCACTTCTTAGCTGGGTTACACTAACCCAAGTCCACCCCATTCTTCAGACCTAACAAACGTTCTATCCCATTATCTTCTGAAGCTATCATACGCACTTACAATGTAAACCGCTTATTATTTCCTGAATATTAGTTCAGTTCATGGCGGCCGACTTCATCTTTTATCTGGTGCCCATTTTACCATTTAATACGCTGACCTTTCAAATAGTAGGTGTGTCTCGTTGGTTGTGCCTTCCTCCCTGATGTTGTTGCCTGTTGCCCACTAATGCTTCAATAGGCATGTTTCCTGCAAGTTCGGAACTCACGTGATAAATTTCAGATGAAACCGTCCATCACCTCGAAATTCCACTCCAATCAGTCCCTATACGTTTGCCTCCCATAACCACACCACCCCCATGCTTATATCAGTCTGCTCTAGATTTCTTCTTACTTTATTATTATTACCTTACTATTATTATTATTGTTATGTATTAGCAGACCAAATCCTTGCTTGATCACTAATCAACTAAGCACAGTTTCACTCCTATCTTATCCCACTTGATCATTTGTTGTCAGTACCCTAATTGTGGTAAGAGTTAAGTTTTTTCGATCTCTATCATTGCAAATTACCCTGTCTGGCTTTACGGATCTCATTCCATTACCTCATTATTACCTCCGGTAATAACCGATTTGGACACCGTTTGGCTGTTATCCAGTACTTCTGGTCTGTGATCTGCATCCAGGGAGATTTTCAATCGATACGGAGCTTTCCAACAACTGAAGTACGTCAGGCCGCTGATAAAACGACACTACCACACACAGTTTGATGGCACATCCGCAGTGATTCCCTTCTTACTCTTGTCAGCATCCTCTCGCCCACTCGATCAATCAACTGCAAACAGCAGCAAACTCTTCACTTTTTCCCGGATGCTTCCAGGACACTTTCATTCAAATATGCAAAACAATTCGTTCAGATTTAACCATTTCTTTGGGCTTTCAGTCTGTGCTCGCTGGTTGTTCATTTTCCACAGTTTGAAGTTTTCACGTCATGTGTCGTGCACGGTCAAACTCCCTCCCTCGTTCGGTTTCTGCCCGCCACCCTCAAATTCTAACGCATACATCGGATAACGTCCACTGTTTATGAAACTATTTTTCGCGTAATCTCTGCACCCACGAACCCCGCCAGTCATTTTTATTCCGATTGCAAAATTGTGATCATCATTGCAAATATACCACCAACCAGTAGGGAATAATTTTTATTATCAGTATTATTGCATCGATTATTGGGCGCAGTAAAGTTAGACCCAAAGGATGTATTCTAGCAGACCATAAGAGCTAGCTGCATACACTTGATCCAAAGACCAAAGTTGTCTACAAACGTGCAACCATGAATGCAGCTGTGGCGGAGATCTAGTGAGTGGGCGTGTCCTTGGTGTATAATCTTCTCACTTAAAGTACTTCGCTCCTGCTTCACAATAACAATACAATGTAGCCTAAAAATCAAAAAATCACTCGTCCTTATCATTACTTTAAACCAATCCATACACAACCGCGGTTGTATTCTTACCAACTAAGGTCTCCAGTCTGGGAACCCGTTAGCTAACCTGCATGTGTTCGTATACCAATATTCTTGTTATCTTCAGCATACGGCTATATATAAAAATCTTCCACAACCCAGGCACACGTAACATCCTGGAAGCTGCTCGCTACGTCGGGCTACTTTGAGGCTCTAATTCACGCCTTTCACAAATTTTAGGCTTTATCAAACTCCTCCTACATACAAATAATCGGGCAGTGTGGGGAGGAACTGACCACGAAAACGTCATTGGTATTGATAAGTATCGCATATTGCAGCGTCTCCGGCCAGGCGGGGCAGGGATATCTTGGGCCTCATCCACTAATTTGGGTATACAGCACCAAAGCTCTTTGTTATCTACCTCACACCTTTCCGCACGCTGAAGGGTTAACCACCGCTCCGCTTTCACCATTCTGAATCGGGCATGGGAAATATCATTCTCTCCGGCATTCGGTGTTTTCCCATATGGAATACTTAACTCAACTAAAGCAACATTTGGTGCTGGACGCACTAATTAAGACAAAACTTGTTGCGCCACCGGAAATCGGCCCTGATAAAACGGTTGTCGAATTCTTCAGGACGTGCCAGATTAGCCGTTCGAACGGGCCGTGTCCCGGAACCACGCAACAAAACACCCCACACCACAGCCTGGTGTGCATGTCCCTTGAGATTTACGGGTATAACCTTTAACACCATAGGTGTATTAAATTATCAAAGGCAACCCAAGTCTTGCAAATTCGTGCATTGACCTCATCTGTCACACCAGGCGGAACTCCAAAAATAAGCAAAAGGCTCGAGTCTCTGGATTGTAATTAGTGTGTTCAGTGACTGCATATTTACCAGCATGATCTTATACACTGTGGGTGCAACGTACATACAAAAGGACGGGAGGACTCTGTTTGGTTCCTTCAATGACACGGTTTTACTCCAGAAACGTGGTATGACGCCTCAGAATCTATTCATTTTGCAAGGCCTCCACGTTTTCTTCAAGCTGTAACTGCACCATTCTGAGGTCAATTCACCGTACAAACACTCGTCATCACCGGACATCTCGCGGTTTTCTCTGATCTCTTGTCATCGCACAATCTCAACTGTGTTAGTTGCGCACAGTTTATCTAATCCGCATCCACCGTACTCGCACGTGCACACACCCGCTCGCATCGACCTGAATATCGATTTCCGTTTTTGAAATCGAGCAATGGTACCTCACTCTATGGGACAGGGATTGTGGCTTCCGTATGTTTAATGCCGAGGTCTAGCTCACACCATAGTGCCCCCTAGCAGACAGTCTGACATGTTCCTGCTTTGGGTCCCCAATGTGGACATTGCTGTCTTAGTGCCCAATCAGAATGGCGGCAATGAACCGCCGTATGTCCAGAAGAATGCTATTCATCCACGCTGGTCTTTGTTTGCCACTATTCTCTCGCTAATCCCAATGACCATGACAACCCTAAATGGCTTTCCAACGATTACCATGTACGGGCCTGTCTACAAACTCAATTATGACATCGTGATACGGCCATATCCAGTCTGATGGCCTGCCCGTAGTTCGCATCCACAATATTCCCGAGAATGTAATACGCACCTACAAGACGGTCCCGATCCGTTGAATTTGTGTTTTTTGTGTTTTTTGCTTATTCTCTCCATAAAGCCACCGATTCTTTGAATGGACCTATCACTGAGTTAGTACAACGGTGAGGGTAAAACCTTGCCGCGTACCCGATATAGCATGCAATGTTTATCAAAGAGAAAACCAAGAGAGCACTAGCTGTAAGATGCCTCTCCAGTTTATGAATGGCTGCTCTATTCTGACTTAGCGGCTCAGAAAAGGGCGTAATTATTGTTCTTTAGCTTCATTAGATTATTTCTGAATCCAATACAAAAGAAGATAAGTGAAGAAACCAGCTCTCTCACAAATGGTGTTCACGGAGATGTCGAGAGAAGCAGAGTTAGTGTCTTGTGGTCTCGGACGGGTTACTCGTATCTCGGGGCCAATTTGCCCCATGCTATGATGGTATATAAATCAGTGCGCGAATACGAATGATCACTCCTCGCTTATTCCGTTTGCGGTCTTGGTGCCAGCGACATGCCAAAGGCGATCAATACGGTATCAACGGCGTTACGGCCGTTGACCGTTTAGTGAGGTCAAGTACCCCCTTCAGTGGATTGGTGTCATATAAGATAGTTTTGCGAAGTGTCTCGTGGGAGGAACGCAACATAACTAGACAGTTGTTGGAGTACATTCCCAGTCTTGGGTGTGCTTTCTCCGCAGAATTCGAATGCAAGCTGCAAGAATTTCGACGCAGAACGGGTACATAATATGCTCGCCAACACGGTTTATCGGCATCAAAATATGAATGAATGTGGAATTAATGGTGGGACTTCCATTAATTGTGAAAGTATCAGCCAGGAGGGAGCAGCGGTGGAAAATTATGCACGAGTTCTCGGAGGAAAGGCTGAGACCAGAGTCGTTTGACTGGCAAGTCAGTGTGCCCAAGTCGCCTAATCTGTTGAAAGGTAGGTGCTTGTGCAGAGGCGGGAAACTAGTATGCTACTTTTATGTCTTCCTCAAAGAGGAAGAGCTTACCATGGGCTATGGCGCTGAAGACGTTGTTGATGTACACAAAGATGTTGGGGCCTAACACGCTTCCTTGAACGGCTTTACTGGTGATCGATAGTGGAGACGATTATTCATCCTCGAATTTTATTATTTGCATTATGTCAGATAGGTACGGAGCAAACCACTAGAATAAGTTTTCAATGATGTCAATGGTACTAAGTTTATGTAGCAGGAATGCATAGGGGGCCTGGTCAGAGGCTTTCCGAATATCCAGGTAAACTGTTAGAGTGGAGTATCCAGCTGCGTAGGCTGCTGTGATTGCCTCGGAGAAGTTAAGCTGGCAGACATAAAGGACTTTTGTAGCAGGGATCTATGTTCCCAGTCACTAGTAGCCGGGAGGAAATCGGTTACTGGACTTTGGCCAGACGTTCAAGAGCTCTCGTTAAGAGGGCGTATGGTGAATTCCCCTGCGGTTGGCGGGAATTCGTCCTGATCCGGTTTTGAAATGCCGGCAGATTATAGATTTCTTCCACTATGAGATGACGATTCAATAGCTTGTAGAGTGGGTGACAAGATTTAGTACAAGGATCTCAATATCCTGGCCGGTGTGTCTCAGAAGACGGGGTGGAAGGCCGTCCGTTCCTTGCACAAACTTCAGAAGATTAGAAACATCAGCTAGAAAAATGGTTACGTAACTCAGAGTCGGGCGATTACCCTAGCCGTTAGGAGTTTAGATATACGCAGCAGTATGTGCGGGTTTCGGGTTTGAGGAATGGGTACCTAGCAGGTGGCGAAGTAAGATTTCGGATGGTCTGATCTATTGCCAGGATCAGTGATAGGATCACTACATGTGAAATGCAAACAAGCGACTGAACTACTGCTCGGGATACAAGGCCTCCTGAACGGTCGGCTGAGCAATTGGTAATGGGAAGGAGATCTGAGGGCGGTTTTCGCTCTGCGGAGATCAAGGGATACCCTAGAGAATCCTAGGCCAGTAGATAGTTTATAGATGACAATAAGTAATCAGAAATCCTGAGATCTCCGATATTCTCTCGTAGTCCCGCGTATTTTGGCGCCCAAGGTTTACATTAATTGTCTTGGCTGGAGATACTGAATTAAAAACGTGAAGAGCGACAACAAAGTTTTGGTGGAAGTGTCACAGACATGGTATGTATTTGTCGAGATAAAACAGTCATCAGAATCCTAAGAAGCCAGTGTAAGCGAAAAAGCTGTGAAATATTCAGCGATAAGAAGTGAAATGGGGATGTACTCAGGGGAACAGCTTGGCTTTGACTGACTGCGTTGCAAGAAAAGACGCAGTGATCATTTCCTGGGAAGCGTGGACCAACTGCAGCTGTAGCCAAATGGCCATCGCTGGGGAATACAAGTTCCATGCATGTAAGCCACGAGTAGGGCTACGCACACTCTAGGGTCAGCCTTCCACACCAAGTTGGGCAAGCAGCGCGATGTAACAGGTGGGGCCCGCAGAAGGAGACCGGGAATTATCCGGCAGGTTAAAGTCACCCAGCAGAAATTAAGATGAATAAGAAAAATCATGTGCAGTGGAGCTAATATAATGGGAAGATCAGTAACAGAGGAGGGGAGGGAGTCGGCATTAGATAGGTACAACCTACTAGTACATGTTGTTTGGTACATTCTCTAGATATCAAGATGGTCTATGGAATCCCTTTCAGGGAAGAGTCATCAAAGGGAATCTCACGAAGTTCTGATTTGGAACAGATGGGACGGCCACCGCCTCTCGATTTTTTTCTATCGGAGCAGTGGGTACCATAGCCATGGATTTAGGTAGCCGCGTCAGGAGTCATGCGCGTAATGTTTCAGTCAAACCGATCATACCTAATAATAATAATGTTTATTCCCCACTTGTGGGTGGCATACCGTCTGGCATAATCATAGTTTTACAGTCAGAATGGAGCATGACTGAGGGATTTGTGAGGGTGCGGATTGCACAAAAAGAGGACATTGTCACAAACAGTGGAACACACCCGATGATAAAGCAATAATAGGTTATTTCTCAACTTTTTGGGAAAAATGAGCATGAGGTTCGACTAGGTCAAGGACAGTCAGGTGGCATGAATTAAAACTTAAAGCCATTGCTGGCCATGAGTGACCTTGGGTGGTTAGGTAAATGGCCGGAGTCACAACGAGCAAAAGTGGAGATGGAGATGGGAGCACATGTCGAAGTTTTGTCTCAAAAATGTGGTTTAATCTGAAAGCAAGCAGACTCGCTGGTTGTACTGCTGTAGGGATGTCAGGTGCAGGGGAATAGGTTGGATGGGGACAAGTTGCTAATACATAGGGCGACCTGAACTCCGTATACGGATTTGAACTTGTGCAACAGGCAAGTCGAAATTGCAGCAGGAAAGCCAGGCTAGCAAACTCTGAGCGAAATTTTATTGGGTACGGAAGAGCTCATCCCAGAGACGTGGCCGGATGGGAACTGTTCGAATTTGTGGCTACATGCTTGAGCGGGCGAGGGGTTGCGGTGCAATGGCGCTAATTGCTTGAAGATTATGGATCTTGGGTGATAAAGAGCGGACAATGAACAACATTGTTGACAAGCTCATTGATGAGCAAACAGTACTAAGTAGGAACTATAACCTCACTCTCGGTGAGGTTTGTTACTGGAGAGCGGTGCTTGGAGTGTTTGAGTCCTGGGAGGAGTATTCAATTTCGGTGGCAGACGGGTAAACAGTCGGTAAAATGGGTCAGAATTCACGGCAGGATGTGCTGTATCAGGCTCAGTACAGTGAGCGGAATGACTTTCGGAGGGTATGTGATTGAAGTCGGAGTTTTCGGCCATGTCGTCTTCTGAATCATCTAGGGTGGACGGGGGCAGGATGCAAAAAGTGGTGGTGGTGGTGGAGGGCTGGGCGGCTCCCGGAAATGGTGTTCAGGTGAGAGCAATGTTGTTTGGTTGGGAAATGGAAACGGATAATTGTCGAGGCAGGTAATCAGTCGTTGCGGATGCGAATTTCTTCCAGTTACTGGTGTGTTTATCTTCATAAGCCTGTTAAAGGTCGTAAAGGTGGTGTTACTGATTACTCCGGAGGAGACGCGGTGGGTAGCGATGTAGGTAGCTGTCAAATAAGGATCCCATGTAAGTAGCATGCGGGTGGCCAGGGGCAGAGCCTGAAAAGGGTTATTGTTAGGTAACGGTGTGTGTATTTTCTGGACAGTGCGGGGACAAGGCTAGCATGAGGCGGAGGTCACACGTGTATTTATGTGATACGCAGGGTATAGTCAGGCTTGTAAAATAATAGCGAAGAGTTGAAATTGGAGGAGTTTGGACAGCCGGGGGCGTTACAATACCAGACTTTGATAGCAGGTATTTGAGCCTGGGGACGCGCTTTGGTGGGGAGGGCGAATATTCATCATGTGAGGGGATCCGCCACGAGAGATTGTGATTTTGTCCTCAATTGTTGCACCGGGTAGGACATCCATATCCTGGGCGGTGAATTTTGTTGGTGCTGTTGAGGTTGGACGTGCAATAGGCAGGTGTCCAAGGGTAGACGTGGAAAGCTCATGATCTTGAGCAGGGGACGCGGAGCTGGAGGCCGTCAAGGCAATTTACGTGGCATCAGGCCGCAATTTTGCATCACAAATGACGATTCTGTTCATGAAGTGACTACGTGTGATGAAGATCAAGGAGAGGATCAGTGCTGCAGCATCGAGGTTAAGGGGATAATACACCAGCTCCAGCATTCGGAAGGGCAGCTGTAAGCCCAACCGGTTTAGAACAGTCTACACTGATGTCGGAGACGGGGATGTGCCAAACGGAACTAGATGTGGTTGTAGAAGTGGCCGGAACTGTTTGCAGATTTGGTAAGCCGTTGTTTGAATCGGAGGCATTTCGGCAGCTATGTGCGCATGTATCATCAATGATATGACTTGCGCAGGTTTCCAACGGATTGGTTGCATGGAAATTCTGCGACTGCATTACGTCTAGGGTATTTACTGGTACAGATTATTGGAGGGAAGGTAAACCCGTTTAATAGTTATCAGTAGTTGTTTCTGTAAATGTCATGGTTGCCTTTGGAGATTTGGAGGGTGATTTGTGAAATTTCTTCGTAATCGAGGGCGGGCAGCATTCATCCTTACGGTGGGGAATGTTTGGGTCGAGGACACAAGGGGGTGGAATGTAAACAGGTGCTTTGCACCGTTTTCACTTCTAAATTGCATTCCCAGTGAGCAACGCATGGAGGGTTTTGACGTTCGTAGCCATCGAGCTGTACAGACTGTAATGAGTGTTAAATGCTGACGGGATGGCGGCTTTTATGCGTTCAAACAGGGTGCGAACGAAAGCAATGTATATTAAGACCTGTTTACGGCATTCCGCAAATCAAGTAATCTCGAAAGCGAGTGCGTCAACAGAGATTGACGCTTTTTCAAGATCTGATGGATCACACATTGCATCAGGAGTTAGAAGGCAGGTTAGTGGTTGCATGATACGGTAGGGTAACGTTCGCTCTCCACAAGAGCGCTGAGAATTTCCGGGTCAGTGCCGACCTTTGTTACGAGGAGGGGAGACAACTACTGTGTGGGGCGAGAAGAGAGGTCTGTTATTTCAACCTAGCAGCCTCAATTTAACTGGGGCACTCAACCGACCAGTGATGGGGTCGAGTGTTGGATCTTTTACCTACAAGGCGCCGCTTTGGACACGATTAGGGGAAGGGTGATGAGGAATCAGGACCCTACAACCACTTAGAGGATTATTGTCATTATGCAGTTCAATTTAGGTAATAACAAGCCTCGCTGGGGGAGTGCTGGTAAGCTTGAACTCAGAGCAGCCCAATCAAGCCGGAAAGGGCTGGAGAGGTATTAGCGCGCGATTGACGATTTGGTGTCCGAAGCAGGTAGCTAAATGCTACACTAGTATCAGAACGCTACGGTAGGGCTACGGTGCGGAAAGATTTTTAAAACACATGACCTTGAGATTCGACCGGCGCGCAAGTAGTCTCTTACCATCTATGGTTGGTCAATGAGTTCAGACACAACAAAATGACCCTAAATTTTGAATCCCTCTGCTGGCTGATCCACTTGATTTGGTCAGCGATTTTTGACGTCTCAATCCAGTGACATTTGTAAGCTCCATTCCAGGAACCTTAGGGTGGTACGTTTAAAATCGGTTTTGTTTTTCCCGCGTGCAAATTTTTAAAGGAATTCTTCCGCTATTCAATCTATTTACAAAGTTTACGCGTGTCACTTATTGACTTTTCTCACTCTCGCATAACTATGCATGATAAATATCATCAAGCTGCACTCATTTTTTGCGGTGCAATCAGTCTCAATCATTGCCCAAATTAACACAGGATGCTCCCTACAGCCATCAATGGTCCAAAACGGGTACGAGCACAAGGGTTGTCCATCGAATACGAGTAGTGGTATCCAATGCCACACCTGCAAGGCCTGGTGGCCTTTTAATGCACGGGTTTACAGGACCACCAAGTAAGCTGAATACGCAGCTCTTCTGACCCGTTTGTCCGCGCCGGCTGCCTCCGCACTAGGGATGCAAGGCATTCCATGAGCAAAAAGAGAACCGTCAAAAAAGTAGCCGATCCCTTACAAATAATCCTGAAATACCAATGTGAACGTTCCGCTTCAGTCGGGATGCTCGACGCAAAACTAGTACTTATTCCTAAAGCTCCGGTGGCCAAACACACAAAATCTGGATGGTAGTGGATAGTGAATTTTCCTCCCGGAACAGGTACCTTGTACCAGACACCCCGAGTCCGCTGGCTGCGAAGAAGGTCATTGAGCTCCTTGATGCAGCAATAAAGACCACCACGGCGTCTCTGGTGGACAGGCGCACGAAGGAGAGCAGGCTGATCATCTAGGGTTCGCTAGCCGGAAAAATCACTCCAACGAACCTGGCATAATCACTCTTTGGTAGTGTCCTCACAAAGCCTGGATACGAATCGCTTCACACAGACTGGTTATACCAGAATGAAAACAAGCGAACTCTTGGGCTTCTGGTTACCCTTCACTCCTGATCTGCCACGCAGAAGCCTTTGAAACAGAATGTCAGCAATCAATTAAAGGGCCTACCCAACAATCAGGCGCATGTCTGGTGCTCGACTTCTAGAGGCGCGATGGACTAACCAGAGCAGATATAGGGGAGGGATGCGAAACCGTCTTCCGCTTGGCGCTTTCTGCCGACCCCGAACTTACGGATGGTAGTTGTGGCCCCTTGTGTTCCTAAAAGCACACAGATTATACCGGCCGCGAATCCCGGTTGCAAATTCTACTAAGCCAGTACGGAACGTCCGACTACTAGAGGCAGCAATGCTCTGAAGGAAGCAATCCTAGCGCCCCAACTCCGTAGACCCCTCATCACTTATTTAACAATAACAACAATAATAATCAATAATAATGTGTACGTCCAACTTGTGGGTGGTATGCCGTCAGGCGTGATCATAAGGTTACAGTCAGAATAAAGGTATGACCGGCGGTGATTGTGAGTACAAAAGGTTCGGGAAAACGGTGGGTATGCAGGCGTGGCTGTTACTAAACCGGCACTGACAGGGAAGCTCAGTTACTATGCGTTTTTGGAAATTTTATCGAACAAGATCAAATTTCTGTGATTTGCGTTTCCCAGACCAAAAACGAAGTATGGAAAGCACAGCTATAACCTTCCTGTCTGACATGGCACAAAAGTGTGAACTATGGGAAATGAGGGATCAGAACAACAAATCTAGCGAAGCAGCAGATATAACGTCATCGAGCCGGTCAAAGTGAACTAAAACCTAACACCACTGCCTTGTGGTCTATAGACAGCAATAAATCGCAGCAGTGAAATCCACATCCAAGTCACAACCTCCGAGCTTGACTGGGTCAGACGTGTGGAGGCAAGCGGCAGACCCTACCGACAAATCAGCCACATGCGTTGGACCTGACAACGGGTAATGCCTCGAGAACCCCCGGCCGCTGAGAATGTGAAACTGCTAGTCCTCAGCTCCACTCGTTCAAGACTGCACGTGAACAAAACAGGAAGACCACTGCATCCAAACAAACCAGATGATATTTGACAAATCAGAAAACTGCTGGCTAGCTTCAAGGTGCAGTCCTCTGCGAAAACGAGTCACATGGGAACACCACCAAAAGGTGCTGCCGCCTAAAGCTCAGGGCCCCAGACAGACACTTTATCAATCAAACGGCCTCAAAATGCCCGGGAAACCAACCGGAGGCAGGTTAGTCCCGAACTTTGAACAACAGCAAATCGGGTCGTCAAAATGGCGGTGTTGGAAATGCCGTGCATAGCAGTGGTCATAATTTTCGCTCGTTGGTAAAAAGCTTCTTCTATGAAAGGTAAAAGTCCCTCACAAATCGGGCTCCCACGAGGCGGAAAAACACGCAAATGGAAGGCAGCTCTTGATGCCACCAAGGCAGAAAGCAGGCAAGTATGGCTCACTGGTACTTTCGGAGACTTGGGTGTAAACCCGGCTTACGGTTAGTAAATATGCTAACCTCGCTGGTTGCGCACTTCTCGGCGCCTCACTGTCAGAGGCAGCAGAGACAGTGTTTAACTGCTTGTCCATAAAGTGCCTTGGACGTTTTAACAGACGTTGCGATATTGGACAGTCAGTTCGCTTTGAACAGTCGTTCACAATCGCACTCACAGAGACCTGGCTTACACAGGATGTCTCCGGCCCGATATCAACAGATTGCTACCCGATTTTTCAAGCTGACTCAGAACGATGCAGGGCCGGTGTGAGCGCTCAATATTTACATGCGGTCCTGCCTATCACAATGCTCCTCTTTGGCTCCACTCCTGCAGTTTTATTTGCGATGCATTCGATTGCCGCTGCGCGACGTGGTCTATCGTTGCACCTTGAGTCCGGAAGAGGATAGAGTCCTCACAGAAGCCCTTGGGCAAATATCCCCAAGCTGACTCTTCATTTATCTCGCAAATCGATTCTCGTGACTCAAAATGTCATCGCATATTCCAGAAAACCGCGCAGGCCAAAAACCATCCATCCAGGATTCGGCCATCACCACGAAAAACGCTTTGTCGCTCGGGTCATAAATAACGCTTCACCGTGATATAGTGACTACTGCGCGCTGACCTTTGATTTCATATGCTACTGGGCCACAGATCCCGAACCTCAGATATGGGTCCGAAACTTCCGCCGTGCGAAGTTGAACTGGGACCAGTGGAGGACATATGTGGGACCATTGTCCTGAAAGTTCGGGAAGCCGATGCGATGTTCGTCCCAAAAACGGCGCCGTCAAATGAGCTGCAAGCTACCTGAAAGGTTCGGTGTATCGAGAAATTTGACCTCAGAGGGCATAGAAAATGCGATGGTATTTCGTAAAATGCGGAACCGCTGTAACTCAGGAATCCACCGACGTAACTTACAAAAGCACGTCACTAACCTAGACCCCATCTGGGAGAAAGAAATAGGTGCTGTTTAAATACCAGGGAGCGCTGAAGAAATGAACCGAACGTGTTCTCCTTGAGGGCCGGGAGCGAAGAACCAAAGAGCGACCAGGTAGTGTTATCTGAAGTCAAAGGAGAACGCTTTGCCAGTCAGCATTCAGCCCCAGCATCCTGGTCACATCCAATCTTGTCAGGGCATAACTATGAACGGCATATTCAGGGTGAAAGACATTAATCATCTCTTGCACAAGATTAGCCCTTTCAGCGCGTTGGGGTCAGACGAGGTACACCCAAGGATCCTGAAGGAGACGTCGTTTACACTGGCAGAATATTTCTACTTGATATTTCGTCACTTGCTAGACGAAAGCCACCTTCATTATGCCTAAAAGGAACCAGTTATCATGACAACATACCAAACGTGTGACTGGCCGTCGTCCGGATTCCTGTCAGTCTCATTAGCGTACCATGCAGCGATGGAACGCATTATGAAGCAAAACATTCTAGATAGCGTTTCTATCAACCACGTGATATCTCCTGTTGTCCGGAGGCCAGCCCTCCCCACTAAACGAACATTACATTATTTGGACGGATGGGTCACGTGCAGGACACTTACCGAATGAAGGCACGTCCTTATTTGTCAAAATGCTAGCCAATCTGGATCCAGCATCATTGACTCGGCGCTTCTTGCCCTCGGACGGAGATTCTAGCCCGACCCTCTGATTACCCGATAAATACAGATGTAATAATTTTCTTGTCTCCATAAGGGGCTGTGTAGAGCTACCGGGCTTTTGGATATACCATAGCGGGCGAAGCAGGAATCCAGGGACCGATACAGAGTTACACCAGCATTCAGCAAGGCCCAACTACTGGCGAAATCCTGAAACCACGATGTTATGGCCGGCAGAGCAGGTCCAATTACTTTTGCAGCAACGACAGAAGCAGTTCGAAGAAGCTCCAATGGGGCCTGTTGAATCTCTGATGTGCAGTATGTCGGTGAATGCGACAAAAATGGTTGAGCCTTCGTCTTCTCCCACAGATGCTGCTCCAGCTCGACTACTGAATTCAATCTCTACGCTGAATCCGGAAGAACTTTCGAAAGTTGGCTCAAGAAATATGAAGACATGTTTCAAACCGACTTTGCTCAGTTTGATGATGCATGGAAATTTCGACTGTTGCTGTGGAAACTGAGGACAGCTGAAGATAATCGGTTCAAAAACTTCGAACCCCCAAACTCCCGGGTGACTTCGGTTTCGCAGACGCCGTCAAAATCCTGGCCCTAATATTCGGTGAGCAAAAGTCCTTGCTCAATATTCGTTATCAGTGTTTCAATATTACCAAAAGGGACACCGAGGATTTTCTCACCTGTGCCGGTGTGGTCAATGGAGAATGTGAGCGCCTTGAGCTCAGTTCCGTGACCGAGGATCAATTTAAGCGTCTCATCTTCGCGAGTGGTATCCAACTGTTACATGATGCAGATATTTGGACCCGGCTGCGAAATCGAATTGAACAGGTCTCAGATTTGAAACTTCGAAAAATTACCACCGAGTGCCAGCATCTTATTATTCTCAAGGCTAATGCTGTGATGATTGGACATTCCAAATTCCCACAGCCTGATATGGTATACAAAGCAACTTCCAAAAGGAAGTCAGATCCTAAACGAACTTCAAGTAAACCGCCCACACCTTGTTGGTTTTGTGAAGAATGGTACTGTTGACGATGCTGCCTCTACCGAAACCATGGGCGCATGAAGTGCAGTCGAAAGGGTCGCAAACAACGATGCTGCAGAGATAACTTCAGGAGCCTCAAACTGACCGGGAAACTGACCCGTTCCATAACGTTCAAGGGGATTCATCTCAACGGCGCTTGCTACCCTACGAACTATACAGGTCTTGATCTCGTGGACCTGGGTTGACTTAATGGGCGTCAACGCTTGGATCAAACCCTCAGTGTAACAAAACAAACGCAAATGGCTCGGATATGCTCACGAGAACACCACGTTCTGACGATTTTATGGTCACCATGGCTACAGCCAAACTGGAGACCAGAGGGAGTGTACTTGACACAGCGGCTATTCGGCTACTGAAGTCCGGCACCGGTAGCCCTCTCAGCTCAGCACTTTTTGGTGAATCCTACCAACAGCCTGAAACGTCTCAGCGGCGGTCCGAACGTTTCACTTTGCAGTCGCAGATTCGTCCGGATCGTTCTATTGCTATCCGGAAATTTTAGAAAGGAAGCCGGTAGAAGGGACAACAAAACAGAGGTCAGATATTGATTCCAGGTTTTAAGGAATGCTCTCCACGGTGAACGAAGGATCGAATGCTGCGTCAAACACGAGGCACAACTCAGATCATAAGCACGGCCAGTTCAAGGGAATCAACTTCAGAAAACACACTGCGATTAGTTTAGGGGACTACATTTCATGGAGCACCGGACAGTCGTGACATGCCTCCCAAGTGAGAGTACCGTCGCCTCCGAAGGGACCTAATTCTTACTTATGCCCTGTTTGAACAAAGCTTGGCAAACAGGTTTTTCACCGTTGGCCCAGAAGACACACGGCTGGGACACAGTGAGAAAATTTTCAGGCTCAGAGCACATACATTCATTAGACAAAATTTTTTCTCATTTCGGGTAGTAGCTGCGTGGAATGACCTTCCTCCGACGGTTGTCCGCGCTCCTTCTAGAACCCACTTTAAAGCACCATTAGACATTTATTCATGCGAATCCTCGCGCTGGCAAGCATATTTTCCCGCGCTGAGAACATAAAGAGCAGTGCTACACCCTTTTTTCACTTGTGCCTTTCAGGTGAACGACAGCCACTGACCGACAAGAACAAAACCAACCCGGGAAACTTGGAAAAAAGCCTCGATCTTGTGTATCAATCCGTGAATCCGTGTGGAGGGTACCAGATCCCAGAGCAGCGTGCTCGCAGCCCCAGGGACGGACCGAGAAGCGACAGCATCTTCGGGGACCAGCCGTCCCTAATAATCGAACATCACATCATTTGGACCGGTGTGTCACGTGCAGGACACTTACCGGGCGAAGGCACGTCCTGATTGGTCAAAATGCCAGCCAATCTGGATCGAGAATCTTTGCTGATGAACATGTTCGTACTTATGGGCAGCTTCACCCCAGGCGAGGGCGGGGTTCCTTATCAAATGTCATATTTTCCGACTTCTTAGAAGCATTAGGTCGAGTCTCACACGTCCCACTGCTCCAAAAACTCGAGTCCCACGAGTACCAAGAGAAAATTTTACACAGGATTAAGGCGGCTCCGAACATCACTATTACCACAACCTTTCGATTTTTCATTCTTTTTTGACCTAATATAAGGAGCTCGCTGGATGAAATTGTCACCTTATGTTAGTTTATGGGCTGATGCTATTACAACAACCTCGGAAAGAGTTTATCGTTAGTTCGTCACATACAAATTGGACCTGCACGAAAAATACCTCATCTTCGACTCTATAGTTATACGCAGTCTCTGAATGGCGCTTTAGGTATCACTGATTTGTGTCAACAACACTCCCATCACATGTAGGTAGAGACCGCGTAAGTCGCCGGGGATTATATTTTAAAAAAGCATTACACCTTAAGCAAAGACGGAGAGCGACTGAAACAAACACTCTGAAACGCTATTGCGGTGCATATGAACCAAATTAAGGTTCTATTTATTATTGAATTCCCACGCAGGCCTTTCGGGAACTCCTCATAGGTCACAAAAGTGAAGAACCTAGAAGTTGTGGTAATAGTGATAGCGACCATCTATAACCACACGGTCGCAAATGAGGTAGTTATCATGCACGTCAAACCTGTATGAGACGGACCAACGAGGGATCTTTTACGAGGTTCGGGTAATAGTATCAGCCGGGCGCTCCTATCGGACGGATCATTCCGAGTGAAAATAGGCTTGACCTACTATTCTCGGGCCCCGGTCTCCATTGGGGTTCCTCAAGGCTCCGCTTTGGGGTCACTTCAGTTTCCGATCTACGTCAACGTAACGAGGCAGTTAGAAAGCGCGTTTTCGGTTGTGTAACGGGTACTTCCACTGAAGAATGTGTCCAGCACCAGAAGCTGCGTTGGTTGGGACATGTGTTACCCGAACCATCGTTTGCCGAAGAGAGTACTGTTTTCCACGCCCAATTCGGAGTGGCGTAAACAGAGAGGTGGCCAACCCTTGACCTGGCAATGGAGCATGAAGGAGATCACGAAACGCTTGGGTGCTGTCGGTGCTACTCGCCTTCCAGGATGGGGACCGCGTGATCCTCACTGTGCCTGGTTGGAGACACTACAAGAGATGGCTGCCAACCGATGTCAGTGGCGTTCTTGTTGTCAGTTTCTATCCACATTGCCTGAGTGAATGTCTGGAGTTGTAGGCACCTCGGAATGATTGTGTTAAGCTAGCACTAAGTCCCTCCCCCGTCCACCTTTACTCTTTTCTTTACAATAGGACCTTCAAATAAATCACGGTTGTACGGCAGTGAAGCGTCCGTGTTAAACATTGATGTCGTGTTGTCGGTGATGATGATACTACTACAGAAAAAGAGAAATAAGCTATCGTCAAATTGATGCGCAGATGGCGCGGATGGGGTAAAAAAGAATAGGGAGAACGTAGAGGTGTAAGAAGAGAGGCGTCAGCAGTAGCGTGTTTTCGCATACCCGCCTTGCTTTATGCAACATGTAAGGCGACATAGCTGGTGACCATACGATGGCCGATGTGGCATGAGAGTATTATTAGTTGTGTTATGGTTGTACGTGGTATGGGATACTGCCAGAACGCCCCTATTTAGACAGGAGAACGATATTGGCTCTCGATTCATGCCTATGGCCAGAAAGCCTGACCACAAGGCAGCAGTGTTTGGCAGGAAATGCAAATGCATTATTGTTTTTATGTAACAAGTAGCCGCACATATTCTAACAGGGTCATCCAGGTCCTCCAACCATTATCCATACTAGCTTGAGGGTCTCTGGTTACAGGGACACTACCCAGTATAGCTCAACGGATCATCAATGAATCAATCAAAGACAGCAACATCAGTGTTGACACTGATTCTCCACTGGTCTTGGGGGCGTACAAACCATCACACCACAGTAGGGTCCAGTCTGTTCGTGATGGCATACCAGTAAACTCCTTTGTGCGCCGTAGCCTGAACGCAAGCATCAGCTCTTCATCATATATCAGACTGTAGACATCCACGCCCCGGGACGAGACGGCTTGCACGCTATAGTTTTGAAGGCGCTAGCTACCATTAAGGTGCCACCTGGTATGAAATCAACTGGTTTCTAGCGGGAGATTCCAGAAAATGCGAACCGCACCCACTCTAACAAATACTGATTTGAGTGCTTGATTTAACTTCTCTAGAAGACACCAGAGGTCGTGCTTACGATCGCATTGATCGCATTGCTAAATTATGGGTTTGTGCGTGGGGTTTTATTCATCACAGCTGAAACAATCCCTGGCAGAACTCTGGTGAATGCTGTCTTCTTGGACTTTTCCAAGACCTTCGGTCGCACCTTCACCGTCCTCTCAGTGGCTATCTCCGTCATTAGATTCAGCGTCGCATTGGCAGACAATGAGCGGAGTTCTATCCGCCGCAAAAGAAGCCACAACTTGAGTTCCCCGAGGGTCGGCACTGGGGCCCATATGCTTCCTCTGTATCTACTAATAAAATAATCGTTCAGCTGTAGCACCCTTTCGGTGCCTAGCTGCCATGCCACCCGAAGGTTGCACGAGTGCTGGGATACTGCCAGGTTGCCCAAGCATTTATCAACTAATTACGGCCGATTGGGATCTAACCATACAATCTCCTTTGTTGACCTGAAAGTTTGGCCAGATAACAACTTAAAAGTGTGTTACAGCTAACCGATTGTTGCTTATTTAGTACTGCTTCTACCGAAGAGGCAGGATCATTCGTCAGTGCATCGCCGTCTGCAACGCTCAGGCCCTTAATTTTTCCAGGGACCCCGAAACAATGATGTAGTTGCCAGGTGCTTGGGTTCACTGGTGCTCTTCGATTTGAGGATGAATTACGAGGAAAACGGGTAGTGGGGCCCAGAATGCTACCGAAACTCTCAAGCTTATTAGGGCACAGGTTATGCTAGCCATAAATAACTGAGGTGTATGTACTAATAACAGTTTTTGCTATGGTAGATAATAGTCTACAGTTACTAGTTGCATCATGATAAAATAAATGCAGTGCGAACAATGGAATAAGTCAAAAGGTGTCTTGTCGTTTGTGGATAACTCGTGAGAGTTCCCGGGTGGAAGTCCGGACGGCGGGAACGTGCTTTCTCCTCAGTAAAGCTGCTACACGTGTTCTGTAATTGTGGACTTGTGGAGTTTGGTTGACTCCCTGACCCCAGCGCGTGCGCGAGTTTGTGTGTGATGACTGTGTCCTGTCTTCCTATATATAGGGAAGTTTGACGTTCAGACGCGTACAAGATGGGAACTGACTTTTCGTCTATTTTCCAAGCGGGTTAGGGTTTTGTCACGGGATTTGAGTGTTGGTGGGACAAAGGAGTCACGTGATCTAGTGAGCACAAATGTACTAGACAAATTAGGCGAACTTAGTTGAAGGAACAAGGAAATGACCGCTACAAGTCCTCAGGACTGGTCATTCCCGATCGCCGTCTTATTTGTCCCAAAGTACGCCGGTCCTGGTGTATTTCCGTGCCCTTCTGGAGAAGACCATATTTAGCTAGACGTATAACGACTCCTAATGAGGATAATAAGATTACTTCAGTTCGCTAACCTCCAAGTCACTGGTTAGAGCGCGAATTTGCTTACCGGAGGTCCGTGTTTCGAACCCGACCTCTGCCTCTCAACTTCTTCCTAGGCTTGAGAAACCTGGCATTATCCCACCCCCGTGCTTCATTAGGTTGGCATGGTAGCTAGGCACCGAAATATCGGTACAGCGGAACGATCATTATTATTGTTTATTAACTATCAAAGAAGTAGCTGTAAATATTTCTTCCTTGACTTTCACCGAGTCTGAATTCACTTAGTTTTCGTTTTCAAGGGTTTTAGGCCTGAGTATTATGTGGACTTAAAGCACATAGTGTCACTTATAGAACCACCCACTCGCCACAGATGTATGCCAAACTGTCGTCGACCTATCTGATGAACATCCACATCACTTTCGTTCCCGTCGTTCACTCATACATGGAGTCTTTCAGGCCCAGGTAGAGACTCCTGCGTCCACTGGATTCCGTTAATAATTTGACCGGTATCTTATGAAGAGCAGCGACGTTACGCTCACCTGTCGGGCTATCCTCATGTTGTCCGATAATAAAAGGAATTCGGAGTGCAGGTTCACCTGCTCTCTGTTCAACTGAAACTCAAACTGAGGTCCGCTTGATTCACTGATGAGCTTCAGGTTTCTTTCCGTATCATTTCTTCGTCATTTTTATGGGTTCTCTGGACGCCTCTTGCTTCCGCTTCAGCTTTCATACTATGTCTTCAAAATTGCCGTCGGATTCTAGTTATGATCTCGAACAACAGTTTATTTTGAGGATGACGGATCTAGCTGCTGCGGAGAACCTAGCTGCCGATATTGAGGCAGGTGTTTCTTTCAAAGTAAGTCTGCCAAGCTCGAACGACGGCTTTTGTATTAGCTTGCCTTTTCCAGTGTAATATCCCGTATCTGACATAGTCCATCTAAACGCAACCGAAAATTCCGCTTCCAACATGGCGAATCCACCCATCATGTTAGAAAGTGGTATCAGAGAACGGTGGGACTTGAATTTATCCATAAGCATCGTTTTGAACGGCGGCTGAATAGTTCAGAGGGGAGTTCCGCTGGATTCCAAGAAACAGAGCATTAATAGAGCGTCGACACCACTTCTCCACAGGTAACGGAGGTTCAGCGTGGATTTGCTTGAGCGCAAAAGGCACGTGCTCCACTACACTTTCACCGGTTATTCGTTCATCTCCTAGTTGTCAGCGTCATCTGGCGTCATTCCTTTATGCTCGGGCTTGAAAATAGCACTCCTTGTAGCGCAGTATCATGTAAGTGTTCTCGGGGTCGCCCGTTAACGCACCGTCAAACTATGGATGTTAGCCTGCCAGTATTCATTGGCCCTAAGGCCCCCGACGCCGTCAATCAGTCGGTCAGTTTTACAGCTCATGAGGCGTGCACCAGGTTAACTGGTTCCAGATATTACAAAATCCTCTACCGAGAATGAACAGAATGAGGGAATAAAAACCACGTGTAGGAGGCTATAGCCCAATACGCCCATTGGTGCCGAACGGTATGTATGACAGCAGTCAAAGCCATGGGTTCGAGGACAAAATCGGACCGATACTGATTGGAGAGTGAAGCTATTGTAGTTTTTCACGTTCGGCAGGTGGATCGGTGAGTTCGTTACTGATCTTCCAGGCCTGTTCTACCGAAGTTTTCACATGCGTGTTGCCAAATCTGTATGGCCAATGCTGCACTAGTAAACTTAGTCCCCTTCGAAAGGGCTTTCATTTTTTTTCTTGGGACGGGAGGCCGTCCCAGTGGTGAAGTTTTCTGGATCCCCGATTTCGAACTTTGTTGGTTGGGTGACCATAAGTTGGCCGTCTGGTATACGAATTTAGGTCATTCTCCCCAAACGGCCCAATCAGTGAAGCTTATTCACAATAGGCTCTAGTCGACCTCAGTGACGTATTAATGATCATCATCTTGAAGGAAATTACCCAAGAGGTTGCTGCGAAATTTGGCTTTATGTGTAGTTTCCCACTGCGATATCCCGACTATCGTGCCAGGTGGAACGTGAGGCGATCTTTATGCAGCATATCCAGTTAAAAAACATTGTAAACGATAAGTCCGGTTGGGATTTAGAACAAAATTGGTGTGCGAATGAGAGTATTTGACAAATGGTAGTCTTTCGGCTTTAACANCAGTGCATAATATCATGTAGGCTGAAGAAGGCACGAAGGCTGTGAAGTTGCCAGGGCTAAACCGGAGCATTCGAGATACAGTGGTTGGATTCGAACCACAGGCCTTTTGGTTCCTTAACTGGCCTTCGTTCCTTAACCACTGAGGTCGTTCGGTCTCGACGTTGTTCGCTTCCTTAAAGACTCCAATGTCCGATATTACGTCCATTTGATCCATAGGGTTCTGCACAAGCAAGGCAAAAGGAATAGGAAAGGAATCCGCACTTGCCTTTATAATGTCCAGGTGAGATAGCTCGGTGGTTAAAGTGCGGATTTGCTGACCGGAAGGTCCGTGGATCGAACGCGACTTCTACCTCTGGACTTCCCCTGTCTCGGCTTGGAGAACCCGGCAGTAAAAAACCTTTCAGCCGTAACACCCTTCCGGTGCTCAGCTACCATGCCACACGAAGGATGCACGAGGGCTGAGATACTGCCAGGTTGCCCAAGACCAGACGGGAAATCGAGAGACAGAGTTCGGGTTCGAACCACGGACCTTCCGGTCAGTAAATTCGTGCTCTAACCACTTGAGCTATCTCGCTCTCCTGCTTCCTTCAGGTGGCATTTCAGGTAAGCGCCGAAAGGATGTTTCAGCTGAACGATTATCATTAATGTCCAGGTTTTACTGCCGTACAATAGTAAAGAGAACAATTTTGGGATCTGTGCGCAAGTGGTGCTTACGCTGGATACGTTTCTCGAGCAGACTGCATGTGGTACAAGTATCAGGTCTGTAGGTAGTGTGCAGCAGAAATAGCAGATATCCGTATGACACGCTTTCTCACAAACGTTTACTGATCATGTGGTGTATATCTGAGCCAAAGGGAGCTGCTGCTAAACCAGAGGTCGTAATCAGCGAAAACGCAGCCCACTGGTCCTCAGGTAGCGGCATATGGAGAATGGACTCGCGCTGCTGTGTTGTCCAGCAGTCGCTTCGAATTGCCTAAATAAGTATACAGCATTGTATTGGTGTACGGCTTTCGCAATGGCGGAATACCTGTGCGCAGATATTTGCTACATAAAGGCTGAATAAGACTGTGGTCAGAACACGATCCTGCTGATTCACATTTTCCATTTCGTACTCGTTTGAAATAGGTGAGCAGGTCGTTGTCCGTGCTTTCATCCAAGCGAGGAAATCTTTGACAACCTTGGTAAGTTCATCGGCGCAGCCGGTTCACGGGCGATCCAAAGCGCTAAGTTTAAGGCCTCGGTGACATCCGGAATCAGCCCATATAGTATTTGAATCCGTTCACAACACTTCCACCTGTCTTTCAGCCTCCCCAGATTAGGACCCAAGGATGGGACAAGCCAGAATTTAATATCCCTGGTAGAAATGATTTTGTCGCACAGATAGTAGTAATCATGCGTCATAGCCATCGCCTTCGCTTCGTAACTCTCACATTGCCATACCGAGCAAGTAACACTCAAACGTCAATGGACGGATGGATCTGTCATTTGCAACGCGTGGTCTGCTTCTTCCTAGTCTCCTTATCTAGACCGTAGCACGCTCGCCTCGCATATCAGATGTCCGGGGTTCAAATCCCGGCACGGCCATTGGATATGCACTGATGATGAGCTCTAATAAGAGCGAAACTCGAGTCCAGTGCTTCCCTTTGGTGTGGACTCACCGGAATAATTACGCCAGAACAGGAACAGGGCCGTTCAAACGAGAGTGGTGTGGCTATGAATAAACTGTAGCAGTTGAAATCGCTGTGCTCTGATATACGGTTCTTAACTTAAAACTGAACAAATGGTACAGCTTTTCGTGGGGGTATTCTGAGGAAATATGGTCAAGCGCCGGGGTGGTCTGTATGATTGGTGCACAGTCGTTCGCTTTGATCACACCGTAACTCCTGATTTCCCCACTCGTTTATCTGAGTCGTCTGACTCTGCGTAATTCCATCCGCTTCCGATTTCTCTTATCACTAGGATACTTTCACTCTGGAGCTAAAACCTGATATGAGGCATGGGATCGTCCGATACAATAATCAAGTGTATGAGGGTCGCCTGATGGATTTACCATGCATTATTGAGTCTTTGAAAACTACGGACAAGCGCAGTTTCTACAAAACCGCTGACATCTGCCAAATGATGATATGTACTCAGGGGGAAGACAATGGCCCCCTTCGAGGAACGGCGGCCTATCTTGATGATCGAACAAGGTCCTGGAAGAATGTCTCTGATGCCAGGTAGGTGATACTACGTACAGGGTGCTTCTGTATGTTCCATTGGCCACATCACACCATTTTGCTTGGTTTCATAATCCCGAATTTATCAAATTTTCTTCATTATTCATGTTCCCGCCCGTCGGTACAACGTATTTGAGATGGCCTTGTGAACAGTATTCTCTCAACTTGCCTCTAGAGAGACGTTTCTTATAGCAGTCCATGCATTTGTATTAGAATAAGCTGATATTGGGCGAGATGGACCAAGTGGTTAGAGCGCGAATTTACTGACCAGAATGCCCGTGGTTCGAACCCGACCTCTGCCTCTCGACTTCCCCTGTCTAGGCTTGGGCGACCTGACAGTAACCCAGCCCTTGTGCCTCCTTCGTGTGGCATAGCAGCTAGGCACCGAAAGGGTGCTACAGTTGGACGATTCGATTAGATAATAAAGTCTGATGTTGGACTATTTTCGTGAGCCCTGCTACTTTCCACAGAAATTCTTTTCATGAAAGTGCTGTATCGATCAATCCAACTCCCTGAAGGTTCATAAGCCTTGTTGTATAAATTGATAGTGGGTAGGCATAATTACTCGGTCAGTGGTTGGCCACGTCGACCCTGATTTGCCGCAGTAAAATTTACTGAGTGACTTTTTGACTCGACTGAATGCTCCAGGCTATAATTTACCTTTCCTTCGCTTTCTAGCTTCTTTACTCAACAAATCACTTCGATTCGAAAGCCATGGGTTTTATGTAGCTGGGATCCTCGTGAGAAAGAAGCTATGTGACTGGGACGAAATCCTCCGTTATTCAGCGAAACCGCTGTGCCGCGACCTACTCCGCTATGGTATCCCCTGGTGCATAGCTTCTGTGAATCCGAAGGCTAAACTAATGACAGGCTGTTGTTTAAACGTGACACACTACTCATAAGATTGCTGAAAACTCTTCGGCCGGCTATTTATGGTTGTAAGGGCTCGAAACCGATCCCTTATGAAGGCGTGAAACTATTGACCAAAGGGTCCTTGGCTCACACGGAACATTGGTCTCTTGATTGCCCCCAGCCTGACGCTATCTGAGAACTCGTGCCCCAGATTGAATGGTAGCCATACCACACCTGAACGATTGTTTTTATTACTTTTCTCCCGGTATGCAAGCACATTTGAGAAGCCAGAGATGAGCGTGACCCTCTTGGCCAATGGCTGCCGTACTAACCTGGGAATCGTCTCGAGCCACTTGGGCTGATTAATTCTCTTTACTGAATAGTTGTGGTTTGGAGCGACAACCTAATTTGCCTCCACGCTTGTTTTTTCTCATATTCTAATTGTGTGGAACACAGCCGTGAGAATCGCGAATTCCAATTTCTGCACGGTATCACACCACCGTTGAAGAATGTTTTGCGGCGTCGATTCCGTAAATCACGTCGGAAGCGCTTTGTGGATATGCCCAAGATCGAGAAGGAAGTGAAACAGCTTCTGAGGGCTGATTTGCAAGCAGTTACAGTCAAGTAAGTCGTTTTTGCACCCAATAATTTTATGTTTTGCCAATTGTCACATAAAATGGACAAGGGGACAGCCAGATACAGATTTCGGAGAACTAAACGATCTAACGAGGAAGTTAAATACTTTGCTTAACCCTTCGTTTAGACACAAATGTACTGAATGGTGTCTCTGTCTCCACAATGAGCCTCGTTGAACTGCATAAAATAGTTTATTCTCTTGGTGTTTGTTTCTCATGGTACACCAGTGCGGTTCCCCCGTAGTGCGAGAGAGTAAATCAAATACCCTTTTCATTTCCCCAGACCGGTTCGTAACAAGCATACCCTTTTCATTTCCCCAGACCGGTTCGCTTTTCGATTGTGCACTCTGGGAGGATCCGGTGTGCATGATTCCGTTATTTTTTGCAATTTGAATTGATGTCATTCTTCAAAATGACAAGAACAGCGTTCATTTCTGTTTATGGCATACCGATGTGCAAAAAATCATATCAAGTACTGAATCACTTTCAACGAGCTTTACCTTAGTTTGTGGATCAGATCATTTGATTACCGTAGATCTTTAGAGTTTATAAGTTTTGTCCATGGCGCGTGAATGAACGCTTCCAAGACTGTTCATTTAAGAAGCAAGAATGTGTTTTTGTTCGCTCTTGATGTGGCCAATCTGTAGAGGCCACCCAGAAGAAGCAGTCACGGTTGAGTGTTCTCATGAAACATGTTTCAACGCTTAATTCCTCTCCGTCTTTAGTGAGGTCACTGTACCCGAAGTTTTTATCCTCCCTAGAGTGCCCTTCAACCTAGCTAACACCTAGGTGAACCTCGTGTTGCTTCCCAAATATGATATTTGTTTAGACGTGAAGCACTACTGATCTGTTCAGCTTTTTTCGCGGGAAAAGTTTACTGTATCATTTTTTATGCAGGTGGGAAGTGATCTGGTCAGATCCACCCAACTCCGCCACCCGTTCCGGTGTAAATGATGCAAATGGTTTCCAGGGGTCCACACAACGAGACAGGCTTGGTTCCAACATTTTAAGTGGTTCTACGATGGCGTCACGCACAGGAGCCAGGAACGCTGCGGCAGACGATGAACTGGAGGAAGACGAGGAAGGTATGTTTGTTGCAGTTGGTCACAAATTGAACACGTGCGAGTAGCTCTCTTTCTCCGATACTACTTGCTTCCAAAACAATAACAATAATGACTGATGCTGATATTAGTAATAATAATGGTTCGGCTGTAGCACCCTTTCTATGCCCAGCTGCTATGCCACCCGAGAAAGGCACCAGGTCTGAGATATCACCATGCTGCTGCACTCCAGACAAGACAAGTCGAGAGATTTGGTTCGAACCACAGACCTTCCAGTCCGTAAGTTTGCGCCTTAGCCACTAAGCTATCTTGACTTTTACATTCAAGTACGATTGTATCAGTATCATCTGAGAACTAGTCATTTTCCTTAATCTATCCTTCAAGGATGACGGGGTTATCGAGGTCACACAAGGTAGCCTGATGTCGTCTGTGTAGAGGGCTTGCTATCACCTAAGTCAGCTTTTATTCACAAGATCAATCGCGTTCCACAGTTAACAATCAAATTTCTTTGTTCGGAATCTAAAATCACCAAAGGACACTGCCAGGTCAATCGGTACATAGATGGCTAAAGAACTTTACCAGACTTAAATTTTTGATTCACACAAAGCACTCGATGAGGTTCGTTTTTTTCTATTCACGCTGTCAGATCGAGAGAAAGAGTATTTGTGTGAGCTGACGATTCCATACGTCAGTTCTGCAAGTACGATGGTGTTCACAATGTTCTGGATTATTTAGTGTGTTTCCAATAAAATGCTGAGTACCGTTCAGTTAGGAGCACGCTATTATCTGAGATTTGCAGTCGCCTGAGAGTCATCTTTGCGTGGCCTCGCACTCGATCGTCTTCAAGGTGTTTTTTATCATATCATTTAGATTACACAGTTCCTGCCAATCACTCTGCGGAAACGTATACCAGCAAGGAGAGCAATCTATGAGTGAATGCGCTGGTCTTAATTGGGAGGAAGTCGATAATGTATTTGAGTTATTCAGTTCGGTTCTTAGATTCTCAGTTGACCAAATTGGGAATAATCACGAGCTGAACGCCTTCAGCGATAACAGTTACAATCATTTCACTCATGTGGCCTCATACCAAGGTTTGAAGCAAGCAGTTGAGGCAGACATACATGCATGGCTGCCTACCTAGACAGAAAAGCGTGACACCTTTGACCGGGGTCAAGCCAACATGTGTTTGCGTAGGCGCGAATACGACTAGATCAACTGAATGAGCCGTTTCCACTCCAAAACGAGACATTACCACGACAGTAGCGGAGTTTTCTTGGTTCCTTTCCGGAGCTAACCACATTCTTTCATGACCAGTCTTTGTCACCAGCCTATGTTGTGGTCCTCATCCGCTGCTTCTTTCGGACTAACAGAGAGGGTCGCATTGCTTCAGCAGCTGTATTTGAAATCATGTTCGACGCACCAAACAGAAGATATGTTGAAAGTTCTCAGTATTGGAGTCTTGATTGGACAAAAAGATGTGCAACTGCAATAGTACATGGCTGAACCGTTGTTCCGTTTTCATGACCATTACGAGAAATGTTTGATCTCCCTTCCAATACTACATATTCATTTTCAACTATTGTATTATTCTCTTAACAAGCTAAACCACGCAGTACAGAGGAAACTTGGGATGAAACTGTCCGCACTTTCCCCACCTTTTTCTCGCTGCTGCATTTTACACTAATTTTTCAGACATATTGTTTGCAACTGGTGCATTTTCCTTCCGGGAACTTTTTTGCCTACTTAAATGTCAATATTCTGGTAGCAAACAACTGAATTCGTTTGTGGTCTCTGATATCACATTTAAAAGAAAGCTTCCAGCTTGGAAGCAGCCTCCAAGGTCACCGCAAATGTATCCCTTACTTCGGTGTTAGAGTAGAATTCCATGTTCCGGAAAAAAAGTGTGATGGGAAAAAATAGATTATCTTTAGCGAAATGCACTCATTTGTAAACAACTTTGGTTTTGTGGGAGACTCACCTGGAACCCAGCTGAATCTCAGAGGGAACATAGTCTTGATCCTGTTGACTTTCGTACGATAATGCGCCACTAAAAGGAAGCTCCTACCTTTTGTAATGTACTACTCATAAGGTTGCTGAAAATCCATCGACAGCCCACGATCGGTTTCGCCCTTCTTGGGGCTCATCAGGTAGGCGCAGTCCCCGGGTTTCCGTCAACCTTATGTTCTACTTAAAACCAAATTGCACGAAATTAGCGAATATGCACTCATTTGCAAACCAGTTTGGTTCTTTCGAGAGACTCACCTGGAACCCAGGTGAATCTCTCGTTTATGATGTTCTCAGGCAACTGAATGTGCTGCACCAGACCGCCTCATGTTTCAGTCGCTCCAGCTCCGTCTTCTAAACCTATCTCTAATTAATCAACTCTTGTTGATTTTTGCTCTCAATCCTGGAAGTATGCTCATCAACCCGATATGTCAACCACTAAATACCTTGCAGGCACTTATGCAACCATGAAACGGTAACACAGTGGTGGATGAAACAAAAGTGTAGAATTATTTTGATTAATTTTGTTGCGGAAATGAATCCACTCATTAGCAGTCCGAGAAAATTTCCAAAGTTTCAACAGCAAAACGATAAGACAAGACTCACTAAAAAAGCTAAGTCGTTGGAGAACGTGAAGCAGAGAAACATCATCGGTCCCCTACAGAAGCTCCTCTATTGTGCAGATGAAATGTACAACTTCTCAACGATGGATCTTGTCGCCAGAAAGATCGCACGTATGGGCTGTTACCATCACCCGGGGGCTTCGAGTTTTCGTGCGGCGGTTGTAACTCACTCTGTGCTTTGCATAGCCTTCTCTTTGGGAATTTGCTGTGGTACTGATAGCCTTTCCCCCTGTTTTCTTCTCTTTTACACTAGGATCCCGCACTTTCCCGGTTGACCAGCGGGATGTCTTTGGGGACATCAGTAGTAGCAGTGTGGATTCATCTGATAGCAGTGGAGGTGGTGGTGCCAGCGACGATGAACGTGCTGCAGATGGACCCAAGAAGCAGACAGGTGAATCTTTGTCCAGGCGAGCCACATTCACCGTGAGTTGTATGCTGCACTCATGCTTCAGAAGTTTATCATGAAGGATAACTGACTTTCAAAATCACCGAGTTACTTTTTCAGCACTTGACGAGTCGTTGTGTTGACGAGTTTGAAGTGACCCTGCACAGGGTGGATCCCGTGTGTAATGGAAGAGTCCGGTGACTTGTTCTTCGAGTTTCGTACCACGCAGTCAAATGTACCTTCAACTAATCAGCGAAATTTCCATTAGAAGGTGCGGTTTCGCAGCTGCAGTCTGAGCCGCGGAACCAATTCTTTTGGAAACTTATTTTCATCACGGATTTTCTTAATCGTACCTCACTGCTCGGGATAAGCCCGTGAATCAATTAAACGACTCTTCAGGGTTTCTGGGATGGCTGTTCATCTTCAAAGATGGAAAACCACGTGGCAATGGTCCTTACCATTAGGGAATTTGCCACTCGACTGTTACGACTGACGGCTGCTGCCGCCAACACTCCTCGCTACGAGAAATCTCCAGCTAGGCAATGTCTGGAGGAGAAAAGGTCATGTCAACCCCCGTAGTTTTTAAATGCAGCGTTCTCTTCTTGTGAGAAACCTTGGAGGAAACAAATCTTGTGGTTCAATTTTCCCGCACTCTAAGTTGGGTGCGGAGAACAGCACTCTATTCTGCAAACGATGATTCAGCTTGCGCAATATATGGTCTAACTAGCGCGCTTGATACGTTTTTCGATGGGGGTTCCTGTTGTACAAATGAAAACTCGTTTTCTAATTGCCCCGTTGCGGATTTGTCGACACCAACCCACACGAGATACGGTTCTGAAACAAGGACTGTCGAACACCTGAAGAAGTCTCAGTTCCACTGCTCGAACAGGCCTATTCTCTCAGCCATACAACAACATAGCCCTTATTGTAGCCTTATACACACGCTCCTTGAGATTCAGGGATGTACCGCTTTGGTGCCAAAGGTGTCTCAAATCAGCAAACGCGACTCGGGCCTTGCAGATTCGTGCACTGACCTCATCTGTCACACTACGACCAAAACTAATACAACTTCCAAAATACGTAACACGCTCAACAACTTCCAGTGCCTCTCCCTGGATTGTAAGTAGCGTGGTTAGTGACTGCATGTCCATGAGCATGACCATACACTTTGTGTGCGCAGTGTCTACTGAAGAATGCGATGACTTTGGTTAGTTCATCCAAAAACGTCTACTTCTCTTCTTCGAAGACGAGAAAGATATCGACGAGGCTTTCATTGAAGGCTCTTTGAACACCGGGGCTTTGAACACCTTCGAGTGTTCGTCCCATTATCTCACCGATCACGAAATTAAACAGGAATGGAGATAGTTGGGGCTTCAGACGCATGCCACTTTGTGTACGGAAGCTTTTGGAGAGCTCTCCGTATATTCTCACACTTCGGGAAGTCTGAGAATACAAAGAACTTATTATGTTCACAAACTTCCGGGGCATTTCTTGGTGGGCACTGCGTGTCAAGAAGAACTGACTAGTCAACCGAATCGAATTAGCCTTGGAAATCTAGTAGTTTGTACGTATGGCATCGTCCCAGTTCCTGACGGATTGTGAAGATTTGGTCAACGCAGCCCCTACCTGGCCGGAATCCTGCTTGCTCCTTCCTTGTCAGTGCTTCGCGAGACACCATAAGGCAACGGAGCACGAGTGACGCCGGCAGTCCAGTTATGACCAGGGTTAAGCTGTTGTTACCACACTCACTACGAGCCACTTTTTTTGAAAATTAGTTATGACCAGGGTTAAGCTCACTCACTACGAGCCACTTTTTTTGAAAATGGGTACTGTAACCGACTCTCCCCAGTTGTCTGGAACAGTCTCCTCCCAAATGCAGATTGACAGATCAGACAAGCGCTACCTCATCTTTGAAAAAGGCCATCTGGACCAGAAGCTCGGTGGCGCTTGAGAGAACATACGCAGTCGGTGACGGTGGTGATGGTAGACTTAACTACTTACTCAACTTGAAAATGCCTTTTTTGGAGGGAAGAATGACTCGATTTCAAGAATATCGGGGATTACTGCTACCCTTGCAGCGCAATCGACGGCAGTTTTCGAGCTCACTGCTATCTAGTTTCTGTCCCACAGTCTGAGGCCGTAGACCACCAGCAGGCCAAGTAGTTCAATATCAGCCTTGGTTGTGCAGAGTCATGTTTTTAGCTGTCTATCGGTGCGACAACGCCATTCAGAGCAGAAGCATCGCAATATTCACATGGTCAATGTTTGCAAAATTTGATTTAACTGCATTCATGTGTGACCGGTTGGCGTTCTTAAGCTGCACTTTTCGCAAGTCTTACGCAGAGGCCGAATGGTGAGGTATACGTAGGCGACTTTCAGTAGTATTAGAACAATCCAAGTCACGATGTTTCTTATGAATGTGTGATCACGTTCGGAGGTATTTTCACTCAAAGGTCTACTCCGAGGTAAAGTGACCAACTGGGCGTTCCAGCTTCAACCCCCATTTGCCTGCAGTGTTCCTAAGCATATCTTGTCTGGTTCACATTGTTGTCCATGTCTGGTTTACTGCTCAGCCCTTGGGTCTGTGCTTATCTTTTGTGCCCAACGGGACCTCTAATTTCGCCAGTTCCCCATTCATTCTTTCATTCATTTGATTTCGACGTCCGAACGAGTTTCGCCAGTTCCCCATTCATTCATTCATTTGATTTCGACGTCCGAACGACCCTTCCCCTCCGATTACCAATAATGAGCCTGTCTCTAACGGAGAGAATTTGCGGTTTTTGTGTACTTTTCAAACGATAGCTGACGCTGCCTCCAGTTGTGTTCATGTTGGAAATTTTCATTGAAAGCTCCCAATCGCGTTCACCTTGACTTGGGTGAGGTTGGAATGTCCTATCCGGTGTATGTCATTGTGGTTTAGGGAAAGCGTACAGCAGCCTAATGATATAATTACCATTTTATCTATTTCAGCTGGAACGGGAAGATGCTGACCGAGAGTGCCTTCAATCATCCGTAGGCCCCGGGCGGTCCTCAGACTCTTCTGCCGATGCCGCCGGTCTTGGTTCTCTCAAGGATGAACTAGCTGCGGAACTGCTGTTGTCGGATTCCGGTGATGAAGCTGACGAAGCGCCATCAGCGGCTCACCAGCTACATGATGATGACGAACTGGAAGGGGATCTACAGGCGTCTGTTGCCGCCCAGTTAGTCGCGCATGCAGTCAGTGACGCCCATCTAATACACGACGAGGACAGCGTTGTAGTGGATGATGTGGATGACGACATAGATGATGACGAGATGGTACATCGAGGTGGTGAACTCTTGGATGATGCCACGTTGATAGGCTTGGGAAGTCAACAGCATCGGTTCATCTCTCACTTGGAATCGGACGAGGAGACTGTACAGTAGTGACGCTTTACCCAAAAGGTACCCCCTTTTTCTGATTTTGGCTTTTTATCCAAGAATGTCGACTTCGTTCATTCTCATGCTTAGAAAGGAGTAAATGGATGTCGTTCCACGGATGTGGTTTATGAAACTGCTTGATGGTGTAGGTTGATGTGCCCTTCTACTAACTAATGATCGTTCAGCTGTAGCACCCCTTCGGTACCTAGCTGCCGTGCCACACGAAGGAGGCACGAGGGCTGGGATACTGCCGGATCGCCCAAGCCTAGACAGGGGAAGTCGAAAGGAAGAGGTCGGGTTCGAACCACGGACCTTTCGGTCAGTAAATTCGCGCTCCAACCACTTGGTCCAACTCGGTCCAACTGGTGCAGAATAAGGCAGTTGTAATTGGGTCACTGGCAGCATGGGTGCATGATGCTAGCGCTGGTGGTTCATTCCGATCACAACTTTATGAACACTCCAAACTTTCGACTAAGTTCTGTGTCCGTCAAGGTATCCACCAAGTTGTTGGGTTCCTCCTCCCGACTTATTTACATCTATTCACCATTCTGCACTTTAGAATGAAGGATTTTGGGACCCTGGGGACCCACTGAGATGTATCCGTTGCTGCCTTTTTCAAGTAAGAACTACAGAGCATAGTGTGAGTAGCTGGACCAAGTTGTTGCGGGTGATCAGGTGGGTTCTAGTCGTTAGGTTTACGAGACCTGGCCTATTCGAAACACTCTTTACAAAATGCTCTCAATAATTGCCATGTGCACAGGACTGCTAGTTCACGCCAGTTGTTGTCACTTGGTGGACGATAGTGCAACTCAGTATCGGTCCCTTGGCTTCCTGTTCCACCCACTCTGGTATGTCGAAAGGCGCGGTGGTTCTACACAGCCTTTATGGAAAGAAAATTATTACGGCTGTATTTATAGGATAATCACAAGGTGTTTCACAAGGTCGTGCTAGAATCTCCGTGAGGGGGCGAGGAGCGTCGAGTAAAAGGTGTTCAATCCGGATTGGCTGGCATTCTGTCCACTCAACGCATGCATTCGATTAGTCCGTGTCCTGCACGTGACATCCGTCCAAATGATGTGATGTTCAGTTATTAGGGACGGCTGGCCTCCGTGCACATCTGTCAACAAGTGTTGGACTGACCTTTACGGGCTTCGTTTCATAATTTTTTAGCCGTTGAAATTCCCAAACAAGAGTATGCTACAGAACCGAAGTTGGTTTTCCAAAAATGTGGACCCAAACTATGACTCACGTTAGCGAAACCTTGACTGTGCATACGTTCCTCATTTTACAATCCACTAATCGGATAGACTGTTTGCACTTATCACCGACTCATTATTCCCAACTGACTTGTACTATTTCACTCTCATACTTGTTCCAGATAACCAACTTCAGCTGCTCGTTCACTGCCGTTTCTCCGTCGATCTTTGACAAAAAGTAAATCAATTATGCAGTCGTTGAGAGAGTTGTACATAAATTATCTTGTAAATATATTCCTCGCGCTGCAATCCTGCATTTTGAACTGACTTGGTCTGTAAAATCCCATGAACGGATTGGAGCGTTTCTTCAGAACACTAGAAAGTGCTTCAATACCGTTCCGTTGTCAACCGTCTTTATATCCGGTAGATAGCCCAGCCTGTTCTTCTTCCGCAGCGTTTTGGCAATGTTTTAATTGTCATCCTGAATGTTCTCGTCCACCAGTAACCGGATTGTGGAAACTTCTCCCGTAATGCTGTACCATGATGTCATTCGACCTCTTGTACTGTAAACCAGAATTCCCTTTGCCGGTTGAGGACAGAGAAATTTTTATCTTCTCAGTGGCATGATCTTTCTCCCTCTTTTAAATAGTACATTGAAGTGCGGTAATTTGTTCAATCCAAACAAGTCACACTTTTCATAAGTTTGTGTTTTACCTACCAACTTTTTAGACGCCGTTTTTAATGTCCTCATTCCACTCCTTTCTCTTGTTCTTTACACTGAATTAGGGGGTTCATATCTAATCGTTAGTTTGATCGATTGAAATTTCAGCCAAACCAGGGGCGAATTTTCATATTTATTCACTCACGCAACAAAGCGTCTACTGGAATAGAGTGAGATGCAGTGAAGCACACTGACTGATATTGTCTGTTTGCCGCACTCTCATGAACGTTATTCAAAGCGTCCGGGTGCGCACTATTTCTCATCATCAGATGCAGAAAGTGGACAACTGATTCTCATTGATCAATCTACCATGAGGAAACCCGTCTTTGAATAGAACTTATGGAACCGCCCTATTCCGTAGTTATGACTGCCTATCGACTTCCCCAGTTTAGGCTTGGGCAACCTGGCGGTATCCCAGCCCTCGTGCTTCGGCATGGTAGCTAGGCACCGGAAGGATGTTACCACCCGATTTTTTCTCTGGAGGCGTGGGTAACTTACCAGTCGTCACAGTTATGCCAGCGACGCTCCATTGGCCAGGTGACCTGCAAAAGAACCCTTCATCCTAGACCGCCCATTATTTTTCAAATGTTTGTTTGTTTGACAAAAGTACAAGAAGTCAAAGCGACCGAAATACTGATTTATGTTTAAAGTGTTGCAGTAAGCGTAAATAGACCACGTTTTTGAACCATGCTGTTCATACTGCAGTGACATTAATAATGCTGCGACAAATAAAACAAGGCGGAGAGTTTTGTGCTGCACAGTCACAACGTCCTGGCGAGGTGAGCAAGCCGTTGGGATGGCAGGTCCAACCTGCCTCGGTTGTACACAGCTAAAAAAAGAAAAAAACATCGTTATGCAACTCCCGGGAGAAAGGTCACCGTAAAATTGTTAGGTTACCCTCATGATCGTCCTTTTTAATGAGAATCTCCTCAATCTCAGTTGGCACATATATTGATGAATACCCTACATACTAGTGGCCCGTGTGCTGTCACTTTTTGGCACGCGACTAGGATGATGCGAAAGCTCGATATATTTCACCACGTCAAGATGACTGTGGTCATTCACTCAAAGCTGCAGGCAGTTACAGCAAATTCGATGCGGTCTCGAAGTTTTTATTCGCAGTAGTTTGTTGAAAATAGGTTAAGTTGAGGAACTTTCTGAAGAATGAATGTCTCGCATTGGAATTTGATATGGTTGGCCAAGCAGCCATTAAAGGATTTACGTACGGCAGTCACGCTGACTAAAAGACCCTTGCTGACGGGGCTAACCAACCAAATAGGTACATGATGGCATTTTAGATACCATTCTTCATTAGCTACCACAGTCCTAGGTTGAACTACGCACAAAGATATATTTAGATTTTCATATTTTCAAATTTGCATGTGATGCTGAGAGAGTTTTAGTAAATTCATGACTTTGTGGAACGGGTTGAAGTCGATTATGATTGGTGACCCAATTTCACACTGTCGTAAATTCTTTCACTGGTTTGTTCAGTTTCTGCGCAAAATTGTGACACGCCAAATACTCCCATTTGCGCGCTGGCTTGGTTTTGACAAGAGACAAATGAATCCAGATAAATCTCTGATGATGACGCTCATCAGCTGGATGTGCCGCACAAAGTCGCCTTATTTTCCGGCTCAAGATATCGCAGTCTAGCCGTAACACCACTCATCATCATCATCGACAGCACGACATCAGTGTTCAACACCGATTCTTCATTGCCGTACAACCATGACTTATTTGAAAGCCTTATTGTAAAGAAAAGAGTAAAGGTGGACGGGGAAGGGACTTAGTGCTAGCTTAACACAATCATTCCGAGGTGCCTACACCTCCAGACATTCATTCAGGCAATGTGGATAGAAACTGACAACAAGAACGCCACTGACGTTAGTCGGCAGCCATATCTTGTAGTGTCTCCAACCAGGCACAGTGAGGATCACGCGGTCCCCATCCTGGAAGGCGAGTAGCACCGACAGCACCCAAGCGTTTCGTGATCTCCTTCATACTCATTGCCAGGTCAAGAGTTGGCCACCTCTCTGTTTACGCCACTCCGAATTGGGCATGGAAAACAGTACTCTCTTCGACAAACGATGGTTCGGCATACGTAACACATGTCCCAACCAACGCAGCTTCTGGTGCTGGACACATTCTTCAGTGGAAGTACCCGTTACACAACCGAAAACGCGTTCTCTAACTGCCTCGTGTAACACCGCTCAAGTCTTGCGTAAAACCCTTCCACACTCCATGATCGATTTCGCCTTTCTTGAGGCCCATTGGGTAATCATACTCTCTGGGTTTTCGTCAATTTCAAGTTCTAGTTGAGCCCAAATTGAACAGAAGTTGTTAACATACAGCCGTTGTACTCAGTAGTCAGTGTTCCACTGAGCAGCAATTCTTGCATTTGCGCACAAAATCGGCCACAGGTTCATGTCTGTATGTTGAATGCCTGCATTTTGCCTTAAACCATATTCGTTTGGTATTCCTCTGTGGTGATGACCAGTCGACGTGTTTAACGGAACAAAACAGCTAGTCGCATTTTTAAAGGGACATTTTAAAGGGGGTTAGTGGGACGATACGGAGAACGAATTTCATTCTGATGACTTCGTTCGGTTGCAACGGAAGAAAAACCGGGAAATCTTACTGGGAAGGCGATAAAATCATATTACTCTGGCATCCTACAACGGGAGCCTACTTTGGCGTTAGGTGTATGGGCAACCCCAGACATATTCGGATCATTTTTCTCATAAAATGGTTAACGTATTTCAATTTGTTTTGATATATATTGTAGAGTATCCATTTGAGCTAATCTAAAGCATTTTAGTACTTACTGCGTCTATCTGTGCTAATTACTCCACGGCTGTTTTGGTGAACATGTGCAAAAACACATACTGAGTCTGTAGTGGAAAGAACAACATGGGAAACTTTGTTAAATAAAACCAGTTTTTAATATTGTTGTTTTTCGTTTTATTATAATATAGAAGTGCGAATCATTTACACGGTTGCTGCTTTGTAGACCACAGATCTGGTCTGTCCAACCATGTCAGATTTGTGGGCAAATAGGGATTTTACGGGTAACCTGGCATATCTGGTGAAATCGTATGAAGCAACTGACCGCCCCTGGTAAAAGTTGCCAAAATGATAATTCCCGATTGGTGAAACGACACTGTAATTAATGAAGATGATGAAGTCTGTCCATCAATGCAGCAGTAATCGCATTGCGGTGATGTAAATTCGGTTGCTGTCCTTTGGTTTTAAATTACCACTGCAGAAGAGTTATATCGCATCCTGATACCCAAAGTATCGCCAACAGCACAGGGTTGTAAGTTAGTACTTTGCTGACTGTGGTGTGACTTATTTGAACTCTGTTCGTCGTCCTCTTCATCCACACTTCTTTTTTGCATTCCCATGACAAAAAAGTCCTGAAACATCCTCACGTGCGCACAGGGGTCTGAAGATTTTGCACGGACGTATTTGCGTTAGGCACCACCGTCGATTTTGTGACCGTTCCAAGTGCAAAGAGGATTTTGCACGGACGTGTTTGCGTTAGACACCGCCGTCGATTTTGTGACCGTTCCAAGTGCAACCTTTGGTTGTGAAACTAAATGTTGACGAGTTCTAAAAAGGACTAATTCGCTCGTGTAGCTGAGCTATTCCGATTCCATATCTTTTTCAAAGCAATCAAGATCATAGATCATGTCTTCATAGTTATCAGGTCGGTCTCAAGGGTTCTTAAATTTTCACGTGTAATATTCCGACTATTCGCCAGAAGTTAGACGGTTCTATGAAGAGGCTAATTGCTCTCGGTAACTCTTTTTGTAACGCAACCAGATCCTAACCAATGAGTCTTTAAAGAATTCACGCGTATTTGCTGGCTGAACAACTAGTTTACCAGTCTTCTATGAGTATTTGCAAAGTACCTTCGCAGTTCAGTTAGTTTGAACGGCTGACGCACCTTGTTGTATGGTTCAGCTGATCAGCCAATCAGAACTTCTGACTCCTCAGTTATCAGTTTATTGTGCCCATATTACCTTATAGGCGTGGTCCGATTCTTGAGCGATTGCAGTTCGTCCCTGTGCTGCTCAATAAATGAAATAGGCTTTTTTTTTAAAAAAAAAATGGTATTGGGAGCATGAAGAATCGGCCGTGACTAGCAGTCCCATTTCAGCAGACGCATTGATCGGAAAAATACTGTCCACTTCACCATCAACCTTTGTGACGATCACTTAGATTTAGTTGGCTTTAATTTCCATACCAACTCTAACTATATTCTCATTAGTCGTGAAGTCAGATATGACTCTTTCTAGCATCTTAGAAGGACAATGTTGAAGCTAAATACGGAGGCCGAAACGGTGACCATTCGTGAATTAGTGTACACCCTTTCGAACTTGTGGGACTGAATAGAACTTCAGACCCAATTTTGTGGACTAGCACGAATGGATTGGCTCAAATTACTTTGAAGGTATTCGCTCTCTAATAATGCACAAAGACGCGTGTGCCACAGTTAGCTGGCTGAAGCGGCGCAGTCGTATTCGATAAGAAGAATGAACCCTGGAAAAATATATTTCGTTGACTGCATGCACTAGTAGACGAATTTGGGGTTGTAGTCAGAGTATACGGTGTCACATTCTGATATATTTCACATCCAGAGACGTGTTCGTTGGACGATTTCTCTAATATAAGGTAGGCGAATGTAGAAACGAAAGAATGAAATGCTAGCGAACAATACTTTCGATACATTGGCTAACGACTGTGGATCTGTACGTCCTTGAACATCAGAGATTGTCGGAGAACAGTCAACGGCGAAGGGTGAGCGAATCATGCTAGTGCTTTTGCTGGACAAACGTTGAAGCGCAACTCTGTTTCGCACCAATGCAGCCTAAGAAAGAAGTAAACACGGTGGTGCTGTTTGAGAAGTCGCCAGATGCTAATCCTATGGTTTTTACCGATTTGGCGTGCTTTCTAAACGGTCTTTAGACAATTACAAACGGCCTCCACTTTGACTTTCAAACTAATTTTCATGGATGGAGCTCAGCGTCTCACACAACCGTGGTTAAACCCTGATGAACATTCGGCTAGTTCCTTTGTCATATTTTTTCTTCAAAAGAACGTCAACTTCAGTGGATGTAGAGCAATAGTCGTTCCGTTCAACATTCGTTTGTCCCGTAAGTAGTTCAGTACGGATTCAGCCGAAGTTATGTTGTACCAGATGTTTTCACACTACCATTAGGCGGCACTGTATGGTCGTAATTCTAGATGTTCGGTCCAGGGTTGTGTTTCATATTCTGGACGAAAGGACTACTCCCAAGTGTAGTCTGGGTTTGGGTTAAGTCCGTGACACTACGAGTGGTTGACCGTCTTTGCGGGCTTCGAAACTTCCATATGTAATGTCGCTTCAGCCTACCAATTGTACACCTGATACTACTAGTGTATATTATCAAGACTGTGATTCAGCAACAGCACATATCTTTGACGAATATCTACTGTCTACTCAAAGTCTTTCGAGAAAGGCTTTCTACATCCCAACAAATTTCTGCAAACATCACACAAAATGAAAGACCCTGTAGGTTGATTACCATATTACCATAAGCCTTCTGATCAAGGCTGCTGAAACGTTTGACTTGCGTTTGATAATAATGGGCTGTACGGGTTTTCCGAATGGACCAGCTGCCTGGCTCACAAGCGGATTTTTGCTCCATCCTTCAGAGTCATTTAAGGGTAACCGGGTGAACTTTGAAACGTTTACCGTTAAATTTTTACTACTTTGGTCTCTCTCCGGTCGACTAATGACAGTGGAATTCTGATGACACTGCATATTAGAATTTTCTAATTCAAAACAATGTCAGCTGCAAGCCGGTTGCGAATTTTTTTGAAAGAAGCGTAGGAGGTTGGGTCCTTTATTTGCGACGTGTATATCTTTTGTCGCAGCATGTTTATTCCAGTAAGATTTTGGTTTTAAAAGTCACAGGGGGGTATACATAACAACAGTGTTTCCACACATGGACAACACACACTGACGCTTCACGCTTAAAACAGCTTATCGCTTGCCGTCAAGCCTCAACATGATATCAGTTACACTCCCTCCTTGAATGTCGGCGAACATGTATTGGATGCTCCTCAAAATCTATATCAACGCAGCTTGGCACGGAGGAGGCACCCACTCAACCGCATACTAATGATGTCTCCTCAACGGGGGACGAAACGTTTGCAAACCAATTGCCAAGCTCGGCGAACAGATCAACCACCAGTAAACACACCCGAGCTACCAACATTTCGACACGTTAATTACAACTGTCATGCAGATTGGGTTCTTCTGCATAACCGCTTTCTTTTAAAGGGTATCAGCAAGTAATAGGCAATAATTGTAGTAGTAATAATTGGCAGGTATCCAGAAAAGAGAATGGAAAACAAACGGGAAAATTTTGGCGATAATTTGGAACCGTAGATTTCATCAGCTACGTGAGGTCAGAGGGTATGCTCTGGTCATTCAGGTAAACTGTTGAACAGTTAATCAGATTCTCACTCAGTTATTTCGGTTTCCTAAGTATGGCATTCCATATTAGGAGATTTACTGAGCTGGGAGGCTCTTCAAGTCTGGCGTAGATATCTGACTCCTAATATAACCGAAAAAAGTGAACCTGTCTGGAGCTGTGAAGCTATTGCATAATTAGTCAGCCGTCAACCACTGGAGTGCGGTTATTTTCGGAAATTGCAGCACTGCTACCTAGTTGGAAGCTAAGCTATTGAGAGAAAACAATTTTCCATATGCTAATCTGGTAGAGGAGATGGAATAACTGTCGTGGAGGATGACTTCCATTCACAGAGTTGCAAGAGCTTTCCCTTTATTATCTGACCGCTATTCATCAGCCCCTTTAGAGAAAACGAATCTGGAGAAACCAGCATTCCAGTTGATGTGTTTACTACTGATATGTTAAATGTACCATGTAGGAATCAAATCTAAGGACGGGACAATTGACATGGACATCTCCCTACTTTGGAGTGGCGTCACAAGGGACACCTGATAATCAGTCTTTAGTTCACTTATACGGTGATGCTAACGGCTTCGAAAAACTCACATTCTTTTGAACCATGTTCATTCGGCACTCTCGCAGTTGTTCGACGATACCAGCAATATCAATGAATTCGGCACCTTCTTCTAAATGATTCTTGATTATGTCGGCGGCAATGAATGTTCCCGTGCGCCCGACTCCATTGCTGAAATGTAATTGAATACGTTTGCTAACTTTGGCCGAAAAACATTCACAAGGTTGTTGCCAACATAGCAACAAAAAGAATAATGATGATAGTAATATTGTCAGCAACGCTTCAGTTATCCCTTCTGAGAGAGGGCATCATAGGGTAAGGGACGTTGAGGCTCCTAGGAGCAGCCTAACTTTGAAGGGCTGCTTTATGCTTTCTCCAAAACCCCCTCATGGCTTTTCCCCACAGGGCTCTCCCCTGAGTGGTGGTTTTCGTTATCACGAGATCTATTAAGTTATCGTTAACAGCTTGTTTATTTCCCTGAATAACGATCACCACGTTATTCAGCACACTCAATTTAAGACGCGAATCATCTCTCACGACAACTGCAAGCTAATATGGCTTTTGACTCCATCATTTGAAATTAGCGTTCGTACATGCGATGCCCGAATCTTGGATTTAAGACCGATGAAGATCATACATGGTTCTACTTTATAACACCCAGAAGTATATTAATTGCTGTTCGTTACGAAACCTGTGTGCGCAAAAGGATGACTGGACTCCTTATCAGCATTGCATAATTTATGACTTTAGCCAACGTCGTTCCGTTTTCTCTCGGGCTACATTTACTAAATTCGTGTTCTGTTCATCATGATCGCTGTTCAGTCACATTAGCTGCTAGCGCTTCGGTGCATAGCTCTTGTGCTTTTGGGGGTTACAATCCCATCGCTACTAACCATCTGTGTATGATCTGCTGTAGCAGTTTTCCCGTGCAACTGCTGGGCTGTAATTTACTTCTGAAAGCATTTTGAAGCAGCAGCCGGGTCGATGTGGGCTCTGTATTGAAAACCATCTCAGAGAAAGCGGTTTAAGAGACTGAATAAAATAAACTGATTTTAGCACACAAACGCTTTGGAAGGCTCACCTGCAATGGACCACAGTGGGCGAATTGAGTGGGCTCTCTGTGAACTTGAACACGCGGTATGCGGTGAGCATGAATCGGAACTCTTGTGAATCAGGAACTCCTTGCTCTGGCCAATTGAGCAACTGGAATTGGGTCACCTCGTGCGGATTGTCTGGATCGACAGACTGAATACAAGGTGAAGGAGTTTCATTGAAGCGGAAATTGAAGCAGGAAATTCGATCACAATACATGGTGTTGACCGAAATTTGATAAGGCGTTCCCAATGACAACGGTGTAGCCCAAGGATCCCGATTGAAAATTGCGGCAGGTTTGAGCCTAGTATTTGGTCTTTTGACTGACTTATCTAACAGTTTTTCATAACGAGGTAATTTTTCAAATAGAGAGAAACCAGAAACTTTGTAATCCCAAAATAAGGTTTTTGATCCGTCTCAGGACATAATTTAAAAGTTACATGTGTAGACGTCCTGTAGACAAAAGGTTCAAAAGAGCTTCCGGTAGTTCAAAAAGCCTTTTTCGTTTCCACACTCGTTTTCCGTTGGTCATCTCTCTAGGAAGGCGAAATTCGGACGTTACAACTCGGTGTCCAACAGAGATATGGATTACCTCAAGTTTATCTGATAAAATATGGTCAAATGGAAGCCCAAGCCAAGTGTTCTTGATCTGGTGATTGTTATCGGCGCATTACCAAGAGGCAGCGCCCATGTCCTCTATGGGCAATCGGTATGTCCTATATTCCCCAGATTGATTGCAATCTATGGCCACTGACGATAATCTTCTCTAGGTACTCCACCTCTGAGTAAGTTTAGGGTGAACGTTGGCGAAATAAAGCTTCGTCCATGCAGTTTGATTAATCGAATTAGTGACGAGTTACCAATAAGTTCTAGTATTCCGCGAGGACTGACGCTTACCGACGTAACAGTGAGTTTTCGCCTCATGTAACCCGAATGAGCGGATTCGGAAACCAAGTTTAATTGAAGCTCCACAGTACCAGAGGTGTAAATTTTCACATCATCAAAGGAAGTCGGCCAGTAGGCGTCAAAATTGGGTATAAATTCCCCAAGCGATCTGAAAAAACAAGGGAGAAATCAACCACATTGCCACAGCGACATATCTCACAAAAAAATAAACAACCAGTGATTTTAATGCCGTTCAGAAATAGACAGATGTATGTATCCTTCACCAGCGTATGGAATCCATTCCCACTCTGGATTTGAAGCAAATCACTTTAGGAAAAGTGTTATTCTACTGGGTGATGACTAAACGCACTCTTCATAAAAAGCAGTTCTCTGCAGAATATATCTCCCGGATAACTAATTCCGTTCACCGGAGAGCTATTTTACCTCCATAGAAAGATCATATACCACACGATATACAAAAAGTTTCCGCAGCATATCATTTGTTTTGGTGATGGAGTGTACTTCTTGAACAGCGGAAGCCGTCAGCTAACGCACAGTTCAAAACATGATAAGTCTAGTTGAACAATCAAGATCTAAACACCAAACTTGCTTCTAACCAAGTGATTTGGAGCGCACCTCGATGGTTAATCGAAAAGTATCCAGCATGAGATCCTTCCCCAAACTAAAACGTTTAATTAGCTGTGGTGTGTACTCATTATGATTTCTACATCACTTCATCATTACAACAGTAATCCACATTGCTTAAAAATGCCATACAACGTTGAGAATTGACCTTCACAAATGAGTTTAAGGAAGATGGAGAATTGTAGTTAAAAAATGTTCATATACAAGGTTGAGCGATCAAGTCCAAAGTGGTTATATCTTTGAACAGTATGGCATAAAAACGGCATATTAGGTTAGGTTAAACCGGCATTCCGAGATGGATCTGGAAACTTCACTTTCGTTTCCCCTGGTATGGCAATTGGCTGACTAGATCTGTATCCTCAGTCAAGAAGGCATCATCAGTGCCCGAATGAAGGACCAACTCCGCCCCATCTGATTATGCCCAGATATTTCTCAGTCAACATTCCCCATAAGTTGGTGTGATCATTCCTCCCTGAGTATGGCTGCTTGTTTTGTCAATTTCTATTTTTGGCAGTTTTATTTCTTATTGTCCTATTTTTAACTGCTGTTGATGCCTGATATTGAATTTCAATAAACCGTTGTGCCACACCGTTCGGTTGGATCTTTTGTCAGGCATGTGTTTGCTAGACTCACTTTCTTTGTATCATCGTTCTCCATTCTGAGTTCTCTCTTTCATGATTCGGTTTGTTTACCAGATCCGAATCCGTCGGATTCGCTAATTCTGCTAAATATCCCTTGCTTAAGCAGATTTGTGTGGTTCTTTTAACTTTAACAATTAGTAGATTGGGTCGATTTCAACATATATGTTGATGCCATCATCGGTGGAGTAGCCCGCTTCCATAAATTCACGCTCTTTTGCCGCTTTTGGATCATTCCGGATTTATAAAGCCAATCCCAGTCAACTTCGTGCCCATTTTAAGCTTCCGTTTTACCTGACCATAAGTTCTGTGGATGATGTTGCGGGGTTTTATCAATGATCAATATGAAGTTTAGACTAAAACATCGTTTGAATTGATGAAACATTAGATTTGAATGAGATCTCAGAAAACGATGCATAAAAAGGGTACTGAAGTAGGGATGAAGCTGCAGACACGTTGAGAAGGCCATTCGGAGCACTAGATATCTCAAATCGCTTGCTTCATTGCTCAAGAATGAAAGTATTCTTGGCCAGAGTGGGATCGGTTTTATATATTGTAATCAAATGCCGTATTAATCGTAAATTTATGCTTGTTTCCAACATGAAATATATCTGAATTAAGAAATTTCATCTGGCTTACGCGAACAACAATCAAACTTTTGACGCCGTTGAAGAACTTGAGAAACTCATTCATTTCAAATTAACTAGATTTTAAAGATAGATTCAAATGAGTCCCAACTGAAACTTTCGTTTACAATATTATTTTAGTGGATGCGATGATTGACGTTCCGAAGCGGGTGTAGTCCACGGGTTATGTACAATTAGGTTTCCAGTGGAACAAAAGTTCGATGGAAGCTACGGAGCTGCGCCTGACAGGTGGACTTAAATAGGACAAGGACAGTTGCAGATTGTCGAATGCCTTTCAGTAGACTTATCAGCAGTATGTTCCACCAGACGAATTTGTACCGAGTCAGATTCATATTGAGTCACCTCATTCTAAGTGAGCTTTCTTTAAAAACAGAGCTGGTGAATTTGTTAGCAAGGCCCACGCATTCAGTTTTATATTTACTTGGTTGGCTTAACAAAATACCGACAAGTCCACACACAAACCAATAAGTTATGTCATGAAATTCATTCTCTCTGAGACTTTGGCAATCGGGCATGAACTTTCCAATGTTCTTGAGGACGAGAGCACCAAATAAATGTGACCCGAGCAACAGTACAGTGCATCCACAATAGTTTTGCTTATTACTTTCATGATGAAATCAATACTGGAAATGCTGCGTTCCAACTCTTGAACAGAGAATGAGATATTTGGAAAAAGTAAGGTTGCATTATGTGCATTTCTGTGCGTATAGTGCGCACATTTTGGCGTGTACAGTGGCACTTTCAGAACGATAAAATTTAATAGTGTAGTTTATAAAATTTTTCCTATGGCTCAAGACAAAGATGGCGCTGAGCTTTGTTTATACCTAGTGCTGAAAATTCGGCCGAACTAGTTGCATCCAGCGGAAGCGGAAACCTAATGCCATTACATACCACGTCAAAAGTGACCACCAGAAGGGACCACTTCCACTAGTCCCAGTCTAAATATACCTAGGGTGGGTGACCAGATCATTGGCAACTTCCATGCTAGCCTGTCCCCTATGTTCTACTCTGCAAATGATTCGGCTGTGTTTCAAATCAGTAAATGCTCCGCTGTTAGAGCAATACTATATAAAATGATACAATCAGAAACAAAAGAGTTGCCTCAGAAATCCACTGCGTCAGTGAAGTACTAATAAATACCTTTAAGAAGACAAGGACGAAAAATAATGGGCGAGTAAATTGGGGCTAAAATACACATACGGTGCAAGCTGTATGACGGAATTCGCTTTTTGCTCGAATACCATTTGCCAGAAGTCTCCTGCAGTTCCTGGAGTAGGGGCTTGTGTTGCAATGTATGGTGTGCAATTCAGATCAACTGCAGGCGGCTCGGATGGTTCACTCGGAGGCGCAATGTCAAAGATGTAACTGGCATTGATATATCGTCCTTCCTGAAGATGAAACATAAAGGTTTCATGTTTCATGCTATACGTTATACATACGCACATATATATAGAGATCTCGTCATGCTGATCTGCTCTAAAACAGCGTCTTGTAAAGCTACGTAGATGGGTTTGTATGCATTGGATTTCGATTCAAAAAGGGTTTCCTAAACTGATTGGAACCTGTGGCTCCGTGGACCATTCTTCGATGGTAAACACATTTCGCCTCGCTTAGTGTTTTGTCAACAGCATAATGACGTTGACGAATTTAACTCGTTACACTACAACAAACCCAGCTCAATGGGTCATCACAGCCTAATACTTCTTACTCAAGTTATCCTTCATCTAGCATGAGGAGCTCAGTTGTCTGCATGTAATGCGTAGGTCTTCCCGGAATCTCTGAGCAAGCGTTAGCTGACGTTAATTCCACCTTCGCTGTTGTTAGTTAGGTTCTTTTTGGAGGATATTGTTCAAATCATTACCGTATCATGTTATGACGTAACATGTGACGGATATGGACGCCTTACGCTTGTTCTTAATTAAATTTGGCTTACCAGTCTGGCTTTTCTAGTAGGTTTATGGTTTAACTATGGACAGTGCATGTTGTAGTCATCCTCATGTATTCAGTAGCGAAATCACAAACCCTTTGACAGAGAGGTGCAATCCCGAAAGTTCCAGTGTATCATGAATGTTGTTTGAATCACTCTTGGAGGGGGATTGTCGGAACTCACAATTTGGGTGAATAGTGACTTTTTCGAAACGACAATCGGCCCAGCTGTATTGCCTGTTTTTTGTTATGGTAACCAGCGGCACATTGTCAACAGTGGTCAGCCAGCTGGGAGACAGAAGTCGACTGCCTGACCACACTTAAATAATCGACGTAATATCACGCAATACGAACCAGTAAACCTCGCATTTCTTAAAGTCGCATGAATAAAAATATGTGGAAAGAATGAAAACTTAAATTGTCGATTTTGAACAGTATCTTAAACAAATTACAGTGCATTACAGCGCATTACAGTGTCCTGTTTGTTAGTTCCTTCTTAACTGAGAACGTGTAACGCTCGAGAAATTTAAACAGGTTAAAGTGAACAGCATTTGGTGAGAAAGCTTTCCTTGTTGTCTCCACAAGTGAATAAATTATTCAAAATAATTAATAATACTTAATTAATTAATAATTAATAATTAATAATTATAAATTATTATTATTCCTTATTCGAATTAAGCGCATGCAGCAAGCCTATTGTTCGGACACTTTTTCGTTACAGGTCGGTTTATCTTACCACGGGTCTTTTTACTACTTACAAGCAGCATACGTTGCACCATCTTCTTTCGAAATGATGTTGAATCTACTATCTAACTTTCAAGTTCATAGTGAGGATTCCTACCCTTTGTAAGATTAGTCTGCTCAGAAACGAAAAAAACGCTCGACAGTTTACGTGGATATTTCTCTATGCGGCTGTCACTCAGGTGCATTCAGGATACACTCAACGATCAAGGAATGCAAACAGTGTTCAAGGGATGTGCAAGGTTGACCCTGCTGAAGATCGACTCATAACTGAACCGACCATTGTCTAATGCCCATAGAGAGGTGTTGCGTTCCAGTCTCCCCCTATTCACATAACCTCCGTACACATTATGTTCATTTTTAACATGAACGGTCAGTGTAAGAAGTTGCGTGGCTTTTCACTGCTGAGTGACTTTGATGCGAGCTGAAATTTCGTTTCCAAGCCTAATTATTCCCTTATTATCTGCAATGCTCATGTTTGGTATACCTTAGAAAAACAGTTCTAGGGACTTTGGCCGGATCGGAAAGTCATTCGTCTCAGGAATCGCCCCTGAAATCGATGGTCACGGAAACACCCATCTGAAAATTGCATCAACTATGTGGACAAGTTTATTTGGCTTCAGTATGTTGTGATTGCAATCTCTTCCCCAAAATACTCCCGAAAAGTGAACAAACTCACCTCCAGAGAACCGGCATTCCCTTGTACGAGAACGAGGTTTTGGTCGTCTAGAAGAATATGAAACAAGGTTGAGTTAGCGTTTGTCGAGTTAGTTTACATCTCCGGATGAACGAAAAACCAAGGTGTCCATCGTGTTTCTCATTCTACTGAAGGATGTGACAATTACACACGCTGTGGCAAAAATGGTTTTCAGATCCCCCAGATGAAGAATTTGAGATAAAGTCATTGTAAGAACTCAAGGACACAGGCCCGTCAATCAATTAAACAGAAGTGTTTTCAGTTTGGAACCCAGTGCTTATCTGTTGATGTATCAGAGTGCCTTAAAACCAACTTTTCATCGCTATGTGCTGACGGTGGAAAGCTAAGAAGTTTTCGGAAACGGGACCGCGTGCATGGTAATTTCAGTGAATTCAGTTAATGCGAACATCATCAAGTGAAGTGGATGAACTACAGTCCTGTCGGTGAAACTCGCCCTAACGTCTTTGGCATATTGACTTAGCCACTCAAAATAGGCACACACACAAAAAACGAGTTAATCACACTCATTACTGATCTGGCTTGCCTCAGAACTTCAACAACCTGGTCTCGGTAAAGATTTTGTACCAATAGCTTAGTATGTTATCAGTAGTATCGCTTATTTATTGGAGCAATAGTGTGTCTGGATTTTATCCGCGTGATCAAGATATGAACGCTACCATTGACTGTTATTAATCATTCTCCATAAATTACCTGGATACATGTGACTCTATGGCAGTAAACTCGTGCTTACATGGTAAGGCGTCCATCGAGCGATTGAGTTCGCTGTTCCCTGGCTGCATGGCGATCGATGTGCTCAGTGCATGTTGCGCCCCAGTGTCAACATCAGTTCTTCGTAGCGCCTTCAAGAAGAAAAGGATAAATAATGGAAATGACCATAGAAAAAAGGAGAGTTCCTATGATTATGCCTAAAACATAACTATAATTCCGCGTGCCAAAGATTAATCTGTCTTCTCTGATGCTTTTGTTCCAACGAAAAAACTGGTTTCAAGGCTGGTCTTAAGTAGCAACAGCGTGCTACCTTTTTGAGGAATAAACATGTACAAACGCAACAGTGGTTTATCTCAAAAATATCTGAGTGATTGTGGGAAACCGGTCATTTTAAATCCTATCCCAGATGAGAACCTCCGACCCAAACAATCGCATTTTTGTTTCCACGGCATCCAGTGCGGTTTCAAATTTATTGCAGATATGCATAAAGGTGTATGGGTAACAAAACGAAATCAAAATGAGTGGACCAATACTTTTTTCTATGCTAGACACAATATGCAAACCTCAATTAAGTGATATATATATATTATATATCATCTTAACATGACGCGAGAAAAGTAGGTATGGTGCCAAAGGCACTTTCCAAAGCATCGGAAGCATCATTGTAGCCGACGCACTGCAGGCAGATGTTACCTCACTACCAGTTTGTTTGCGAATTCAAAAGAAGCATAAATCATATCGTGAGACTGTTTAGGTATAGAGATCCCAAAAGAATAAGTTGAACCATATTTCACGTTCGTGTCAAGATAACGTGTGAATGTTAGTCGGCCAGTTCTATTTTAATCAATTTTATCTGTGAAATCACGTGACTATTTATATCGAGGACCGTCTGCGTAAACAGCTTTTGGATGGATAGCTCCTTTTTATCGTCACAGCAACCGACCAAGTATTTAGCTCCTGCTTCAGCCTAGAACAAGACCTACTCCACAACTATCCACTTAAATATGAGATTTGTGAATATATCAGACCTATCTACAAAAAAACCCAAACTGTACATTTATTCTGAATATTGAGGCGGGATAAATATGCCGATCGAAGTCCAATGCTGGTGTGCTGCATCGCATTTACATAACCATGAGTTAGGTAGTTTCTTTTTGAGGGGACTAAATCAAAGCAGTATTACTTTAATACTTTTCTTACTGGTAATGAATAAGTGAGATGTAACTTTTTCACGTGAAACAATCAACTGAGCGGTGTGTAGACATAACACACTGCTCATAAGGTTGCTTAAAACTCTTCGACGGTCCACGTCCGGTTCCGCCTTTTTTGAGGCTCAGCAGGTAAGTGCAGTTTAGATAGTTTACTGCGATATCTCACGTATCGTACTGTACATTCCTCAAACCCTATCCAATAAGTTTATGTGACGCACACGGTTAGGTTGTTCTGGCACCTGAGTCAGATGCGTACAAAGTGCAAATGATAACAGTCTGACTCAAACTCACATTGAACTGATCTACTAGAAAAGAGTTGTGGGGTTGAAGGCATTCTTGCAAATAAGATGAGAGGTTGTCGATCCCGATGGAAGTGGGTCTGGTAGCACCAGGCTCTTTGGCACCAGACATTGCTGCAAACTGCTCTGTCTCATTCTGGGCTATGGCTTCAGCGGCTGTTGGATGATCATAACTTGTCTGACCCGCTGACAGTTCAAAGGTGCTTGCATTTTTGACTCTGTGTATTGAATAGGGATTTTATTAATGTTTCGTGATGTTTGGCTGTATTGTTCAAATGGATTAATGCATTGTCGAAAGAAGGAAACTAGACACATCAGAAAATAAAATGTTAGGCTCGGGATTTGGTAATCAACCAAGAATAAATGGCTATTGTGTGGTTTAATTTCATTTGCTTGTATTCGCTTGCACTGCAGGTGAATCACTTGCTGTTTGTCGAGTTATATGCGTCGCACTATTGGTAATGTGAGTTCCTTTTCTCGATGACAAAATGTAGTGAAATTTATCTCTTTGGACAGAAAATAGAACTGGGACAAATCAGCTTATGTGTTTCGGAAACTGAAGAGTTGTGTACACAAAACAATTCTATTACTTAAGAAATGCTTCAAAATGAAGACCGGCTAAGAATACAGTGAAAATTTTGAGTCAGAAGCCAATTTCGACCAAACATGGGTATTTGGTCGTTCTAATGACTGACAGAAAAACGTGCACTTTTTTCCCTTTTCCTGTATACCGAAAAAGGAAGAAAGCAAACGAGTTCTTATAAGGATGGTCTCTTCATGAAAATACCCCTAATCGGCGCGAACGGTCAAATAGCTGGAAAGTTCCACCTGCTTGAGCTTCTGTACATCATCAAACAGAGTTCTAAAGCCAAGAATGAGCTTTGAGAAAGCCTGAGGCATCTTATCCGCGTTTTTTGTTCATCCTTCTCAAATTACTGTAAATTAAGCCCTCAGGTACTGAGCTAGATTAACAGCAGCCACCAGAACCGTTGGGTAGCAGATTCCTCAGAAAGGAATCCTCGACAGGAATCCGGGGTGCGGGGGAATTTTCCTTTCCTCACAAGTACTCTGTTAGTCTGAGGGACAACGAGAAATTTTTCGGAGCTGATGATGAACTTCTAGGATAGGGGTTTGTCATTCACGTCCTCTCGTCAATATCTCCTCCCAACAATGAAAGGGTATATAATCACGGCTGACAACCTCGGGTCGGATGATTGAATCTCACTCCAGTACTCGTAGTGTACGTACCACGTTGGGGCTGGCTGAACTGACTTTGTTTCGCAGCCCTTTATTTGTGTTCTACAACCTGATGGTCATTGTTTTATTGGATATGTTACTGTTATAATTAAATATAGTACAGTCCGTACGAACAAACAAATCGCGGTCGCGTGTATGTTATGGGTGAAAACAAAACTCGCTGTAATTTAGCAAGCAGATCGTCAAGAGAAACCACATGGAGGCTTCGAAATATGTATAGAAAAAACTACGAAACATATTATCGCAGCTTTCGGATAGTGTGTTCCTAAACTGCGTTATTCTCGCATGACACTGAGCGCCCAAATACGGTTTTGCGCCAACATGAAGTACACTTTGTAGTGCATGACGCACACTTTGTGCTTGATGTTCGACTCTTGACCGTGCCAGCGCCTACCGCGCCTTGAAGTGCATTCAACATTGTTTGTCCTTTCTTCGGTTGTTGGTCTTTGGACGCGTGTTTTCTTATCAAAACTTTTACATACTTTGGGATTTATCTCATCTGACTGGAACTGTTGTTGGCGTGAATTCGAATGAAACGTTTCTCTCTTTTCTCTAATATTCTCCTGTTATCCTTTCGCACTCGTCGCTTGCATTCACTTTCTATGTCTGTGACCATGCTCTTCAAAAATAAATGATAATATGAAACTAGACACTTCTTTCGAGCTCATCGCAGCCTATTCACAGCTTACTAACTTTTCCAGTGCATTATACCATGATGTGGATAGCTCAACGGTTCATAGCTTAGAAAAGAAAAGTGGCTATAAAAAGTGCTCCTAACTTTGAGACAAATTCTTCTTGGCAGTCTGTTAACAATTGCAGGAGAACCAGTCATACTGACACTACATTCCAAAGACCACATGACCAATAAGCGCAGTCGTGCTTGAAGCGTATCTTTCTTAAACTTTTTGCCATCTCACGTAAATAGGAAGACTTGGCTATCAGTAAGGGGGTAGCGAGGCTTTGGAAACTTGATGATGGATAAAACTGAGATTAAGTTATCACATCTGGCCTTCTGATTGGCGTCACCTAGGAACCTGAGAAAGTGTTGTCATCCATCGAAGACTGTTCGACTATGGCTTCGACCACTGAGATTTGAAGCAAATGTTGAACCTCATCAACGAAAATCTATGTCACGTCCAGCTACTGACCCCAATCTTACAAACAGTTCAATAAAAAAACAAGACAAGCAGCTGGTTTTTGTGCGTCGATGCATACGCCAACACCACAGTACATAGTGATTTTAGAGGTTTTGTTCAAAACGAATAACAACGCATAAGGTTAGACGTGTACAAAACCCACCCCTTTAATTCCACCGTTGACGGACCGGAGAACGGGAATATATGAAATCCTGCATTTTCGGCAACCAACAGCCCAATAACAAATAGCGAGATGAGCACGATGTAAGCGATCAAAGAGGAAAGCGCCGACACTGCAAGAAAAAGTGGGATAAGGCACTCTCGATCACCAGGGCAATTCAACGATGGCCCTCTCTTCACGTAACCAACGATAACGAAACAGGAATGGTCCTACTTAAATTAACATATGTTTTTTTTTATTTTTTTCTCATTTTTAGTCTGTAACATCAGAGGACATTCTTATAGTTTGGAAAAATTTGAACTCACCCTACTTGTAGACAATTTTTAGTAAGCCCATCCGAAGTAGACTAAAAATGCAATCCTCCCATTGGTGCCATATATTCCACGTTAAGCCTGTCTTTTGATTGGTTTCCCGGTCAACTCCTATGGTTTTACTCTAGTTAGGTGTGGTCGAATGGGAGGTAGCTTTACAAGGGATATGCCAGACGAAGTAGGAACCTCCACCCGTATCTTTAGAAAACGCGTTTTTTACACTGGGACGGCGCAGAAATTTTCTAAGCATGAAAAATACACTCAAGAACATACCGACATTTTTTGGTCTTCCTTTTCTCAGATGAAACTGGGCGTCCATACTGTTCCGAAATTAATGCAGTTGCAAGGCACTGTGAGCAGGCTGATAATTTATTTTGCTCACTTTTTCGCGTTCACCTATCTTATATGAAGCCATCCGTTTAGCGTGATAATGAAGACAGATATTGCTAGAGGCCGGCATAGTTTGATTGCAAAAGGTAGAGTTTATGCTCTAAGATGTCTAGTGTAAAGATGCTTCCGCTTTTTGTGTGTCGTCAATCTCCATTTTATGAATGAGGAATTGGGTAGTATCTGCCCGGTTAGATAGGTTTGTGCGCGATCAGGTATCCTAGGGAAAAACAACCAGCTGGTCATTTTGCTGAACTAACAGCTGTTGCCGTACAAGTCGCACGTTGCATGTTGAGTAGAGAAGACTAGCTGACGAGTGCCTGTTTTAAATAATGAGGCATACCCAGAAGAACTGACCTAAACCAATGAGCAATCCAACAAACTACTCGCATTCTAAACCAACCCAGGAACAACCTAGCTGCATTCGGTAAATCGTTTTCTAAAAGTGAATATATTTTTTCCTTCTTCGACCAGTTGAACCACTTTAATTTAGGTTATATCGTAACAAAATTGGCTTGTCACACTAACTCATAGTCGTAAACACTTTTCATCTCTTTACACAGTAGCGGCTAATTTCACGAGCCTTTCCTTTGTTTCCCACGACTGAACGATTCGATTCGTTTACCTGATATTTCGTGGTCTGCTTTCTTGACATTCGCTGATATAGACACTGGCAACAATCGTCACCATCGTGACATCAGCTTGAGAACTTTTAAGCACACCTACCTTGTGCGACGGCATAGCTTAATATCGTAGAAGTAACTGTGGATCTGCGAATAAAATGCCTGTCTTCATGAGGTCTTACCTACTGGCTATTTACAATTTCACCACTGGGGGCCGATTAATCGCCGTTTAGACGCATTTCACAAGCTGTCTACGTGTTTGAGTGTACAGACGCGATTGTGCCTGAGAGCAGAATCTTATAGGCAATCAAACTCTCTAAACGCTGGCGACACTTATGTGAAGTCGTATGATTATCGGGACGTGCAAGGAAATTTTTTTATAATAGGGAATATACACGGAGGGTTAGTAACTATAAAGATCCCATTGTTATTCCATTGTTGTGATAAATGTGGTTTTGGTGTCGTAGTGGTCATGTTGGTAGGCGAGACGCCTTCCTATACCACAGGTCGATTTTCATGAAAGAAACTAATCACAAGGTTGCTGAAAACTCTCCTCCTCCTCCTACTACCCTAGTCAACTTCCTTAAAGTGAGAATGGTTACGAGAGGTTAAAAATACTTGAGCTTTCAGAAGGCTGACAACATATTCACCATTAAGGGCAAAGTTTGGGGGATTATCCACAAGGATTTTCATTAAACTCTTCGTTAAACTTCTCGGTTATATCGGAGGAGTTTTAGGACGAACTAGAAAGAAGCAATACGAACCAGAGGATTACAACCATGAAAATCCACAGACTGCG